>NC_046369.1:20932667-21290941 GCF_011125445.2 Fundulus heteroclitus | reverse complement strand
AGATAATACTGAAGTTATTCAAGAGATAAGTAACATTGTGTTTGACAAAAATCCAGTACTTGTTACTACATCAGAAAAAGGTACATAATTAACAGATTATAGGAGGAACAGATACTTCAGGGAGCATTTCTCCCTCATTGAAATGTCAAATTACCCTTTAAAAGCAGGTAAACATCTGACGTGCACTCAACAGGAATTTTCTAAGTATGGAAGAGGACAGCTGCTTGCATGTTTAATCTACTTTATTTTTGTCAGTTACATCTTATGTTTCATGCAACTCTTTGTTTCAGATATATGACATCACTGCACATCGACAAACTGCAGCATTGAAGGGCCTTCCCTTGTATCTCCGTGATAGTCAGGAGAAGCTCTTCAGGAACTGTTTTGTGAGTGGTTATAAGCAGAAATTGTAAAAATGTAATTATACTGTATTTATAGTGCTGTATTTAATGTTGACTTCAACCATTACCTCTCTGTCTTCCTTGTTCCTTTTATCTTTCCCAATGTCCAGAGTGTCTTCAATAGCTGTACTGTCCTGGCTATAACTGTGTGTGTGTGTGTGTGTGTGTGTGTGTGTGTGTGTGTGTGTGTGTGTGTGTGTGTGTGTGTGTGTGTAAGGGGTTAAATTTTTAATTGCAGGGTATGGGATGGAAATAGTTAATATGTCCAACTTATAATTAATTCAATTTGGAAAAAATGTTTATTCAATAATTTGTGACTATTTTGGCGTAATACCTTATTCTGATTCACAGTATTTTAATGACTAATGTCTTGTCCTGTCTGTCCACACAAGGACACTGACCCAGAAGAGGAGCAGACGAAGGGCCTCACTGTGGGTGTCCTCACTATGTTGGAGGATGATGACAGCGCAGCTCCTCAAAGACTTAGACTTAGACAACTTTATTTGTCATTTTGTATGCACAGAGTGCGTACAGAACGAAATTTCGTTTGCATACAGCTTGAAAAATCACAGTAAATTGCAGTAAATTACAGAGTCCATTTTGTGGCTTCAGCAGTTCAAAGTGTCGTGAATGTTGCTTTTGTTGTGGACAAAGATTGTCCTTCAAGATCTCCCTGGCCTGCCGACTGCTTTTGCTTACCTCTTTGGACTGATCTATGATTTGAACCTTAAGCACCCAAAAGATACACATTTGAAACTGTTCAGAAGGTTTTCATGGAACTTAGTACAGATCTCTCTGCAAGGAGCAGATGCCTCAAAAACAAACTCCTTGAGTGAATCTGCAAGTTAACTGATAATATTGGTCTGGAATTGTTGATCTCTGAAAGGTTCCTTCCAACCCATGTTAATTTTGTCTTCCTGTTACTCACACTCAACTCTGATGTACTTCGAACTCCCACTCTCTTACATTTATTTTGCACTTTATTGGGTTTTCCTTAAACATGTTACATGTTAAGGTTCAGTGTTTGTAAAATGGCAAATAGTATAGCCCTGTTGGAAGGGCTTTGATTCTGGTACAGTTCAAATAAAACAAAAGTTTTGAATGTATATGTTGCATCTGTAATTATTTATACATTTCTGTAATTATTTATACATTTTATGAGTTACTACAACGTACAGGAGAGTTAGTAGAAAAATAATTTAAAGTTATTACAATGTAAAATCAGATGTTTGCACAACTCAATGTAAAGTTAGTAGAAGTAAGGATTTGAAAGTTATTACAATGTAAAATTAGAAGTTGCTACAGTTGAGTTGACAAAAATTAGAACTCAGAGTTCTCCAAACTCAAAAGCAAAACTTAAAATATTTAGTTTTATTGCCCTACTTGAATTTTTATCAAAGGTTGTTGCCTTGAAATTTTGAATTCATCCGGCTTTTTTTTTTTTTTTTTTTTTTTGCGGTGTTTGCTTGGTTAAAAACAAACTGTGTAATATTTACTAGGAAAAAATCTATTTAACCCTACAGACACCTTTTTAAATGTAAAATGCATAAAGTGGACAACAGCCCTGGTTCACCTTTGCTCCTCAGACATTTATTTTGTAATGCTTTATATGTCGGCATTAATTCGTCTTCCATCTCTCGCTTACAGCTTGTACGAAACTCCGCCCCTCGCTTAATGACTGATATAGTGAATATGAGCATGCAAATCTCTGCACTAGCTCCCGGTTCAGTTTAGGATACAGTTCAAGCCGTTTTTTTTTTTTTTTGTTTTGTTTTGTTTTGTTTTTTAAAGCTTTGAATGTCTGCCAACCTAAATCAGCCGGAGGCATCTCGCTAGACAATGAGCGGCCCTTTTATGCTGCTGGTCCAACAGCCGGCAACTTTTCCCCCAGCTGCGGACTATCTCTGATCTGGTCTTGTTTAAACCCAAACTTAACCAATATATTTAAAATGACTTTTGATGTTTAACTTTTAGTACTTTTATATTATTTTATATTTTCTATTGTGATTGTATTTTAACTAGCTCCACTCTACTTTTCATCTTGGTTTAGAGTCTAAACACAGAGATGTGCTGAGCTCATTGAGCCATCTGGAGGGCAACGCACAGCAAGTAGATGCTGGAAGTAATTACTGTTTTCACGCAGCTTACTGTGTAAATATATCAAGTGCTCTAACTATTGCTTTCAAGTTCAACGTTGAAAAAACAGGATTTAGAAATTTGCTTCTTTTGTCTTTAGTGTGTTTAGGCTATCTTTTGTATTTTGCACATAACCTTTGTTTTTGTCAGTCCTATTACATAGTTTGTAATGAAATAATCAGCTGTTATGATTAATTACACAGTACTTGAGCAGCCTTCTTACTGAATACTTTACTCTTATTTGAGTAATTTCTTGGCTGACAACTTTTTGCTTTTAAAAATATGTTGAAGTAGTGCTATTCGTGAGTACAATTTTTTTGGCTACTCTACCCACCTCTGATTGTAACAATAATAAAAACCTGAAATCAAAAGATCAAGAGTCCAATTCTAGACGTCGAAAGAAAACTCACTTTTCTTTTAAACTATCTCCCAAACGTATAGCCTACTTTAGACGGACCATTTAGACATCGTTTATATGGATTTTAAACAACAAAATGTTCGCTGGTACCATCTCGTGGAGAATATGCCTAAAACCAAAATGCTCTCTTAAAGATCTTCACAATTTTTTTTTTTTTTTGTTGTTGCAAAACATGATGGCATTTCTTACAGGCACATTTATTCGCTGCGGAATATTCCAATGAGCACTGCGACCATAATCTGGAAGGGGAAACAATACAATGTCAGCCAAACCGCTCGCTGCCACCCAACCCCACCTGCTGCTGCTGCTGCGGCCTCCAGGCTGCATGTTTAGACGACGCTTCCACATCTCCCTTGCATCAACAAGGAAGAAAGGAAAATGCAGCAGCTGCACACTAAAACAAAATTAGCAGTTCTATTAACATAAATCATATTTAATGCTATTTTCATGCTGCGCGTGTCCGAGCTGGGAAAACATTTTACACATGAACGTTTTCTAAAGAAATGAGCAGTTTTTTCTGTGGGTGGTTGTTGAGGCAAGCTCGCCCACTTCTACCCTCCAATAAATGAACGTTCATACGCTATTGTAACGCTGTAAATGTCTTAAATTGTTGCCGATTAATCTTTGCGTTCAGGAATATGCTTAACTATATTATTTAGACCCATTCGTGTCACGTTTATGCACGTTTATTTTCACCTGTAGACAGGACAGATCGAGATAACAGATGACAAACTCAAGAAAAACATTAAGATCCCAAAATGTCTTTTTATTTATTTATTTTTTCAGGAAAAAACCAGGAAACGACCCACAATCCAGTCTATTTTAACTAGCTATGTGCTTTTTGGTAACCTATCCAGAGCTGCGAACAGCTGAACAGAAAACTGCAGAAATGAACTAATAAAAAGGTGGCTCCGTGAAGGAAATGCTGCGTATGGGCTCAGATGAACCTTGGGTCAGCGCTGCATAATAGCCAGTAAGCCCTGATTGCATTAATCATTCATATTTCCACTACAAGCCTTGCAAATACCAAATAAAAACAAAGTCAAAAAGCAACTGAATAAAAGCCGGGTTGTTAAGCGTTTCTTTTAGTTATTATCTCAAGGTCAATGTCACGCAAATAAAAGCTGCCTTCACATCTTCTAACGACCGAAACCTCCTTTGAGCAAATGTCCCCGGAGTGCGAAGCTGCAAAAAGGAAATAGTGCTGGCAGAGCCGAGCGCATCGTATCAACACGACGCAGCGCTCTGAAATGAATTCATTTTCCCAGCGCCGGGCCACGTTGCACCGGTGAGATGGCTGCCGGGGTGCGTTCCTTTACGGTCCGCCGGTGGGTGGCCTTGTGGGGAGCAGTGAAGGTGGCCAGTTTCCGGTACTGGGCTGATCGCTTGTTTGTTGGCGCGATGAGAACAGAGACGACCTGTCAGCCAGATCTGAGCAGTAATGGCAACGTGAGACAGATGTGAGAGTTCCCCTGGTGGCCATGAGACGACCTGGGATCTAGAGCGCATTACGCACACTCGCGCACTTTATTCAGTCCGGTCATCACGGAAATCGTTCATCTCAACGCACACACGGAACCGTCGCTTCGATCTCCGTCGTATAATCGAAGTGGATCTGAACGGGGTCATGCAGCAGTTTTAAGCGAAGGCGCAGATCCAGGCGAGCCCGGCGCTCCAGCTGCCTCTCCGGGCGACACATCGACGAGACCCGCCTTCTCATTGTGCTATATTCAGTCCAATCATGGCCATTTTATGTGTTCTTGGTTTCATTTCTCTTTGTAACCGAATAGAAATTAGCTCTTAGGTGCGCTTTGAGTCTAAAACGCACAGTTTCTTCCGTTTCGGGGGGGATTTTAGCGGCGTATTTCCACCTCGGCGCATTAATGTCGCCATATTGGGTCGCGCTGCGATGTGAGAATAAGGCGCGCTGTGATAGAGTCATTTCTGAAAAGGAACGGATCCTAAATGATTCAACGATATTTGGACCCATATTGTAGTGCAAACTGACGATGCCCGTGTTACCACTTTTTTTTATGGCTGATTTATTTTTTTATTTTTATTTTTTTAAGAAATGTACGGGGGGCGTTTGTTAATGCCACTGTGGTGCAGTGTTAATTGGTCCTGTTTTCTTTTTTTTATTATTTCGGTTTACTTTTTTATTTTTTATCGTGTTCAACCGACTGATTTTCTTGTCTGAAGTCTCTAAACAGGGTGCCGAATAAGAGGAAGACATGTGCTGCGGTTCAAATCTCATTTCAAGTAAGTCCCACATTTGTTTTCGTCATGGTTATAGTTTTATTTCTTTATTAACAAACTCTTATTATTATTATTATTATTATTGTTTTAAACTGAAACTCCTCATTGTGTGCACAGTAAATATGCTGCAAATAACAGCGCAAGCTCATCTCCAGCAGATGTGGCTCAAAACGAGGAAAGCTTTCTACTAGTTAAAGAAACTATTTGAAGTCTGATTCCTAAATCTACATAATATAAATCAAAAATATAATGTAACTTAACAGCTGATGTTATTTTGTAGTCATTTTTAGAATTTTTTTTTGCATTTGGTAAAAAATAAAATCAATTTGGCACTATCTGGCGGCACAAATAGTCCAGGATACCGGAGTGTATCAACTTTTTACAGACATAGTTTACATTAGTATAGGATAAACAAATTAATATTATACAGCCCCACTCTATATTAGGAAATAAAAGCTGTTGGCTTATTTTTACATGCATGCTTTGTTTAATAGTTTGCTACCCTTGTGTAACCCATTACTTGTCCTCCTCCTCTTAGAAATATATTTACTTTTTAAAGTGTTATGCAGGTCTTTGCAGTGTGAAATTAAGTAAAATATTTATTTATGGATATTCATCATTCTATACATGAAGCTGGTAAAGTAATTAAATTATTACGTGTGGAAAAAGAGAATGAAATGTTTCTCTATTCCTACATGTTCTTCACAACAAATGCATAGTTCACACATGAACTACCCCTGAGATTGCATCAACCAACTTTATTCAAACAAAAAGGCCTTTTTGCAGTAAGGGAAGGCAGGGCCCTGGATGGTGCAAGGAAGGGGAGAGAGGAGGGGCCTTTGAGGGTTTTTATAAGACCAACATGTCAAGACTTAGTCGACATCAGCTCTGGAGACTGAACAAAGCTTTAACCTTCTGCCTTTATTCTTTCCCTCCCCCTAGAATGGAGTCCATTACAGACCTGCTCTCTTCTGCATCAGCACGTGGAGAGCTGGAAAAAGTGCTGAGTTTGCTGCAAGCTGGAGTCGATGTTAACGGAAAGAATAAGTTTGGGAGAACTGCTCTGCAGGTTTGTGCACAATTTATTCACTTCAGATTAAGATGTTTATGATGTTAGAGCACCTGACATTGGACATTGTGGCATTTCCTGATTTTACTTGTTTCCATCTATTCAGAATTATACTCCAAAATGTTAACTATATTCTCAAATTATTCCAAATTTATTCTGTAATATAAGTAGATATTTTTGTTCCATTTGTGTTTTTTTTCTTTTCATGTCGCTTAATTTAATTCATAATGTGTAGTAGGCCTACTTTAAAAAAAAAAAAAAGTTTTCAGACCAGTGGATATGTTACCTAGACATAACAGAAACCAAGGAAATTATTGTATTTTTACTTTAAAATATCTGCACAAAAAATATATATATATATATATTTTTAGTTTAGGAGCAAAGAGAAAGAAAAAGGAAGTTGTTTCTCAGTGGAAAAGTACAGGCCTCACAGTGAAGGTAGTTTTACCACATTACAAATTAAAGCAGTGTTGTATAGAAACTATCAACTGCACCACCACAGACATATTTTACTTATTACTCTTTTCCTGCCGTTAACCCTTGGCAAGCAAACCATTGTCTCTTTTCTCTCTCTCTCTCTCTCACTCAAACACACACGAGCACGCACACACACACACGGAAGGGTAACAGCCTGGTAGAAACGTGCTAGAGCAGTGCGAGAGCCTCTCCCCATTGCACATTCTTATCTGTCTTGATGGTTTTCACTGTAAATATTAAAGGAGCACAGTTCACAAAGTGAGTAGCTCTTTTGCAACGAGTTTTTACGTGACAGAAGGAAATGTAGTCCATAAAGAAAATAGGTTTCATAACAGCCAATGCTTTAGAAAGAAACAGAAAACAAGTGCAGTGAGGCCAGGGGCGGTTTTAGGATATTTAGACCATGGGGGCTTGAGCTCAGGCCCAAAATGGTTACATTTTCACAAGAAACCTGCCTAGTTCATAAGTAATTTAAAATTAAAAAAATATCAATCAAGAATATTTATTGTCATTGTGTGTTACTATAATGGAATTTTAGTGAGGCAGACACTGGCTCACATGTACATAGTTACACATAACGCACAGACACAACATTATTTTATTTTTCTATCTTTTTAAACAGTTGATTGCACTGGCCAACACTCCCTGAGGGGCTAAAGCATGCATATATGACATATTGTACCAGTTTCCTGCCTTGGATGGGTTTTGATTTAATTTAAATGATTGTGAATCAAGAAATACAATAACTTTACTTGTTTTGTTGAGATAAAGGATGAACAGAAGCAGATTTTAGGATTGATTACTAAAACATTGTAGCTGAAGCACATTATGACATTTTGTTATAGTTAGAAAAATAAATATAGCTCATTCCATCTGACAGAAGTTGTTCTTAAACTCAGAAAAAACATGTTTACTATGGGTTAAAATAAAGTGCTTCTTTTCTTGTTTACATAATGACCTTTTTAAAACTTTACACTCTTATCCAAGTGTTTCACCGATGAGGGTCCATCGTCGTAATTTCTTACATTTCAAAAATGTAAATCGACACAAAGTTGATTTTCTTAAAACTTTGTCAAATGTTGAGATCCTAAAAACACATTTTATTTTACCATATTTATGAATTTTCCAAAAATTTTATTAGAATTCATACTCTATGCTCCTTACCTCTTTCCAGCCCTTCAGTCCACTTGTGAACAAAAACTAATTTTCATTTGGCCCTCCAAAAATAATAATTTAAAACATTTTACAACACAGGCTGCGGCTCTCCGTGTGAGCCAGTAGTGTCGTATTAATTATTAATGCACTTTCTGTAGGAAAAGGTGTTAACTTGTGTGCTATGTGCTCCGGAGCGGCTCTGAAATAATCTGCATGTGTTCCTGCTGTGGCCCTGTTGGAGACCCTTGGTGTAACTGAGACTCACTGAGGCCGAGGGCCCTGGACTGAACGGCCCTTGTGGACTTTTCCAGAATGGACAAATTCCCTTTCTGCCCATGCCCCTTCCCATAGTTGCACAATCGCTGTGCTGCATGTGCCAAAATATCTATTTTCTCCTATTTATTTTAGAGTGGAATATAATAGAAACAAATCTTTTTTAAATAAAAATGTGAAATCTAATGTCATTTTGGAGCTTAAAGCATCTTTTTTTAAAAAAAAAAACATGCAAGCCTACTTCCAACAGTCTTTTTATGTGCCACATCCTGGAGTGGCACTGACAATTAAAATCCATAGAAGACACAGTGTTATTTTCCTACACTTAACCAAAAACCTTAAACTAATTTAGCCATTATTAATAGATTAGTGGAAAGATTCACTATGAACTATGAGCATGATTTGGAGGCTGTGGTCATGCATTCCAGAATACATTTCCAGGCAGCTTTCCCAAAGCATCTTTGGGGAAGTACCTTCTGCAAGGGCAGACAAGAAGGCATCTGACTGAAGAGGTGGAAGATTTTCAAGTAAGACTGTACATACTGCCCTTGTTCATACCTCCCCCCCTTCTGTTGGTGTTCTGCATTGGAGAATACACTAGAACTAGAAATATGAGGTGGGGCACAGTAAGGTCACACATTTGCTCACTGAAAGAAAATAAGGTTTTGGAGTGGTCAAAATTCAGTCTTAATTCCATCTGTGAGGCTTTTGCATAATCTTAAACAGGCCAATCACTTTCAAATACCCCATCAAAGTGGCTGGATTAAAACATCAAAGAAGAGTGGTTCAAAATGCCTCCATAGTAAAAAAAACAGAAAAAAAAAAAACAATTGCCAGTTTTTGGAAATGTTAAAGATAGCTGCCGACAGTGGGACGGCCAGTTGTTCAGGATTAAAGGAGAAGTCCGGTCAACAAGGAAAAATCAGGGGACCATTAGCTATAACTAAAACTAATACGTTTGTGGTTATTTAATGAACTTATCTTTAATCAATAAGAAAATTAAAACATAAATTGTCATCTGGATCCCTGTGTATGGAGGCCGCCCTTAACTAAGGTCCGTCTGACATCACATCCTGCGACGTGGAAAAGCGGAAGCGGCGACATTTCTCCGCTCTTTCCATGCAAAGTCAATAGAAGCCGTTCTAGCAAGGGGATCAGTTTGGATACTTTTTTTTTCTTTAAGAAATCAGAACTTACAATTTGTATTTACTCTGGTTATCTTGTTGTGATATTAGTGTGAAGGGGCACATAATGTAATAAACATAAAAGGTATTGCTTTCTTGTGCCTCGGCCCTTCATGGGTCTTAATACCCAGGACGGCATTTAGCTCATTATTCATTGGGTTTCATTATTCCCATCATCTCACCCATTTCGTTCGGTGTCACCATCAGTTCACATATTTCTTCCACCATTTTTATGTTTCCAGGTGGCGATGCTGGGGAAAACCAATCTCGTCCCGGCCCTCCTCGAGGCAGGAGCCGAGCCCAATGCGCGCGACGACGTCCTGAAGCTCACCGTTGTCCACGACGCCGCGCGAGACGGTTTCCTGGAGGCCGTGCGCGCGCTGGCAGATCACGGGGCGGATGTGAATCTCACGGACGAAATCGGCAACTTGCCGCTGCATCTGGCCGCGAAGGAGGGGCAGCTGGAGGTGGTGAAGCTGCTCCTGGAGCTCACCGAGGACCCCCGGAGGCCCAACGACCAGGGGCGCACTGCTCTACAGCTGGCACGAGACTTCCACCATGAGAAGACTGCTGACTTCATCGAGCAGTACTTGCTTTCCTGTGAGTGACGCGAGGAAAGATGTCTTTGTTGTTAATGCTTGTAATCTTCAGATGAATAGCATTTTAAATCAAAGAGGTGTATATTACAGTGTAATTCTCACATTAAGTTTAAATAAAATTGGGCCTGTATCATCTTTGACCGTGTATTATCTTTTTTTAGTTTATGATACGGTGCACCTTTTTATATGATTATTGTTGTGCTTACTGGACAATTTTATGTGGTACAATGCGTTCAAAAATCTGTTAAAATGTGTAGGTACGACTTTGGTTAGCAACAAAGCCGCTCCGTTTAATGCATATTTGGAGCATTACGGCACACTGTGCCTGTACCTGAGAAGTCTACAAGACTGCCTGACTGTAATGTCGAGTCTAGAAGTGCATTCATGAAAAGGCCCCCACCCCCACATTCTCAGGCGTACTTCACTCCGCAGAGGTCCGCGCGTACTCAGGGCGGACTCGGTGTGAACTCCCTGCATACAGGTACGTGCAAAGCTCAATTTTTACAACCGCATACGCGGTGTCGCACTATAAACTGCTCAGTGCAAGAAGTCTTTACATCGAACTGTTTTATATGTGACACAGAGCTCCATACACTGAGCTGCTCCAAGCAGGCGGTCGCAAGGACGTGCTTCATCACAGTCCCTCCCTGTTCTCACTGACAGGTGGGAGCCTGCTGGAAGAGAAACAGCTCTAGATGCTCTGTTGTGCCGCTTTGTCTAACCGGCACAAAGTGTGGGAATTTTTAAAATTTGCCACAAGAAATGTAGGCAACATTACGCTTGATAATGAAGGGTAAAACGTCCGCAGAGAGGGAGGGTGGAGTCTGCCAAGCTCACAGTATGCGCACCGTACGCCAAAGTATGTGGGAGCCTTTAGGAAGCCCACACCCAGAGTATGCGCTAGCAACAATAAACCTAGGAAGTTAATTCAATATAAAAGTTACGTTTATTTTGGCCTCATGTTAGAAACAGGGCAGGGTAGTCCAACTACTGTCCTCCCAACAGAGATGGATAGAGAGCTGTGTACGTGAAGGAGCAGAGTGATATTACACACTTGGGAAGAATATTTAATGCGCCTTATAATCTTGTGTGCCTTATGGTCCAGAAATACGGTGCATCATTTTGTTTAAGCTAAAGCGAAAAGTTGCTTTTAGCTGCATTTAACATTGGATTTAAGCCTATGCCACAGGTGATACCTTAACAGAGTCATGAGTTGATGAACAGAAAAACAGTTGGCAATGGGAATGTTGAAAAAATAAATTGCAAAAATAACTTTTTTACTGTTGTAGACCAAAAAATAGCAAAGCATCTTCCGCGTGCAGTTTTTCACTAAAGCAACAGTAAACTTCTTTGAACAAATGAAAAATGATTATTGCAAAAAGTAACAAAGACACGAGAGTTGATCCCATGTTCAGCCTGTTACATCTGCCCTAATTAAGACTATTTTCTCTGAACTGCCGTGTTAAAGTTTGTTACTCTAAAATAATTAGCTGGAGTTCTGCAGACTTTGAGGGTCTTTGGTTTTATTGAGTTTCTCCTAATGAATATTCCTCCATTAAAAAAACAAAACATGATCACATTGTTCAGTTTCCCCTGGAAAGTCTGACATTTATGATGATTTTATCAAAAAAATACAACACATGAAAACATGACAGAACATGTCTTATTCTAAGAGCAGATTATAGGATAAGTCCTAGTTCTGCATTACTCTGCCCATTGTTGCATTTTGTTCATTGTCCTTTATTTTCTCATTTTAATCCTATTAAATGCGGGTAGAAGTCCCGGTATGCGCCGCACCCAAGAAAGTCTTTCTGATAAGTCTTTTAATGCAAAATATACATTTGTAGTGGTGTATTTTCAATATTATGCAGTTGGTTACTGTGAAAATTAATTAAGATTAAATAATACAATTAATTTAAAATAAGCATGTAATTGATGATATGCTGTTATATTCAACTGAATATTGAACAATAATATTAATATTGTATACTTAGGTTGAGTTTAGATCTAGGGCAGAGGATGATAACGCTTAACTTTAAATTACTATAAGTGCTCCAGTCAAGACAGTCACAGCCTGGAGTGTTTACACAATGACAGTGGTGCTGTGAAGAGAACAGTAGAGGAGACCAGGGCTAGTTGTCACACTTTTTACACTATAAATAAATATTGGAATCAAAACACCATATATAAAAAAACATATGTACCAGATGAAAGACCAAAGTCTCAGGTATATATTTTGTATACGGGTCATTTTCATCTGTTATTTCTGTGCAGAGTTATAAGCGATCTAATGGAGATTGTCACCATGTGACAAGTTGCCTCTCCAAAGGGTAATTTGTCACATTATATGGGGTAAGATGTCACACTGGGTTTTGCAACAAATAAAATAAGGGGAAAATTAATTTTGTTATTGTTTTAATGTTAAGTGAATAAATGACAATAACTCACTTTTACTACTTATGAAATAACATGAAATAATATGCAACATGCATTACGAAACTGACACTTAAACTGGATCAACTTGAACAAAAGAAAATCTCACGAGTCAGACTCCTCTTATGAGTTGCAGTTTTGGCATAGTTTATGTAGATTGAATTGCCAGGAGCACATGCATCATATGAAATAACATGAAATAAAATGGAATATTATGAAACATTGATTGATGGCTGTCTGACCCTGAATTTCCACTGATGTGAATGTTTTACAGTATTACGCCAAAGTACGGTAATTGACATTAAAGTCCTTTGCTGTACTCCTGTTCGACTTGTGACCTAGGGCCACCTGCCTGACTGCCCTCAGCATCACGTCAGGTGCTGCACGGCCATGCTCTGTTTTTCTTTTATAACTCCTGACCAGCTTCTTACTTTGTCCTTTCTTTTAAATCACTCTTTTTTTCTGTAAAAATAATGTACAATTTTTATTAGGATGTATTGATTTAAATTATTTTTGAAAATTATCATTTTGGGGTAAGTTGTTACATGTGACAACTTACCCCAAAATGACTGTGACAAGTTACCCCAAATGACCATGTTTGCTAATTATTGCTCTTGCTTAATGTTAGGCTAAATCAGAACAATGACTGAGCTATGACTGAATGCCTTAATATCTACTTTAACAAGTCCATATGTCTAACTGGTAAAATTTTTATCTGAATGAAGGTTATTTAAAATAATATATAGTTAATATTTTTTACTATGGGTAGTGGAAAATGGTCAATTGGTGCTCATCTCAACCTACAATGTCTTGTCCTCTTCTCACACAGTCCGTGAGACCTGACCATGCAAAGGAAGAAAACCAGTATTCCACTTTTTAGTTGTGCCCTTCGATGGAGAAGATAACTGCAATGTGACAACTTACCCGTGTGACAACTAGCCCCGGTCTCCCCTATACACCGTGTTTAATGATTCATCATGACTCCCAGTATGTGTCGTGAGTTTCAAATACTACTTTTGTATTGATACAGCCAAAGGGAGTGCAGTGTGATCATATCTTAATTTCTTTGTGAATATTCAATAAGACCAGTTGTCCATTTTATGTTAACATTTGATTTCCTGTTAACACATTAAAAAGGTATTTGTTGAATTAAAAACTAACAATTGTGTAATTTACTAGAAAAAAATATATTTAGCCCTGCAAACACCCTTATTTGTCAGTTAACTGGAAATTAAATGTTAATGCAAACTGGATAACAACCCTGGGACCCTGGATACATAGAACAATAAAAAATAAAAATACATTCCTTCATTGGTTGAGTTTAGATCTAGGGCAGAAGATGATAACGATTAACTTTAAATTACTGTAAGTGCTCCATGACAGTCACAGTCCGGAGTGTTTAAACAATGGCAATGGCCCTGTGAAGAGAACAGTATACACCTTGTTTAATGATTCATCATGACTCCCAGTATGTGTCGTGAGTTTCAAATACTTCTTTTGTATTGATACAGCCAAAGGGAGTGCAGTGTCATTTACTAGAAAAAAATATATATTTAGCCCCGCAAACATCCTTTTTTGTCAGTTAACTGGAAATTAAATGTTAATGCAAACTGGATAACAACCCTGGGACCCTGGATACATAAAACAATAAAAAATAAAAATCCATTCCATTATTTTTACAAAGATGCCTAGACGTAAAATGGCAATGGCGCTTAAAGAGAACAGTATATACTGTTTTGGGGTACATCATGACTCCTAATGAGTTTAAAATACTTCTTTTGTATTGATACAGCAAGAGGGAGTGCAGTGGGATATCTTCATTTCATTGCGAATATCAATAAGACCAGTTGTCCACGTTAACGTTTGAATTCCAGTTAACACATTAAAAGGTGTTTGTTGAATTAAAAACAAACGATTGTCATATTTACTTGAATTGTATTTATTTATTTTAGCCCAGCAAACACCCTTTTTAATCTGTTAACTGGAAATTAAATGTTAAGGCAAAGTGGACAACAAGCCTGGTTCACTTTTTTACGCGCTTAGCATGACATCTAGTAATGTCGGTGCTGTTACCACCCGTGGAATGCGTTGATTACGCTCTTTTGTAGATTGCTGTGGGCTGACTGAGCAACTCAAAGTCCGGGGACCTCATTTATAAGGCGTGTGTAGGCACAAAATGGGGCTTGAAAATTACGTAGGCCTACTTCATTTTCCCGCAAAAAGCTGGAATCTATTTAAAAAACAACAACAACAACTTGACGGGAAAATGTGCGGTCCTTATGGCAACTCTGACCCATGCCTACGCTCAGTTTTGGAGTCTGGGGAAGTTGACGCAGATGGTAAAGTGATATATCAGCTGCAGACTGCATGAGGCTGCCTCTCAGACGTTCAATTTCACTCAGATTTCAAGTATAGACCGACTTTCTCATAAGCATCCAAAAACCCGAGTTATTCATACTTGCGCTGGAGACACATAACTATTAAAGGACATTTCAAATAACAAAAATGCCCATAAACCAATTTTAAACCTTGATTTCTGCATCAGTGAGGGGACAAATCTCATTCCTCCTGGTCTCACAGCTTCAGAGGAATTTCAACACGGACCTCGGCTCCGTGAGGCTTTCCTCTGGTTTAAAACTGCAATCAACTTAATTTTGACAAGTTATTTTAATGTGAACAACATCTGTGCTTTTTACATTTTCTTTTTACCTCTGGCTCATATCTGACATTTAATAAACTCCTCTCTCCGTATACGTTGACGGTTTACTTTTGTTTTTCTCCGTCGTTGCCACTTCACCATTAAAAAACCACGACCGGTTGACTAATTCATTTTTAATACAGATTATCATGAGGTGCTTTGCTTTGACCATCTGGGCGTGTAGAATGTGAGGAGGAACCTGGTACGCAAACGTTCAGCTGTGATCTATAAAAGAAAATTGCGTATACGTTTGATTTTATAAATCTGATTTTTTTTTTTTTTTTTTTTTTTTGACATTCTGCAATTTAATTTCTTTGAAGTGCGTACACCTTTTATGAATGTTTTATAAACGAGCCCCCAGGGCAGTTTTGTTGTCCCAATCCGTCCCTGTACAACAGTGACCACCTGGTTTCCCCGTTAAACCATCGTAAAGACAGGAGTCAATGAAACGTGTTGTAATCATGATTTAGAGCTATAAGTTTTATTTTGGTTGTAGGAGCCATACATGTATTGTTTATTTGTCACGTGGTGAATGGTTTCTATGGTGATGTGTACGCGTGTATGTCATGTGACACATTTGGTGAAGGGGTGGTTGCTTCAAAAGAGGCGTGCTCACCTGTACCAGGTTTGACAGCAGAGAGGGGAGGCCGTATTTTTTGTTCACTGTTTTGCCATGCTAAGATGAACTACAGATCACGTAACACCATATAGGCCTGTTTCCAACTGAGTGTAAACAGCGCTGAAAGCCGCTGTTTAATAAATCATTCACGATATAATCCTGGATTCAGTGCGCTTCTCTTCTCCAGCGACGGCAGCGCGTCAGACAAACAGCACCTTTCCCTCTCAAGCGACTATAGGCTGAGTTTTTGGAGTCGCAACATTGTTTTTTATCAAATTAAACGGTTTGGTGACAGAGTCGTCCGAAACACAGATACAAAGCCGTTTGATGTGTTTAATTATACTGCGTTTAATTTGATCTGATTATTTTTCCTTAAGTTTATTGTAATAATAATAAAATCCATGAACTCAGACGATCCCGTCTAATTCTAGACGTTAAAAAATAAATCCTCACTGTTTATACTAAATATCTGCCAAATTTAGTTTAGACGTCTATGAACCATTTGGACATTGTTAAAATGCATTTTAAACAGCAGCAGCAACAACAACAAAACGTTCACTGCGAGGATAATCTCAGGATGGGTGAAACCAAAATGTTCTCTTAAAGACCTTCATACATTTACTGTCGCTTACAGAGACATTTCTACACTTCTGAATATTCCAATAAACACGATGGGACCATATCCTCTAGAAAAGTTGGGGAAAATGTTCTTATAACCACTTAAAGGTGCCCAATGATACGAGGCAAGCTGTCTATTGGCAGCACACCAACTTTCTGTTCGTTGACGCAGGCTGCGCACGCAGGTGTCAGGTTACAGTCTCTCTCACTCACTCACTCACTCACTCACACACACAGACTTTTTTTTTTTTTATGTGGGCAACTTTTAGAAATTTAATAAACGCCTCTCTGTGAAATTGTTCCAGAGTTTCTTTGCTTTTTATCCGTGGTTGTTGCCACTTATGTATAGGAACGAAAGGAAAACGATCAGCTGACCCGGGCCGTTTCACGAGAACGCGAGTCCAAATTTGGATCAACATTCATGAGGTGCTTTGCCTCATGTTCCGCCCTCTACACAATCTGGGCGTGTAGAGGGCGGAACATGAGGCGGAACCTGCCATAACCAGAAACCTGGTTTTAGAAATCTGTATTTTCTTTTGCGTAAGCCCTTTTCTTTTCGATTTTTGGGGGACGTATAGCTACATACACTTTTAGTACGGATTCAGTGCAGTGTTTTATGACTGCGACCCCTGCTCTATTCTGCGTCAGCACGGAGAGCTGAAATAAGTGCTGAGTTTGCTCTGCAGGGTGTCTACAATTCATTAACTTTTTTAGACTAAGATGGGTATGAAATTATACCTGACATTGTAGCGCTTCCTGCTTTTACTTGTTTCCATCTGCTCAGAATTAAACTCTAAATTTCATCTACATCAATTTATTAAATTCGGCTATACCAATGTCATTTTTTCTGTAACAGACAACTCCATTTAGTATAAAGTATATTATATAAGATGCAGAAGATCGTTCATGGCTAATTTAATACATTCACAAAACAAGTAAGCAAACGAATTTGAAACAATATTGACACACTCAGTTGACACACTCAGCTGAGTCAATCTGCTTTTCAATAATTAGTAATTCTGTAATAGGCCTACTTGAATATGTTTTGCTTACTGTTATATAAGCTCTCCAACATATTACTAATACAAATCCAATTGTTCTACAAGGTTTGACATTTATTCAAATATAAGCAGTGTTACAAGTGCTTAAAAGTCTATATAAATTGCCGACTATTGCATTAACCGATGTATTTTTGTCTCCAAGCACACTATACTCACTACAAAACTGTAGACCACTCGACAGAGGGGTCAAAACGATAAGGTCTTTCAGTGAAGTAGGTGGGAACTAAACGGTTGCAGGTAAGTTTGAGGTCTCCAAAATGAATTTGATTAAAAGTATACGATGACGTAAAACTGCTAAATCTGACTAAATCTGTTTCAGTATTGTCTTCTAATGGTTTCCAGTGCCGAGGTAAAAAGAAAAAAAATGGATAAAAAAAAAAATGGGTTTCCAAACAGGAACTTCAATAAAGTCTCCCGGTTTATTTCAATCCGGTTAAAAATGTTTATATTTTATGAAAATAAAAGTTGGTTAATTTTGATGAAATACCAGAGACAGTGTTGCAGTGAGCAGAGTTTCCTCCGGCGGTGCGGAGGTCCGCGAGAGGCCGCTCCCCTCTCCTCCACCTGCTGCCGCTGCACGCATGCGTACTACCGGGCGGTATGCTGAGAGCACGCTACCACGTTTTCCTTGTATAAAAGAAAACAGAAAAAATCAAACTGCACCAGCTGCACACATGAGTTTTAAAAATATAATTTACAGTTATATTAGCATGGATAACAGCTATCTTCACACCAGTGTCCAAGCTGGGAAAATATTTCACATGCTTGAACTTTTTTCCAAACAAATTAGCAGTTTTTGTGCAACCGCATTACATTTTTATGTATTTATTTATCTTGACAACTTCTATCCCCAAATAAATTGGTATAGATACTGTAATGCTGTAAATTACTTAAATAGCATAGAACTTACTGGAATATTTACTAAATTGATATTTTTAAGACTTGTACATATCACATTTTTGCACGTTTCTTTTCAACATAGGAGGGCAACTCACGACTCAGTCAACTGCTGACAAACAAACAAAATAAATTGCAGTATGCCAAAATTACTTAAATTCAGTTTTTCACAAAAATAACAAAATCAACCAGAATCCAGTCTGACGGTTTTAACTTTAAGCAACCTATTCGGGGCTCTGAAAAGCTGAACAGAAAACTGTAGGAATTAAATAATAAAGTCCATCCCTTAAAGAAAATGGCTCAGACATAGCCCCCTGATGTAATTCTTGTTCTTCTATGTTCTAAAAACACTTTTTATGTTCGCCTGTGACTGTTCACAGGCAGAAAATATGTATTAATTTAAATTTGTTTGTTTTATCATTTGGATGTTCCTTATTTGAGATTGTCTATTTATTTTTCCCTTACTTTCCATATTTTTAGTGACAGGACAAGGACAAAAGTTGAACACCTCTAAATGTTACTGACCAAAGTTCACTAACATCTGATGTGGAATTTTATCATTTTTGTAGCAACATTAACAGCAAAATAATATTTATTTTGAAGGGTATAAATTTTGAAATTCCAGATCAGATGCTGGTGAACTTTGGTGAGTAACATCTGGAGGTGTTCTACTATCATTCTGGAGTTAAAGCCATCACTGGAATCGGGCAATTTTGGAGCAACATTGACTGCAACCTAGGTAAAAAAAAAAGTGTCATTGCTTTATTTTCCATGATGATCCTTTAAACACAGAGCCAGGATTAACATTAAAAAGGTGATTTATTGAAGGTAAGTAATGACAGGGGAGATGTGGTTATGGGTGATTGGTTCTGGTTAGATGAGAAGGCTCTGGTCACGAACTGTGAGGAAAAGGAGAAGGGAAAGTGAGCAGCAGGGGGGAGTGGTAATTAGCAGAGGTTGGCTAGTGAAGATGGTGAGAGAAGCACCAGGGGAAGGTTAGTCGGGTTGTGGCGAACAATGACAGACCAAGTTGTGGTTCCAGGTTTGATGGAGCATTCCACAACATAGGGGTGGACAGGCGGACTGCAGGATGTCAGCAAGAGAGGAGTGTCAAGTCGACTGGAGTTCCAGGAAAGGTTCAAGGGATATGGAGCTTTCAGAGGACCAGAATGATGATGCCTGAGGAAAGGCTGGATGACACCAAGCAGGAACTGGAGGGGGTCCAAGAGAAGAGACACAAGGAGTTAATGAGCGGTAAGAACATCGGGGAGCTAGGTTCAGGTCAGGTACTGCCTAGGTGAGCTAATGCTCTGACGCCTTCCTTCTGTCTCCAGCTGCCTTAAATGCTCCCCTGATTAACAGAGATTGTGAATCTACCGCCGGCGTCTGCCTGTCGCACCCCGCAGGAGAGAGGTAAGAACAAGAATCACACACCATGGCTGACCTGAACCACATACCTGACATTACCCCACCCCCCTTTTAATGGTCACCTCCTGGTGACTGAACAGATGAGGTGGAAGAAGATCTTTCAAAGTCTGAGATGTAGTGGTGAGCTGCTGGAACCAGGATGACCTTATGACCCGGGACCAAAGGAAAGCAGGTTACATAGAGGCGTACAGGTGGTCCTCCCCCAGCATCTGGTTCATTGATGAGGGCTCGCTGGAAGCTTTGTTCCAGATCCTAGGAGAGGGATCTGACAACACAGGAGATGGGAATGACAGAGGAGAGCAGAGAGTCATGGTCAGAGGAGAACTGTCGGGAAAGGGCATCCAGTTTGACATTCTAGGATCCAGGGTGGTAGATGATGATGTAGTTGAAGCGAGGGGGAAAAAACAGAGACCAGGGGGACTGCTGGGCATTAAGCCTCTTGACAGTTTTAAGACAGACAAGATTTTTTTTATGGTTGGTAGGTACAGATGAGGATGGGATGTTGAGTGTCCTCCAACCAATGCCACCACTCTAAGCCAAGCTTAATGGCCAACAACTCCTGGTCGTCGATGTCATAGTTAATCTTGATGGAAGTGAATCAGCCGGAGAAGAAGGAACAGGGCTGTAGACGATTGTTGGAGTCTGACTGTTGGGAAAGGATAGCTCACACTCATCCTCTGAGGCATCGACTTCCAGGACAAACTCCTTCTTGTTGTCAGGGTGGATTAGGATGGGAGTGGAATTGATAACTTCATGTCCTCCACAGCTCCTTTTCCAGATGGAGTCCCTCAGGGGTCAATTCTCGGATCCGTTTTTAGGAAATATGGCATTTCATTTCACTGTTATGATTGCCAGGTCTATTTCCCCCTGGCACACAACAACACTGTCCAGCAACTCACAAACAGCCTTGAGGACATTAAAGCACGGCTGTCTCTGAACTTCCTTTTTTTTAAAATGAGAACAAGACACCCTCGCCAAACGTAGATCTTGGCTCGCTGTCATTTTATCTCAGGGAGTGGGTCACCAATCTGGGGGTAAATGTTGACTCTAATTTTATATTTGAGTAACGGATCAGCAGTGTTGTTCAGAAAACTTATCAACTTCTTCAAATGGCAAAGGTGAAATTAATCTTAGCAATACCCGACTTGGAAAAACAATGTATTTTTTATGTGCTTTTATCACAGTTCATCTTGACTGCTGAAATGCACTGTATATAGGTGTAACCGGGTGGTTTATTGGTGGGGAACAGTGGTTACATGGAGTGGTTGTAAATTCCTACCCATTTCATGTCCCTGAATGCATCTGTGCCCTATTTCTCCACCTTCCTCTGGTTTGCAGCATTGTGGGCTTATTAGTGGGTGTATGTATATAGGCACCAGGTGTGCTTGCCAAGCTAGGAGTGGATTTGGATCTCACTTGGCTGACTACTGGAGCTGTTGGTCTGCTGTACTAGGAATTGGTATCAGGAAATTTGTGTTGCTGGGATCATTTCAGTGACTTCTCACTGCAGCATCTGTAGGTACCAGTTTTTCCATTGTTTTCTTATGTCTTGTTGTTAGCAGACCCTTTATTGTCATCTTTTTGGGTATTTCAGGCTGCTGCATCTGCATATTATGCTCTCACCCAGGTGCATGGTTTATGCTCTGGATTAATTTAGCAGACAAGGGGTTGTTGTTTAGAGCTGGAGTTGTAGCACCACCAATACTGAACCAGACAATAGTGGAGGGTTCTTTAAATTTTTATTAATTAGCTGATTGGGCACAGCTTTACAGGACTGGATTGATGCAGTTTGAGCTTTGTTTTCTTTTTTTGGTTATTTAACATTATTTTGTGTCTTTGGTTGCTACTAATTTGGGTTGCAGTTGTGTGTGTGTGTTTAATTCTCAGATTGTTTCTAGTATTGTCCTGTGTTCCTGTGCTTTATTGGGTTTTAGATTGGTATGTCTATTTTTAATATTGTAAAAGACTGTATAAATATATATTTTGTATTATATTTCTGTTTCATAATTCCTAAGTCAGACCTACCTGGGTACTTTTAATTGGGAGACCCTAGGCCACTTGATATTTAAGGTCTACCAGTTGGCTTTAGGGCCACGTCCTCTGCCACAGTCCGGGCTCCATCTCCCCGTGTTACATAGGCATTAGCCAGATGTCTCTTGCCTGCCTGCAGCTTGTGCAGAACTCTGCTGCTGCTCGTTTAACTCAGACCTTTAGACACGAGCATATTACTCCCATCATAGCGTCCCTTCACTGGCTCTCTGTGTGCTACATAATTAATTTGAAGCTTTTGTTTGTTTTTAAATGTTTGAATAATTTTGCTCCACCATATTTATGTGAGTTGATTCAACTTTACTGCCCACCGACCCCTTAGATCAGCTGCTACTGACAGTCCCTAAAACTAGGCTGAAACTCAGAGGTGACAGAGCATTTGCTGTTGCTGCTCCCAAGTTGTGGAATAACTTGCCACAAAGTATCAGACAGGCCTCCTCTTTTCCTGATTTTTATATCTCTTTTAAAAACACACTTTTATTTCCTGGCTTTTAATACACTGTGATATTGTCATATATGGCATTTTAAAATGCTCACGCCGTGAACCTGGTTTTTAGCTTCGGATGTTGGGTGTGTATGTTTTGTATGTTTTTAACCTTTTCTTGTTTTGATGTACAGCACCGTGATCACCCATGTGTTTTTTAAAAAATGTGCTGTAGAAATAAAGTTGATTGATTGGAAACAAAGAGATCCTTGAGTTTCTTAAATGTGTCTCAGCAGAGGGCATCCAAATTATAAGGTGGTCCTGGAGGAAGTGAGAGCCATCAATGGTTGAGCAATTAGACTGAAGTTCTTGATGAAATGCTGCTAAAAGTTGACAAATCCCAGGTACTTCTAGAGTTGTTTACTCGACTGGTTGAGTAAACAACTGAGAAACTGTCTCTTTAATCGACTGGCCAGTACCCACTGGTACTGGCCAGTCGATCATCACTTGAACCATGCCCAGAAAAACGGTTGAAGGAATGTGGAACTCACAGTTCTTGGCTATCATGAACAGCAGGTTCTCCAGCAACCTATGCAAAACCAACCTGACATGTTGCTGGTGGCCGCTCAGACTATAAGAAAAAATTAAACTCATTGCAATAGCAAAAAACAAAGGTATGAAGGATGTCATTGACCTGAGTCTGGAAAACTGGTAGTGCATTGGTGAGACCAAAGGGCATGACGAGGTACTGAAAGTGATCTATGTTTTGTTTTTTTAACAGTTTTCCATTCTTCTTCCTCCGTGAAAATAACAATGGCCATTTCGTTCAGTATTAACATCAGTTCGCAAGCTGACAGCTCAAGGGATGGATGTGAATCTTGCAGACGAATTGGCAACCTGATGCTGCATCTGGCCACGATGGAGGGGCAGCTGGAGGTGGTGAAGCTTTTCCTGGAGCTCACCGAGGACCTCCAGAAGCCCAACGACCTGGGGCGCACAGCTCTACAGATAATATTCATCGTCTTTGTCATTGCAACATACGTTCCATTGAAATGTGTTCTCTGTATTTAACCCATTCCCTTGGAGAGCAGTGGGCTGCCACTGTGTGGCCCCCTGAAACCAAAAATCCCCCTTCCTGGGTCCATCACAGCTGTCTGCTTGTTCCTGTATTTTTATTTATTTTTTAGTTGCTATGGACCCACATTAATGGATCATATAAAACGGATCCTAAATATGATCAAATAAAAACTGAATAAAGTTACTGCCAAAATTATATGGCAGATTCAGGACTCAGTTGGGTTTTAATTTGCTCAAGAATGTTGAGGATATATATGACACAGGTATCTTTTAAAAATATAACAATTAGTTTAAAAAAAAATAATTACAATGGCATGTTTAAAATTCTTTAGACTTACACTGTAAAAAAACAGTCCAACAAATGAACATAAGCGCTATAGTAGTCTATAATACAAGCCGCCACACACACACACACACACACACACACACACATTTTATTTCATAACTGAGCTAAAAGCGGCATGTCAGATTTAACAGATTTGATTTATTGGCGCTCCCCGAATGCGTAACGCACCGGCTGTGCTTCTTCATTACGATGAATACGGTAATGTTTCACCAGCGTATTCTACTACACAATTTTCTTGTAGCGTGAAGGCAAAATAAATTATTCGAATTGTGATGGGTTTGGAAATGTTTGGATGCCAACTTTGATGGATTTCTGCGTCAGTGGCCTTCCGCTCCTTCTTCCCAGGTAAACTGTTGAATGGACTTCTTGAAACCGAGCATGCACCGCGGCTGCTCTGGAGCTGCAAGGCACACCTGCCAAAGACAAAGAAATGAATTATACGCCTTTGAAGCGGTTCCCTGTAGGTGGCGTGGGCGGGACATTAAATTCCCTGAGGGGAAGCTGTAGCAGATATTACGAAAAGATCACCCTCGTTAAAGCAAAGCTTTCAGCATCCAAACGTTCCCTGCTGTGCGGTTCATTGAACCGTGCGCTTCATTGTGCATATTTTATTACTGCTCATTTGTAACTGCATTGCTGTTATCTAGAGTTTGCAAATGGAGACATCTATAATTTTTTGTTGTTGTTTCTGTTCCTCTTGCAAGGTTGAGACGAGGTCGGAGATCAGGTCCCTGGAGGATCAAAAGGAGCACAGCATTATAGCTCCAGGGTGTTTGCAGACGTTTGCTCCGTCGGTCGAGAGGTTGAAATAACACCGTTGTCATATGGAAGAAAGGGGGGGGGGAAGCACCTGCCGCTGCGACTGCACGAGTCTTTTGTTTAGAGGCTTAATGTGTTTGAGGTAAGAAAATTATATACACTGAAGTTGGCCCGTGTTGTCTGACACGTCACCAGGTTAACGAGAGCGCGGCGCGCGTCACACACGCGCGCACGCACAGAGGATTCAGCTGGTACATGTGGCCCTCATATAATTAGAGTATCATGAAAAATAAGATTTTTTTTTTTTTTTTTTTTTTTTAGAAATTCCATTCAAAACGTGCAACTTGTATATTGCACTCATTCTTCACACACACTGATATATTTCAAGTGTTTATTTCTTTTAATTTTGATGATTATAACTGACAACTAATGAAAACCCCAAATTCAGGATCTCAGAAAATTATATTAGTTAAGACCAATACAAACCGAGTATTTCCAGAAATGTTGCAAACTGAAAAGTGTGAACAAGAAAATTATGAGCATGTGCAGCACTAGTTGGGGCTCCTTTTCCCTGGATTACTGCAGCAATGCGGCGTGGCATGGAGTCCATCAGTCTGTGGCACCGCTCAGGTGTTGTGAAAGCCCAGGATGCTCTGATAGTGGCCCTCAGCTCTTCTACTTTGTTAGGTCTGGCGTATCACATCTTCCTCTTCACAATACCCCATAGTCAGGCAAGTTTGCTGGCCAGAACAAAGATACCTGACCGTAAACCAGCTACTGGAGCTTTGGCGCTGTGTGCAGGTGCCAAGTCCTTATGGAAAATGAAACCTGCATCTCCATAAAGTTGGTCACCAATAATGAGCATTAAGTGCTCTAAAACGTCCTGGTAGGCAGCTGCATTGACCTTGGAACTCAGAAAACACAGTAAACCAACACCAGTGGATGACACGGCACCCCAAGCCATCACTGTGGAAATTTTACACTGAACCACAAGCAATGTGGATTCTGTGCCTCTCCTCTCTTCCTCCAGACTTTGGGACCTTGATTTCCAAAGGAAATGCAAGATTTACTTTCATCAGAGAACATAACTTAAGACCATTCGGCAGCAGTCCAGTCCTTTTTGCCTTTAGCCCGGGCCAGACGGTGCTGAGGCTCTCTTGTTCCAGAGTTGCTTGACACCAGGAATGTGACAAATTAAACAATATCCTGCATATGTCTGTGCTGGTGGTTTCTGAAGCTCTGACTCCAGCTGCAGTCCACTCTTTGTGAATCACCCACACATTTCTGAATGGCTTTTGTTTCCTGGGTGCGGCCTATTGCTTATACATTTTTTTTCTACCACATCTCTTCCTTCCCTCTGCCTCTCTGTTAATGTGCTTGGACACAGAGCTCTGTGAACAGCCAGCCTCTTTAGCAATGACCTTCTGTGTGTTGCCCTCTTTGTGTGAGGTATCAGTGGTCGTCTTTTGGACAACTGTCAATTCAGCAGTCCTCTTCATGATTGTGTCGCCTACAGAACCAGCCTGAGACCGTTTAAAGGCTTTTGCAGGTGTTTTGAGTTAATTAGCTGATTAGTCTGGCACAAGGTGTCTTCAATATTGGACCTTTTCACAATATTCACATTTTCTCAGCTATTGAATTTGGGTTTTTCCATTGTCAGTTATAATCATCAAAGTGAAACAAAATAAACACTTGAAATATATCAGTCTGTGAAATGAATGAATATAATGTACAAGTTTCACTTTTTGAAAGGAATTACAATAAATAGAATAAAAGAAAATCAACTTTTTCATGATATTCCAATTATATGAACTGTAGAGGCAACTGCAGTAAATAGTTGTAAACTCATTTTACACATCGGGCAATTGTAAGCGCATGTATGGGAAAGAAAATAAATATTTAACTTCTAAACTTGCACTATGCACATTTAAGTACTGGAAATGTCAACGATGTTCTCAGCAAACACCTTTCGAATAGGCCTAATGACCTGTAATTCACACGAACATCTTCTACACTTATAAAGAAATCAATTACTCAAAAAAATGATCAGCAATAGACTGAAATTTCAGAGGGAATGAGAATTAAATACAAAAAAAATTAGCAGCACAAAGGCATAGGGGGTAATTTTTAGGTCTGTATTCAAAGCAAACAGGATCCCCAACAGTGCAAATTAATGTCAACATTGGAACAATAATTACAACAAAAACTAAAACTGAATCCATGAGCCCATGCCCACTAAGAACTTATGAGAGACCTAAAACTAGCAAGTACAGTGTATAAGTGATAAATAAACTGAGCTGCAATGGCAGCCGGATATGACCAATACTGAACTCTTTGCATATCACTGCACACACTGAAGAGAAATCTGAGTGTCATACAGCAAACCAACAGTGAGGTTTGGAGGTGGGAGCATCATGATGTGGGGCTGCTTTTATGGCACTGGCAGACTTCATAGAACTGACGGAAAAATTAGTGTACTAAGAAGCTCTTGATTCAAATGTCAAGGATAAATGTGACTTTTTTTTTTTTTTTTTACAATTATCCCAAATAAACAATGAAAGTCAAATGGTTTCAGGTAAAGAACATAAATAGGACGGCCAAGTCAGTGATCCCACTTAAATTGAACAGGAAATCTATGGTTAGAACTGAAGATTATGGAGTACAAAGAAGAGATCCCCATAACTTTCAGGATTGATGGAAAAACACACGCAGTTAGTTTCTACCAACAAGTCAGAAATGACTATTTTAGTCGTAACGAGCGGTTGTTTCCTGCGTAATTCCATATTATTTAATACAGCTGAATTTACCTGATTTCTATGTCTGTGGATTTATTAGGTCATTAGTGACAGTTAAAAAAAAAAATAATCCCAAAGGGAAAGTAAGTTGTTGTAGAGGCTGATGGCTGCCACATAGCGGTCCACCAGCTCCCTGTACCCAGCTTCCTGTTTATCTCTGACGCACCCAACAACGGCGGAGTCATCTGAGTATTCCTGCAGATGACAGGAGTTTGTCTTGTACTGGGAGTCTGAGGTGCAGAGCGTGAAAAAAGGAATAGAGTACAGTCTGCTGCTGTGCTCCTGACGACCTGGTTAGACACACAACCTACGTGACGTACAAAGTTTTAATAGCCTCATATTTACTGAGAAACACGTTGACATCTTCAGTACTTACTTTCCACACTGAAATTATGGAGTCCAAATTAATTTGTTTCAAACTTCTATAAAGTTGTGAAAAAAAACGTCTCAAATCAAAACCATGAAGATTGGCATGGATCAAACATCGCACCGACCTGAGATGAACTCCAAGCTGTTGGGTTTTACAGGCGAAACAGAAATTCAGGAAACCAGTAAACTCCCTTCCCCAGCACTTGTGCTCGGCCGCCTTTTCAATTTGCTTTTATTAGCGCGTATGCATATTTAATCTTACACTGTTCTTACAAGCATTCACAAATACACACACACACTCCATTCACGTGTGAGAACACCTTGTCGTTTTGTTCTTTAGAAATTAAAAAGAAAATAGTTAGAAACACTCATATTCATGTGAGTTTGGTCAGATTTAGATGGATGAGTCACTTAAACGTTGAGCCAGAGCCACTCTGTCATGTTTTAAGCAACGCCTTCTGCTTTCTGGATTAGAAACAAAGGAAATGCTCCAGCTTCTGTGTGCACACTAGTTTTGGTGAGACATTTTACGGTTTGGAGAGGCGAGATAGATACCAAAAAAAAAAAATCACATTTTATCAGACTATCCCAGGCTTAAAGAAGCTATACCTGAATTTAAATTTGTCTGGCTAAGAAAAATAGCTTTTTACAAAATGTATTATGTGTTAAGACGCAATTTGATAACAACTGACTAATTGATTACGTGATAGAGCGAGTTCAGGCTTTTTTCAGTAGGAATAAGCAGCAAACTGGGGACGACTTTTCTCTGCCAATGGCACAACAGGGTATGCTGTTATTTGAAAGTAATTGTTCAGCATAAAAGAAAATACAATTTTCCCGAGACGTAGCTATTTATGTCAAAGAAAACGAAGAGAAGTCCCCCAATAAAGCCTTGTTTTGTCCAGAGGATTGTGCTCGAGCTTGATGTGCGTTTAGTATTGTGCGTGTCGACTGAGGAGAGACAAGGAGGGTCCACAGCTGGGGGTGGAGCTTACAGTTCAAACTAAACTAGTCTCCTCACTCGCAGTTTTGTGCAGAATCAGGGATTTCTTTAATCAGAGCTAAACTCTTGAGATAAAGTAGCTAGAAAATATGTATTTTTTTTGTCAGCTCAGCCTGCATCAGCGGCACCGAATCCCTACTAATTTCCCACAAAGAACGAAAACCAACAATGTTAAACAGTCTCTCACGAGTACAGCCTAAGGCCATGAAGCGCCACCTGGATGACGGTTATAAAGATATAAAAGACTGTGCGGAAAAAAACATGTATAGACCATGACCAGCTATCCATCAGGGTTTTTTTAAAAAAGAAAACCTCAGGGTGGGTGCTTTAAGACCTGGAGGACAAGTTTGCCCACGCCAGGACTGCTCACTTGATTTTTTATTTTTTTTAAACATGATATAAGTCACGTAAGCAGTGCAGAGGCAGATTCAACGTCTTGCAGAAGGAAAATATGACCAAGTAATTTAGTTTCATGGGCCATTTCTGTAAACTGGATGACATTGAGAATAGGAACGTAAAAATGTAGCAGAGATTCTTCAGACCGAGGCCTCGTGGTGCCAAAAAAAAAAAGTCCAATTTTAACAGAAATATATTTAACTCAATAAATTATGATTAAATACAGGACAACTGCACACATTTGCAACTCATTAAACAAACTGTATTTTTGGTGAAGGCTTAAGCAGTCTTACTTTTATTTTCTGGCAATTTATAGATGCATTATTTCAGCCTGGTCTCCTGCACAACCCTTATGGGGATGTGCATAAAGCAGATATTATAGATCACATTGCAGTAATGCAGATTCTCTTGTCCTAGGTCTGACTGGGAAGTGCAAAAAAAAAAAAAAAGCTGTTGAATTGTGCTTTCTCTAATAATCTGAGGGAGGAATCAGAACCTTTAAAAAGGGACACTTTTTTACCAGCAGTCCGTCACATTAGCATACACTGATTCAACAGAGCCCTTTAGTTGGAAAACAAATACATTTCACAAAACCACAGGACTGTCGATCAAAGCATTGACCATCACATTTGACAGAAAAGATCTGTACAGACAGACAAAACTCAGCCTGTGGTCCCCCAGCAACAAACGTCAGTAGTCTTAAGCCGGATGTCCGTCTCAAGTTAGCCCATCAGGAGTCCTCTCTGCAGCAGAGACAGTTTCTCAGTAAATGCCACTCTGCTGGAGGTCGTCTAGTTTCCCCCTTTTCGTCGGGAGTTACAAGCAGTCCAGCAAACACGATTACGCAGCCCTGGGATGGAGGTCAGACGTCTCTTTCTGGCTTCTGGTGGCCACGTTTCAGAGGCTGGAAGTAAAGGAAGGAACTGTGCACGTTTGTACATCACACGTTTAAAACGGTCTTCTTAATCCCGACCTTCGCTCTACCCTGTTCTGGCACATCTCGGTGATGCTCGTCTCCGAGTCCTACCGTCACACCAGCTTGCTCCTGCCTCAGCCTTTTTCTCAGATACAGTCCCGTCCAGCAGGCTGACTGAGGAAACGTTGCGCTCACAGTCAGTCGTATGCCTTCACATTTAAGTACATATATTTTGCACAGAAACAGAATTCCTCCATTTTTTTTTTCTTCTCTCTCTTAAAATCATGACCTATATTTCATAATTTTACTAATCCAGGATATAAGTTAGCAGTGAGGAGGTTTAGGGTATTTTTATGTGTGTAGGTTTTGCTGATCCAGCAGAGGGGGAAGGAGTCTCTCAGTTGGTCTCGTAGGAGGAGAGCAGAGCTGCGTCTACAGGCTCCATGCAGGAGGGGCAGGTAAAGGACCTCATCAGCCAGTCGTCTATGCAGTCCATGTGGTAGATGTGCATGCAGGGCAGGAACCGGATGGGGTCCCCATAAACAAAGTCCATCATGCAGATGACACACCTGTGGAGGTGAACGCAGGGTCTTAGAGCAGAAAGGATTTTATTTCTTGTCCTAAACAACATTTGCAGCAGCCATCAGGCCTCATCACTGCAAAAAGGGAACTAAAAGTAAGTAAAAATATTCTTGAAATTAGTGTATTTTTCCTTGATTTGAGGAGCTAAATAAGATTATTTGCCAATGGAATGAGTATTTTTACCCCTGAAATAAGATAATTAGATTTACTGTCCTTGAAATAAGATGATGGAGATGAGTTGTTCCTATTTTAAAAAGGCAAAAATCTCATTCTATTGGCAAATAGTCTTATTTACCTGCTCTAATCAAGGAAAAATACACTGATTTTAAGAACATTTCACTTACTTTTAGTTCCCTTTTTGCAGTGCATGGATGGTGTACGGTTACACTTCGATACATGGTTTAAAAGAAAAAAATTCTTCACAGATTCCTAATTGCTGCCAGGTCTGGACTTTGTAGCTCTGGCTGTGTGTTGAGGGTCCTGGACCTGCTGGGACGTGCATTTTTCTAGCTTCAAAACAGGTTTTCTTCCAGAATTTCTCTCCCTTTAGCTCCATCTTCCTATACGCTCTGACCAACGCAGGGAACGGAGGGCTCAGAGTGATTTGTGGAGTTGAGGGGTAATAAATGATCATCATCTCATCAGATAACACCTCAATAGACACTGGACATGTCGAGCTGAAGTGCACCAGGAAAGTCCAGACTACCCAACTCTAGCTGTGGATAGTTTTATCAGAAAGCTGTATGGCTCCTGGGCGCCATCTGTGGGCCACTCACCAGATTCCACTGGAGAGTTTTATTTAACAGGATAAGGCCTTAATTCATGACGTACATTTTAGCCCCCAGGTTTTCAGCTACACGCACAGTTTTCCATTAAGTAGGGCTCACATTTGCTGTAACCCCTGCATGATTTGTGACAAACTAATGTTGTCTAACAAACCTCTGAGGTCTTCACACAACAGCGGTATTCATACCGAGACTAGATTACATTAAATGGACTGTATCTACTAATAAAGTGGCAGAGATGTTGCAAACTGAATTTTGATTGAAACACTGAACACGGGGTCCCACTCACTCTCTGATCTTCTTTTCGGAGCCATCGCGGCCCGGGTCGTAGACGCCCTTCGGGAGGTGCTGGATGAGGCCGATGCGCTGAGCGATGCGGACCTGCTCCTCTTCAGTCAGCTGGGTGGCCAGTCGAGCCTGGCTGGGGGTCGGGTGGTAGACGGGGACGTGGATCTGCTCCTGCGGACAGAGAGGCTCGTGAAAAATGCATCCAACAATCGCCTAAGGTGGAAACAGGCAGCGAAGGGAAAGATTTCCTGTAGACGCTCACGTTAACTTCAAGTTTAAATGCTAGATTAGACCCTAAAAGAAACCTCTTCACGTTTGCCAGTAAGCCCCTCCAGATTTAACTCTTTATTATGTGACCCAATTTTAATAAACCATCAGTCTGACCAGTAAACTGCGAGGAAAAATGACAGAAGCCCAGGCCATCAGGAAGCTGCATCATACATATTGTGTTCAATTCGACAATAATATATACTACGATACCGAGATTAGAGTAATATCTTTACAAAGGAAACTTGCTGAAGGCACTGATGTGTGAACTCCCAAACCAATGAAAGTACTCAGCTGGTTGCTCAAGTTTCAGAACCCAGCCCACAGCCTCGGCTGCAAGCGTGCATGTTACTATCATCTCATAAACGACTTGTGGAAGAGATGATGAAGCAAGAGGACATTCCCGTCATAACGCGAGGCTGCAAATCAGTCAGTGGGTGGTGGTGTTTCCCCAAAGCTCTACAAAAACAAGCAGCGGCCTCATCTGGCTAACTGTCAAGCTGCAATAAAGGGGAAAAAAATTGCAACAACATTCCTGATCAGGAGGATTAAAACCTTTTCTAAAGGGATCCCCGTCTTTAATCTATTTCAGTTCCATTTCTTGTGCATTGCAAAAACGAAATAAACAAAATAGTTGAATTTTCTTAAAATTAGTATATTTGTTCTTGATTTGAGCAGGCAAATAAGATGATTTGCCAATGGAATAAGATTTATGTGCTTAAAATGGGAACAACTCATCTCAATCATCTTATTTCAAGTGCAGTATATCTAATTATCTTATTTTAGGGGTAAAAATACTCATTCCATTGGCAGATCATCTTATTTACCCGCTCAAATCAAGGACAAATACATTAAGTTCAAGACAATCTGACTTATTTTTTGTTCCGTTTTTACAGTATGTAGGTCATGATTCACAGCGTCTCACCAAAGCATTCACACCCCTTGGCATTTTACACAACCTGTCAAGGTCAAAGCAACAAACTGATTTATTTTACCGACGCCGTAGATCTACAAAAACAAAAAGCACATAAAAAAAGAGACAATTATTTAAAAAAAAAAAGTTAGCTGTTAATTAAGTTAACAGAAAGCGCTCTCATAAAAACCTACGCTCGTATTCACAAAGAATCCTAAGACTAAAAGTAGCTCTTAGAAACGCCATTTTAGGAAAAAACTAAATACTAGAATTTCTCAAATTCCAGGATTTTTCTTAGAACTTTACCTCTGTAACATAAAAGTTATACATAAAGCATCTTAGGCCTTAAGAGAGCTCCTAAAGTGGAAAAATGTTAGGAGTAGTGAGGAGGACTTCTAACGTGCTATGAAGCAGGAAGATGGTGGAAACAGAGAGAGCTGATTGGCTGATCCACTCCCTAAACAGTGGAGGAAACGAACACAAACATCTTTATCATACAATTATTAATATGTCGATAAAATAAACTATCATCCCCATAGAGGGGAAATTAATTAGCTTCAGCAGCCCGATGGGTTAGCGTGTGCCTCCAAGTAATTTTATTAAGGAGAAATAAATGGCAAAAATATTGGATAATCGTGAATAAAAAAAATGGAAGAATGTACAAACAATATGGACCAGAATAATTTCAATATTATTTACAGATTGTAACATACTCTCAATAATAAACGTTTCAAAAGAATTGGAAAAAGTTGCAGAAAAATATTTACATAATGCACACTAAACTTTTATTCTAAAAAAAAAGTACAATAATAAACACTATGAACAGAGATGAGATGTAAAAGAGGTGAGAAAGTATTTACAGTTTTATACATGATTATAGCATCAACCTGGACAGAGGCGCTGCTGCTCTGTGCGGTTTGGTTTTCTCCACCTTTTTACTAAATTTTATGTCGGTCATTTTGCCAAATGTGACATTTTTTATACCAGCCGACAATCCCGGTAAAATGCTGACAGGTGAGTAATATCAAACGGATGAAGTAGTAAGACGACCAGTACGGTAGAATTTAGATCCATTTAGGTTTTTTTGTTTTATTTAAAAAGAAGCAGGCCGTTTCATCTCCATCTTTGAACAGGTCCTCTTTGTAAACTGGTTTTTATTCACTAAACTCTGTCACTTTGTGGTCTGGACGACTTCCTTCCTCTGTCCTCTCAAACAATCCTACATTCTCAGCAGTTACTTGTGGTGGCTGCTCCGCTTCCTCCTCTATACGCACTTCACAAATTTAAAGTTTTTCCCTCTTCCGTTTCGGGTTTCTAAACCCAAACGCCGCCAGTATAAAAAGTCAAATGACAAATTAAAGATCAAGAAGCCCAATTTAATGCAATGACTGTAGATATTTGGGGGGGTGATGCTTTGCACTTATTTAGTGAAATGCCTTGTTGGAGGTGAACAGCCTTTTAGGAGACAGATGTATAAACTAGCTGGGCTTTTAGCGACACAGCATTTAAACCTACCTGTCAGCAGTTTTTTTTTGTATCGGCTGAGCTTGTGTGTCGCTCCCCTGGCTTCTTTAGTGTACATAAAAGGAAAGACCCACTGACATGATGACCAGAATAAAAGCTACTAACAGGGCCTCAGAGGGGGGCAGCAGCTGCACTGGGGGTCCTCCATTGTGCTACGGTCAGCAGTTTGATTGTCAAATGTCTCTCCCATTCCCCATCTCCCAGCCAATAACTGCATAACCTGAGGGTAAAACCAGGAGGAGAAGAGTTAGAAAAGTAGATGGGGAGGTAAAGGATGGAGCTGAGAAGCAGCTTTTAGTTTCCGCTGCATCTCCCCTGATAGGATGGTTATACATCACATATCAAATTCCCCAGGGTTGAGGCTTTGCTCGTACGGAAAGCCAGGCTTTCCGTATAAGATTCTGTATAGTTTCTTCGCTAAATATCTGAACAGCTGAAACACGAAGCGTTTGCAACTTCTACCATCCAAGATCTCTGTTTGGCAACTGCGGAGTCAAAATGTCTAACTGCTTTCTTTGTATTGTGTGCGCCGGTGTCTGCAGGTCTTATTCAAACTCAAAGAAGAAAAAAAAAAAAAAAAAAAGACAACGGACGTCAGCGTAATAGCTAGTATTTGTCACGTGATAACGGGACAGGCAATACTAGGGGTGTGCAAAATAATCGTCATGACGATGCATTGCGATTCTAATTTTTGCGATCTACTGCATCGATTCTTGACGCCAAGTATCGATTATTTATAAAAAAATGAATAAATAAAATTGCATTAGTGGTTGGCGAACATCAGCCAAAAACAAGTGGAATACAACTTCATTGGTTTAAAGGACCCCTGAGGCCATGTAAACAACACTGATTATCCTTTATTTTGTTATTTTAAGTTTTATAAATCCTAAGCACTTTTTGTCAGTGTGTCCACTCCAGTAATAGTGATATTTGTTTTCATGGCAATACCTACAAAAGTGGTTTCAATAAATACAGCTATGTATGAATTCAGTTGCTTTCAGTTATGTATCAATTGAAGACACTATCCAGATCGTACACATCCAGTCAGCCACTGGTAATGGCTGTATTTGTTTCTAACAGTGTTCAGTGAAAATATCACAATGCATAGCGATACATCGCAATAATTCAAGTATCGTGATGCATCGTGATAGAATCGGATCGTGGCATGTGAATCGTGATTCGAATCGTGACTTCTTTGGCAATACCTAACCCTAGGCAATACCGTTGCAATTCAATACACGGAACGAATGGAGTTATTAACCTAGGATCATAACGTGAAGCTCTTTTTTTTTGCATGTAGGCCCAAAAGGTCTATTTTGGTCTCATCTGACCCAAACACCTTCTTTCACATTTGATGTGTCCCCTCCATGACTCGTGTTAAACTGAAGTGGACTATATCTGGCATTTCTCTCGTCATTCCACCATTGCAGGACTAATACCATCGACAGAACCAGATTCTCCCACCTGAGTTGTGGTCCTAGCAGCTCCTCCCAAGGGTTTCTTGGCTAAATCTGTGAATAATACAGTCCCTGCATGGCCTTTCAGTTTAGCAGGCAGCCATGTCTTAGGCTCATAGTTGTGACACGTCTAAAATAAATGTGACTATTGCGTAAGAGTGCAATATTTTTTGCCAGCCGTAAGGGAAGTAAGGCAAACGGGTATTTTATAGAGATTCACTATACATGGGGTAAAATATTTCAAGCTTTTATTTCTTGTACTTTTAATGATTGTGGCTTAAAAAAGGTAAAGAAAACCCAAAATTAAGTGTCTCAGAAAATTTGATTATCACAGACCATTAAAAAAAAAGGATGTTTTAAGCCCACGTGTCGGGCTTCAGAGCAGTATGTCCATTTTTCTGTTGGTTGGGCCTCTTGCATGAATTACTGCATCAATGCTTGGTGGCATAGAGACGATCAGCCTGTGGCGCTGCGTAGCTCTGATGGAAGCCCAGGTTGCTTTGATAGCTGCCTTCAGGTCATCTGCCTTGTTGGATCTGGTGTCTCTCATCTTCCTCTGGACAACAGCTCATAGTTTTCAGGTCAGGGGAGTTTGCTGGCCAATCAGGAACAGGAACACTACGGTCAGTGAAGCAGCTTTTGGTACCTTTGGCAGTGAGGGCAGGTGTCAAGTCCTGCTGTAAAATAAAATCAGCATCTTCTCCATACAGCTTTGTCTGCAGAGGGAAGCATTTAGTGCTCCAAAACCTCCTGGTAGACGGCTGCACTGACTGTGGACCTCAGAAAACCCAGTGGACCAGAACCAGCAGACATGGCACCTCAAACCATCACTGACTAAACGTCACGCTGGACTTCAACCATCGTGGATTCCAGACTCTGGGACCTTGATTTCCAAACAGGCACACTTTACTTTGATCTGGAAAGAGGACTTTAGGACCACTGAGCACCAGTCCAGTTCCTTTTCTCTTTAGACGCCTCTGGTATTCGTCTGTGTGGCTGCTCTTCAGGCACTGACTCCAGCCTCAGTTCACTCCGTCTGAAGCTCAACATTCTTGCTTGGATTTCACTCGACAATCCTCTGAAGGCTGCGGTTCTCCCTGACACTGGTGCACCTTTTCCTGCCACACTTCTTCCTTCCACTCAGTTTTCTGTTAATACGCGTGGATCCAGAACTGTGAACAACCAGCTCCTTCAGCACTGATCTTCAGGGTCCTCCCCTCCTTGTGAAGGGTGTTGATGACCGTCTTCTGGGCGTCTGTCCAGTCAGCAGTCTTCCCCAGGATCGTGTCGCCTACCGACCCAGAGTGAGACGTTTAAAGGCTCAGGAAGACTTTGCTGCTGTTTTGAGTTGATTAGCTGATCAGGAAGTGACACCATTAGTTTATGCAAATAAGTGCAAATAATGTTGCACTTTTACACAACATCCTAATTTGTTTAAATGCACCAGTATATTTGTCAGTTTTTCCTGAGATTGGGAATGGACAAGCTGTGAAATGTTTTGCAACGCAGTGCTGCCACAGGAAATGACACGCGCTTGTTTAAGCCATGGTTCTGTTGTGGTTTCCATTTTGGCTCTCTAAATATTTCTGCAGAAAACAAACCGTCTTGTGTGGGGGGGAACAAATGGGCCGTTAGTTACTCATCCAATAATTATCAGAAACAGCATATTTCTGGCTTGCCTCGACAAGTGGGGAACGTTACAAGATTTTTGAGCAATTTTGTGCTTTAGCGATTCCAGCTTCCACCTTTTAGACTCTCTCTGAAACCACAAATCCAGTTCAACCTTGACAGCCATTTAGGTACAAATCTAAAGCAATTTTTACTTCCTTGTCAGTCTGACTAAAGGAAACTTTCAACAAGAAACCATCTAATTTTTAGAAGAGTACACATGTACTCTGACAGATAATCCAAAAATGATGCATTTATGGGCACCAAGTTAAGCGTTTGTTTTGAAAAATCCTCTGGCGCGTGTTTTTGAACATGCAACCAACTCCGTGCCCCGCTGAGGTCAATGTAAACATGGACGAAGGAGAACCGCTTCAGCCTTTACCAAGAAGCCAATCTGAGCTGCTCTTCCTGTTGCTCTCTTGACTGATATGAACCCACCAGGGACAAACACTCATGCATTTTAACGGCACATTAAATAGGACACCAGTAGATAGCTCAGAGAACTGCTTTCAGCCACTCAGCCGTCATCTTTCCAACCACGTACTGTACATCCTAATCCAAAGACAGGCTGTTTTTTGTTTTTTAGATTACAACCCTTAAATCTGAAAAACGTACGATAAGCAGCCCCAGAGTACAACTTTTCTTTTATCGTGACTAGACTAGACCAGCGGTGGAAAAAAAACAAAAAACTAAAAAAAAAAAGTTTAAGAAGTACTTTAAAAACCTAATTTTACATTTGTATATCTGTTGAAAAAGGTTCAACACAACACACCATCTATTGCACTGGAGACTTAACCTTAAGTAATAGTTGATAGCTCTGGAAACTAACTAAATACTCTAAAATTCGTCACATCCGAATTGTTTATTTGATGACAATAAGCGGCGTTAGCCGGGCTGTTCGTCTTGGTCTCTCTATTGATTTATGCCTCATAATTATAATAGTTTAGCAAAGAAATTACTGCAGGTTTTTCCTTAGAAAAGAACACACCCACCATAAAACAACAAGGACGACTAGCCGTCTCTGAGCTCACCCTGGTCTCTCACAAACAGCGAGTCAAACTGTACGTTTCGACTATAGCGCTACAAATAAAACCAGAAGTGTCTGAAGGGTTCTGTCAGAAACGACGACAGCAGACGAACTCAGTGAAACCCCCCCCTGCTGCTGGTCGATGATGCGCCATGATTTAAATTTGATATCTCACCGTCTTCCTCCAGTCGGACATTACTTCTAGCCTCGTTCACAAATGTTAAGTTCTGGGACCGGCTGGTGACACAAACGAGACGTCATCACCAGATTCACGGTCTCGACCCGCGAGGCCGGCTCGCCATCCTTTGGCAGCACACAGACGCTCGAGGTTGGGCGTGTCAGGGCGGCAGTCTGGAGCTCACGCAGCGGCTTGCTGTCACGCCAGACTACAAGACATGGACATCATCACTGAGACTCGAGTCCCAGAAAACAACACCAGAGTCCAGGTCTTTGTGACTTAAATGGCTGCACTCTGAACTCGAGTCAACGTTTGAGGATTAAACGTCATTTTGTGGTTTATGTTGTTTTAGTTGAAATGTGTGAAATCCAATTACTTAAAATAGCCGCTTCAGTGAGCTAATATGTTGCGATTTAAGTTCTCTTTATCAGTTTTGTAGTTTAATTTAGTATATTATTAGACCTTTACATTTGGCTGTAAAAATAGAAAAAAATACTAAACTCCTGAGACTGAAGTGTTGCATCATAAATCTTGCAGGTCTAAATATGCAGGAGTTTAATTTTTGTTCCCTGGGACCGATTTTTCCCTTAATCCACTCGTTTCCAGAAATAGATGAACCACTTTGGTGCCTTTTATTTCTTGGTGTAAAAATTAGCTTAGTTTAAATATGACAATCCTCATTTCTCCAGAACATGTAGGGGAAAAAAGGGGTTGAGACGAGAGCCATCCACCATAAGCTGCTCTACCACGCCAGTGATGCTTCCAACATAAAGTCAGATCATTCGTTTCCTCTGACATGTAAACTAGGGACTATAGTTTCTTATAACCCGAGAGATCCCCAGATGTCACGGGTTGTATGTTGCCTGATAAATGAGTTTTCTCTAATTCTGGGAAAACTTTATAACCCTAAATTCACAGAGGAGGGTTGTCACGAATCGCGATACTAAAATTTCAAAATCAATACAAGTACCAAGAAAAATACTTGATAACCAATTAAAAAGGCACACGGTTATTTCTGGTTAAGTGAAAAAATATAGTTACAAGAAAAAAAACACTTTTTAATGAAGAAAAAAATTAAAAAAAAAAAAAAAAATCAAGAAGTTGGGGAGAATTTGGCCCTCGGTAAGAGAAACATGTTATTTAAAGTGTCACTTCCCTGTTTGACAAAATAGTAATCAATATAATTACTATAACTGTGCTATGGATTTATGTACATTCAAATTAGTCATATAATTAAATTAATTATTCATAAAGTACTCTAAACATCCAAATGACGAGAAATAAGCACATAAAACAACAGGCAAAAAGGATTGCAGAATACAAGATACTTCAGTTAAAGAATGTGTTAGGGAACATTAAAAGCCTTTCTGAACAAAAGCATCTTTAATTTTCTCTTTAAAAAGCCCCAAAGGTCCAAAGAAAGCTGGTTCCAGAGTGTGGGCGCCTCCACCAAAAAGGCGGGTCACTGGATGAGCTGAAGGACCTGCCACGCACACAAACACTTTAAGGTTCAAATAAATAAGGAGCTGGGAGATTTAAAAATTAACGGTAAGAGTTTAATATACATTTATTCCACAACAACAACAGGCCAGTCTAATCTATGAGTCTTAACAGAGGGGGGTTTAGACTGACAGGCGTCATTAGGCTGTCCGTGTCGCCAGTATTTAAACTGCTAGCATTAATAAAAATAAATTAATAAACAAACTGCTAGCGTTAGCTTACGTTGTCCGTGAGGTTTACTACTCCACCGCTGCAGATTCAGCGGAAATACTGACATTATTAAGATGCTCCCAAACGTCTGCGTCGTAACGTTAGCTTGCAGCTTATAGCTCGACATCATTTTTTTTTCTGAACGTCTGCCTCGTGGGGAAAGTTCGTCTTCGCAACACTTTTGTGTTCGCCTTGTCGGCTAAAGAGGGTTGCATATGTCATCTTCTGGACATAGTTAAAAGGTGAACGGGTCATTTAGTAGCTTTGTCGCAAATTAGCATCTTTGAATAATATATAAATTTTTGAAGATCGATTAGGCATCCATTATTTCGACAACCCTATAACCAAGACAACGCTTTTGGTTTTCCTCATCCGTTTTTGGGACACTTTCCAACACAGACTAAAAGCTTTTCCATTCAATTACCTCGAAGGAGGAAGGCATCTTTACACCTGATATCTCAGAAACTGCTGAAAGCACAAAACCATTCCACACAGCTAAATAAGACCATGAACCAAAGAAATAATACCCAGTGCACTCAGAGTCAAGTCAAGCATTATTTTGTGTGATTTCTGGCAGTCATTTTTACACCATATCTGGCACAAAGCTCATTTGATGTCAAAATCAAAAAGGCACAGTGAAGACGCGCCCCCGAAATATCATTTCAAATAGACCATAAGGGAAAATAATGTCCATTGTTCACCACATACAACACTTCTTAAATGCGTTAAGCTAAATATAAAGCAATGAAAAACAGGGGTGGGGCAGGTTTCTCAGGCTAGGTTCAGACTGTGATGGTGCTGAGTCACCAGGAAAAAAAGCTGGCAGATTTGATCGAGTTGTTTCTAAGTGGATTTTAACGGAGTAGGTAAACCTCTTATGAAACGCTATCAGTTTAACCAGACCAGCGAACCCTAAACAGACTTATCCCACAGAACAGAAAGATCGGGTAAGAAGGCTCACATAAAAACTGCACAACTCCTGTGTTTCTTATGTCACCCCCCCCCCTCAGACCACAGCTGACTGACCTAATTACACAGTGGGAGTGACGTCCCAGGACAACGAGGACACGCCAGATAACAAGCACTCTCTGCTAAAATGGAGAAAGTCTGCATTGTTTTCACAGACATGGAACAACAAAGACTCAAAATGTGAAGTTAATGCTTAATATGACTTGAAATGTTTCACCTGTTGACTATATGACATGTTTTTTAATTTCCTTTGCAACAACAATATACCCGTCTTACTGTACATATGTAACACCATGGTCAGTTTTAGGATTGTTTTGTAACCTATTGCCTAAAATCTGAGCACTAAAGAATGGCTCAAATGAAGAAGTCATCCAAAACATACTTAAAATAATCTATGCCTGTGCAAACTGAGAATTTGCACAGGCATACGTGGGATATTTTTAACCATTTGTCTTTTATTTTCTGAACATCTTTAAAAATGTGTTAAAACTGTTTTATTCCTTAACCTATGTGAGAATTACTGCAACTTTAAGTATCCAGCAGTTATTCATTACAACTGGATTTTCAAATAGTGCAATAAAAGTTTAAATTATATATATACTACAGTTACTAAGTCTAAATTAACGATTTATAGCCCATATGCTCTTGCATTGATGAAACTATTAAATGTTACAGTAAATACTGTAGCATTCCCTGGGATATGTTTTTGGAAATTCATTCGTACAATATAGTTTATTTGAGCAAAAACAGGAGAGAATAAAAAGGATAATAGGAAACGGCATAATCCACACGCTAATTTGGTTATGACATCATGAGTGCAACTTTATATATATATAAAAAAAAATTATGACATGATAGAGAACTAGTTTAAGTTGGAGTTGTGAAATTGGTTCAAAATGTTTAGGTGGTGAACTATGATCATGAATCGGTTTATTTTAACCTGACTGAACCGAGCTAACAACCAGTTCTGGTCAGGATAACCTTTGCTATGCTGACTATGAGAAACGTGTACACCCCACATGCCAGATTGTGTTGAAGCACAAATCCAGATAAGCAAAGCAAAAAAAAAAAAAAAAACAAATGGGAGAACGTCTTAAATAACTAGATGGTCTCCATTGTTCATAGACGGTACCTGGAACCACCCTTCCTAGAGCGGCCCAAACTGAGTTATCAGGGAAAAGGGGGCATTGGTCCTGAAGATCGATCAATAATCCAACGATCCCTTAGTTAGAGCCCCGCCAGTTCCTCTGTTTGGTAGGAAACGGCTCCTTTTCACACACGTCATTTTATAATTTCAGTGTTTTTTAATGCTTGTGTTATTAGCCAATGTAGTTTCAGACATTTCTATTTTACTGAGAATGATTTAAGTCCGCAGCCGCTAACGTAGATGTTCATAAACAACCTTGACCTGACATGACTTCTTTTAGTCCCAACATTGTATTTGAGAGACCACGCTTTAAAAAAAAAAAAAAAAACAACAACACTTATCTTAAACCCACTGATAAGACCCGGCTCGGCCTGCTAAGGAGCAAAAGCTCTCTGCCTGCCGGTGCCTTAAATACCATCACACACATCCTAACATGGAGCAAGACAATAGCATGATCAACAACAAAAACACATTGACAGGAACGACTTGGCCTAAAGGCGTAAGCATGACCTAAGTCAGGAAATGAAGTCAGCAGGCAAACAAAGGTGGTGCCTGCAGGTTGTCAGGCAAATCAAAAAGTTGAGCAACTTCAGCCTAGAAACTCAAGCTTTTATAAAAACAATATTGAAAAGAGGACGGCTGTCAATTGTAGCATCATTAAAACTGCATATGGCTCATATGGTTGTCTTTAGTGCCTCCTTTTGTAAATGAATGCAAAGGGAACTATTGCTCCGTTAGAATTACGCGCAGGCAGAGGAAGGACCTTGGGATGTAGGGCAGAGGATTAGTTTCAGCGCGGTGAAGCGACGGGGTCAGCGGCCGATGTTCGGTCTGTAAACAGCTGATCCGGCTCCGCGCATTGTTTGCTCTGATAAAGACGGCCATCGGCTGCTTTACAGGCGGGTCTGACCAACCAGCGCAAACACGGGAGCTGGGCCAGCCACCATAGAGTTCAGCATTTAAATCAAGAGTTTAAGGTTAAAAAAACACCAGAGGGCTTCGGTCTGCTCTAAACTTACCTGGTAGGGGGGCGGCGGCTCCTGGTCCAGGTCAGCGCCGTCTCCATAGCTGGCCCGGTCCGACTGGGATTCATGTAGCAGAGAAATATCATCCGAGGTCGGAGACTTCAGACAGTTTCCCATCTCCTTCCCCTTCAGTCAAACTGGATCTCCCACCCTCCTCCCTGCCTGTCTGTCTGTCTGTGTCGGCGGATTTCAGATGCGTCAACGCGACGTCCCCATCCACGGCTGACAAATATCCTCTCCCAGACGACGGGAGGGCTGCCGGGCTTAACGACAACAACAAAACATCCCTCAGCTAGCAGCTAGCCGCACAAAAAGCTAGCCCCGCTAACGCCAGCCTCGACTCCCTAGCAGGATATTTAAATGCAAAATTGACACAATTAAAAGCGTCGACAGGTGTTTTGTGTCTCGCTAAACCAGCCAGGACGGCAAAACATCCAAGTCCGTCTGTCCAAGAGAAAGACGAAGGTGTGTTTTGCCTGCCTGGAAGCTGTCTGGCTCTGAGGGGACTTTCCAGTTTGAGAGCAGCTGCTGAACAACGACAAAGGTGGTGACGTAAGCTAGGCGCCGCCCCTTTAAAGAATGAACTACCACTTAAATTCACGAGGGCCTTGGCAACAGCCAATCAGCTTGTTGGCCACATTTCCTTATCTCGAAAACGTAAACACAGGGCTTTAATCTCCAGATGAGTCGTTTTCATGATCGTATGTGATGGCCGGTTCTCAAATTGTGTCTTTAAGACACATCTTTAAAAAAATAAAATAAAATAAACGTGTCTTTAAGACAACTTCACGGTAGATCTAAATAGTTTAAAGCGTTTTCTCATCCCAGACTGTAGGCAAATTCGTTAATCGTCTTTGCAGACCAAAACATTAATCATACGTTTTCTTAAAATATAAGATTTATTGTGAGCACGTTTAATACTTAGGGGTTAGGAGCATTTTTTACAATCTTTGGCAGAACTGTTGGCACCCTTACAAACCTAACATTTAAAATGATATGCATTTTAAACATTTTTTTTTTTTACTATCAGAATGCCAAATAATTTTGAATTGGTAATTGACAGCTTTGTTTCTCTAGGGTATGATGCAACAGAGGCCATTTATTTTAGCCACTGGCTACAAGGCTGGAAAAGGAAGACCCATGTTTATTTTGGCCACCTGCACTGAACACAGTGATAAAGGAGGTGAGAATAAATCTCCCAGGCTCATTATTAGATTATCGCAATCAGGACTCAGGCCAACCTGTTGTTAGGGAGTAATAACCGAAAACAAACCTTTTCTGCAATCACATACGTAAATGTAAATTCACTCATTGCTATTAGGAACTGTGTTCTTTAGTCAGATGAGACTAAGAATAAGATTGTTCTGCAATTAACCCCTTGGTTGCCCTCTGGTGTAAAACAGAATATGTGGAAAAAGCAACCACTCCCATAAGGACAGTGAAGGATCCATTATATTGTGGGATTTATTTCTCTTCCAGATATCTAATAATAAGAATAATAATAAGAATAAGAATACATTTATTTATACTACACTTTGTATCAAAATATCTCAAGGTACTACAGGTAAAAAAGAAAAAAAAGCATAAAAAAAATTTAAAAAAGCTATTTTAGAAGAGAGAAAAAAAGCATAAAAAAATAAAAAAAGCTATTTTAGAAGAGAGAAAAAAAGCATCTATAGGGGACCAAAAGCTTTGCTAAAAATTATTTTTTAAGGCCTTTTTTAAAAAGGGGAGGAGGAGTGGAGGAAGTTTGAGTGAGTGGAGCGAAGGGAGCGGGTTTTGTTCTGTGCACAGTTCTTTGAGGTAGGGGTCGGGGCATGTCCATGGATGCATTGATGTGTGAGGAGGGAAACCTTGTACTCAATCCTGGTGGAGATCTTGCCAACTTTGTTGCGTGACATGATGAGCTTTTTGAAATATTTAAACATTTTAATTAAAAATCTTACAGTCTTTGTCAGAAAACCAAAGATGGCTTACCACTGGGTCTTTCAACAGGACGATGGTCTAAAACATATGATCAGATCAACCTTCTTCTGGACATCTTAGTCCCCAAAGTTTGATTTTTTTCTAAAATTCTATGCTGATATTCTACAGCAATAAAATCTAAATTAATTTTAAAGGTTCCATAAACCATTTGATGTAGTTGATATTGCTGCACATGTAAATTCTGCTTGATGTTGAGCTCTGATTGGAGAATTTGAATAGAAAGGCAACCCGTTTTCTGATCCGACCGTTTTTGGGCAAAGCAACAAATTCTGACTGCCACTGAGCAGATCCTTTGGTATTCACTTTTGACATTCAGTACACACAAGATCATATTCTACCCCCAAAACATCATGGGGGTATAACATGGCCCCTTTAAGGCTTTTCACACATCACACGTAGTGAATGTATCAACAGATGTGTCTACTTTTACTTAGTGTGACGGACCAGATCTTGCTAAACAAATAAATAAAAGCAAGGTCTGCCTCTTTTTTCTATAACTTATACAACCTCATACCGTGCATGTAGAAATATAATTATCTTAGATTAAAAAAAGAAGACAATTGGGAATGGGGTGTTCAGTTGCACATCATAATTTCATCATAAATTACAACATATACAGGAGAGCCATTCTGATCGGTGGGTAGCCATGCCCAATACAATATACAGAGTGTAAACACCAACAGCTTCTACTTTAGAATTTCTTCCAGCTACAGCATGTGTAAATCATAGGGAAACTGAAAATATACCTTTTACTAATAATAAGAATGTAAAGTTTAATATTTTCCCTGAAACATTCCAGAGACTGACCTTAGTTACAAAAATTATGTTATAACCATTCCTCCACCATTAAAATATGTTTTGCAATTGACTCCAAGTAATCAAATTATCTCCCTACATTCTCTTGTATATAAATAAATCATTATTCCAACTCTCAGGTACACCATTGGAGTTTGTGAAAGGCTGTAAGATGTGCACAACCTGTCACAATAACCCATCCACCAATCAAGTAAGAAGAGAACCATATTTGTTTTTTTTTATACAGATTATTTGTAGCAGGATGCGGTTGTAACTTTTGGGTCCTTCTGTGTGTAGTTCTAGGGAAGAGGTGGCTCATAGGGGCGCAGCAGAGGATGTCAACAGATGGTTCTCAGAATCTGTAAACGCTGTAGTGGTTTGTGGCGGTTTTAAGAGTTTCCTTCAACTTGTAAAGCGATGCAGCAGGAGGACAAGCGCACAGCCCCGATCGCTTTGAAAGGCCCGTTTGTTCAAGCTCAAGTAGCACTGGAACCAGTCCCACACACCAGGAGGCGAAAAGGAGGGAGTCTGCCTTTCTGAAAGACACGTTCCTCTGTCCTCTTAAAACAGGACGATCTGTTTAAAAAAAAGGTGCCGTTTACAGTAGGTAAATCTAAAGAATGTCTGCAAGTCTTGCTGGCTTTTTTGACTTTGGGAAGTTGAGAGTTATTTCAGTAGTTTGCAAAAGTATGTGCAAAGAGGGAATAAATAGCCAGGGTGTTTTGGAAGTGATTGTTTCAGGTTGCAAAAGGAGACTAAACAAGTGGAATAAAATCATAAATTCATTCTATCCAGTATTCAATATAGCTCAAAGAACTAAAAAAAATGATTCCAGCAAACACAGAGAACCAATTATATAGTGTACATACAAAAACCTAAAATATCTTAACAAGAAAATAAAATGTAAAATTTGGTTAAGGTGGCCATGGATTTTGATACATGGCAAAAATCTGCATGATTAGATTCTGATAACTTTATCACAAAATAATCATGTTACCGTGATAATAATCTGTATTTAACGAACTTCAAAAGAAATTTGAAAATATTGTGACCAATTGTTCTCCTTCAGATCTGGCTTCAAACCCGGGCATATTTATACCAGCTCAGGCGTCTTCAGCTCCACTCCCTGAGAGCCCCTGTCCTGCAGCTTTTAGATGCATCCCTTTGTCAACACGCCCGGAGCAAATGGATGCCTGGTTACCAGATCTTTGCCAGACGGCATGCTGAAGAGGTAATTCAACCGTTTTATTAGACTGTGCTGGAGCACGGACGCTTCTAAAAGCTGCAGGACCGTAACTCCTGAGGACTGGAGTGGTAGATTTCTACTGTAAGTTTACATCAGAGAAATCTGACCTTGTTCGCTTCTCTTTTGCACTCATTGTGAGTAGTCACAGTGAAAGACCACAGTGTTTCATAAACACACGACCCACTTCTCAACTCATTTCGGTTTTAAATCAGATCAGGAAGTGAAGCTCTGTCATATTAAAAAAAAAAAAAGGCATAGAAATCAGAAGGAGAAGTCAGTTAAGGCCAGTCAGAGCTGCAGATGTCTACGCGTATGGCACGCATAAGACCAAAAAAAAAAAAAAAAAAAAAAAACAAAGCCTCCATGTTTGATGAGCAAATAAAATAAACTCTTCAGCCATAACGGGCGGTGGCTGGCCAGGCTGGGTGTTGCACTGTGGGACTGCAGGCACAGCAAGCTGTCACTACACTCGTGTGCCCTCTTCTGTCCGTTATGGACTGGAAGGAACATGGACGCCGTTCACCCCAGTTCCCTTAGCTTTGTGCAAAGCAGCCTGGATCCGGAAGTGCGTCCGTGATTCCATGGAGTAGTTTTTGTAATTGTTCCTGAGACAGAGCAGCAGAAAAGTTTAATTAAAAATAAAGTTCAAAATATGTTGAAGCTGATATTGTTAGGTGAATTGTAGGCATGTCATGCCTAAAATAATGTGTCTGGTAAAAAATACACAACATGCAGATGAGATGTACCGTTAAACCCAAAATTATTAATACCTTGGGCAGATTTAGATTTAAAAATATTTAAATTTGACCCAGAAGTTTGTTTCTGAATGAGATGGGAATTTCTCAAAAGTTAATAGATCTTTTATCCTTTTAAATATATATATAATTTATCTCTTTTTATTAAAATTTAATTGAAAAAAGTTCATGATAATGATTATTTATACGTTTCCAAAATGTTTTGGAAAAATCTATACAGGATTGGAGCAAATCAAACCCTTGCTCCAGCTGCTGACCACTGGTAACTAGTAAATAAAGTAAGCTGGTTTTAAACACAGGGCCCCCTCAGGGTTGAGTTTTACCTCCTGTTCTGTTTCTGTGTTTTACCAACAGCTATCCTGCAACAATGAAAGGAATGTCCCTTTTTAAAAGACACAGACCCACTTTTATAAAGCACTTTGTGACCCTCAAAGTCTGTGAAAGGTGCTATATAAATAAACCCACCGCAAATAGGTGCGAGCCTCCCATTGGATAATTACTGCATGGGCGATTATGTTTCAGCTGGCAAGTTATTTAAGCCCAGCTGGTGCAATGAGTACTTCTAATTTCTCAAACAACCATGTCAAACGACAGACCCTGTAGTCATGGAAAAGATGTCAGTCTGTTTCTGAAGGGTCAAATCATTAGCAGGCATCAAGCAGAGAAAACTAAGGAGATTGCAGAAACTACTAAAATTGGGTTAAGAAGTCCCCAACACGTTAAAAACTGGAAGGATAGTGGCGTCCCATCATCTTCGAGGAAAGAAATGTGACCAGAGAAAAAATCCTGAATGATCGTGATCGGCGCGTTTGGTGAAATCAAATCAAAGAAAAACAGTAGAACTTAGGTATGTTTAATAGTGAATTTAAGAGCATTTCCACACACACAATGTGAAGGGAACTCAAGGGATTGGGACTGAACAGTTGTGTAGCCTTAAGAAAACCACTGATCAGTGAGGCTAACCGGAAAAAAGGCTTCAATTTGCTTGGGGGCATAAATATTGGAATATTTGAGGTCATCTGGTCTGATGAGTCCAGATTTACCCTGTTCCAAAGTGATGGCTACATCAGAGTAAGAAGAGAGGCAGGTGAAGTGATTCACCCATCATGCCTAGTGCTACTGTACAAGCCTGTGGGGGCAGTGCTGTGATCTGGGGTTGCTGCAGCTGCTCAGCTCTGGGTTCAGCAACACTAGGGGCACAAAGAATGAGGTCAGCTGACTACCTGAATATATTGAATGACCAGGTTATTCCATCAATGGATTGTTTCTTCCCTGATGCACCGGGCATATTCCAAGATGACAATGGCAGGATTCATCGTGCTCGATGGGTTATAAATCAACCGAACTGGTCCAGATCACAACCAAGGCCAGGACAATTATCAGTTCCCGTCAAACCTCCCTTTCCAAACGACACAAAGATCCTTTATATCCCCTCCATCTCTGTAGTCCAGCTGCTCCTGTCAGCCAGAAGGTTTATAGCCATTTTTTCTTTTTGCAATATCTACCTCGATCACTTTAAAATAACTGCACTTTTACACACTTTTAACTGCACTTTTATGTGTTTTAATGTGCTTTTTACGTGCGTCTTGAAGTGTTAATTGTATGTTAAGTGCAGAGATGCTGTTGTCAGAACACCATCAAAGAAAAATTTCTGTCACCATCTGCGACTGACAATAAAATTTAAGTTATTTTGATTGTTTATCTTTCTTTACTGATGAGCTCCAAGTCTTTGAGGTTGGAAGGCCTCCTTGCCATTACCCTAATCGTTGGCGTCCTGCACTAATTCTCTTTTACATTGCTTCAAGTCAGAGGAAATATGTTGGTAATATTAAAAGATTACTTTAAACCCAAATCTGCCAGGGGTGTGACATAATTTTGGTTTCACTGTAAATAATTTACTTGCTCAAAGACTTACTTTGCTGTTTCCAGTAGTTTAACAGCTTCGTCTTTTCTGCCTTGCTCCAGACACAGCAGACCGTGCTCAAGTAGGGCATTAGGTACCAGGTAGTGGTCATATTTTATCTGAGACTCACTGCAGAAAACAACAAAACACAACGTCTCCAGCTTAAGTGATCTGCTGCTTGGTTTTTCACGCAGTAAACCAAAAAGCACAACATTGTTTCTTATAGGCTTCACTAGAACAGCCCTGCAGGCTAGCTGCATAAAACAGGAAGGGGAAAATGAGTTTTTCCTCAATTGCTTCTTGCGGTGAATGCGCCGTCTGTGTTTGTGTTACTGTACGAGGCTTACTTGCAGAGGACGAGGGTAAAGTAGTGTTCAGCCTCCTCTTGGTGTCCCAGGTGTTTGTGACAAAGGCCCTTCAAAAGGCTCAGCAGACACTTATCATCTATGGTGTACTCTGTCCCTGACAAAGACACAAAATTAGTTATCCGGTCATTTAGTTGTGCAAAGCTGCCACAGATGAAGGCGTTCAGGATAAATTGCAACACATGGATGCATATGGGCTAAATATAATTTGAACTTTTCAGACTTTTATTTATAACAAATAATGTTTCATTTTTCTTCCACTATGAAATCATGCACAACTTCATGTTGATTGATAACATAAAATCTCAATAAAATGCAAATTTCTAGTTATAGCATAACAACATGCGTAAAGGCTGAAGGAGTATTAGTAACTTTACAAGGAATTACATCAAACATATACTGAATCAACTTTCGCTAATTCTTAAAATTGAAAAATGTATCCCAGTTTATAGTTTTGCATACTTGGGAAGCTTTCGATTGTTTCCTGCGCTTCTTCCAGGATTTTCAGCATGCCCTCGGTAAGGTCTTTATGTTTCCCGATGACAGTGTAGCCGTTCCAGATGTACATCATCTCCTGAAAAATCACCAAAAAAGTTAATTTTAAAAGGAGCAATCATCATCATTTCCTATTGTCACGACACAGTATGTTCACTGCAGCTCACATAGAGTCACCAGAAGTACGCCGCCATTACAAACTATTCTAAATGCAATCATGTTTACTCCAAATATCGGGTTTTTAACTGGTTGATATTTACTAACACCTTACATGGCTGCCTGTGTACCTTCACTTAAAAGCCGCATTGTCAGCAATGAGAGGAAAAGTTGACTGATCAGAGGGCTGGACCTCTGCTTATATAACTGGGTTTAATAGGTGTTCTATTACAGAAAACCATTGTTCAATAAGCAGCAAGATTTGGGTCTCATTAAAGGATAAATGACAGTTAATAAGAATAAATATTCTGGTTAGAGCTGTTTTGAGTCTAATTGGCGACTCCAAACTCTGTTTCTTTGATTAACGTTGAGGTTTTTTCAGCAATGAAACATTGTGTGTTCCAGTTTTTGACACGTTACAAGGACTTTTAAAGCGACTCATTTTCCTGTACTGACCAGTGGAGGAGCTGGAAGAGGAACAGGATTTTCTGCAAAGTAGCGGCGGGCTTTCCTGATTGCAAACTTCTCTGTTGGCAAGGATTTTCCTGCAATTTTCTGTTTCAGCCCAGGCACTTGCCTGAAACGTGAGACAAAAAGAAGAACAACATGTAAATAACAGTAAAACAGAGAAAACGTGAGAAAATGTTAAGAAAATATCTTTCTGTAATATCCCACACTGATCCTTGACTTTAGTTTATTTAACTGACAATGAACAATTTGACATTTGTTAGTTTTTATTTCCATGCTCTATGTACTAACAATACTTAAATTAACTCGCCCCAAGGAAACTGAGGGGTGCTTTGCATGAACTATAGGTACTTTACCCATGCTTTTTCTTTCAAATTTACTTTCTTTCCCCTTTGACTCCTTCTGCTGGGGGATTACAGAAAATTTATTGCCATTTATTTATAGCCGGTTCTATTTGTCCTGGGAAGTTCTGATCTTTGCACTTTTATTTCTTCCACTTTGACCTCAAAGGGATGAAATGGCAATGTTTGGGCACAAAGCAGTGTTACAAAGTGATCCAGAGCCATTTTGTAATGGCTGGCATAGAACAACCTGTGGCCCCATTTCATATCAAAAAGTCTGGTAAAATGGAGCCAGTAGCCACTACACCAAAGGTGTGGTTACAAAATGGCAAAATAATCCCACTCTTTCGTTTACTAAAATTCAGCCTCCCTTCCTCTCAAACGTGTTTGCGCCAACTCCAGCCATGGGTTTAAGCTAAACATATTTCTGCCAGGTTACGGACCGACACTCCAGACCAATAATATCTCAATATTTTTAGGCTGAATGCCGATGTAAGATATTTATCTGGATATGTCTTTCTTTTCATAAAGTAATTATAAAAAAGGCATTTCTGAATCAAACCTTTATCCAAAATGTCTCACAGGCAAATTTTTTAACAAACAGCTGTGGATAAAGATGAGAAACAGCTGAAAAATAACCTACTGGAAGACATAAAAGTATAATTCTAATGCAACATAGAGCATCTCGATATAAACAAACAGCATTCTTTAAACCCTTTTACTGCCTTCTTGCCATTATTTCTTCCTATTTATCAGCTGCTCTGAGGATCCATGGCTGCCAATAAAGGCCCAGAACGCACCATGTCCATGACATACTAATGGATTCTGAGAGCTTGAGTTTCATCTTTAGCTTTCTGCCTTTAAATGAGCGCATTACGCTCCACTTTCTCAACTTTGCACATCAACAAAAACCTCTGAACATGACGCCCCAAACTGTTCCGCATTTCTGTAGTGAACTGTCAGGATGGATTATGTCTTTCACTTTGTTGTGAGTAATTTGAGCATCATCTGGGCTCATACCTGAACAGAGTTAGTGCAGTCTCCCCAAAGGTAAGGCAGTCATCTGCAGTCAGCATGCTGAGATAGGCTGCTTTCATGTAAGCATAGGTAGCCTGAGGGGAAATAAAAAGTGCTTACTACAGCAAGCTCACCAAACCTTCAGATAGGATTTTTGTTTTTTTCTCTCCGGGGCGAAGAACAGATTTACAACATCTTGACTAAATTTGCACTGGAAATAATTATAAATGTATACCTGCATGGAAATAACTGGCTCATATTGGGAGAAGGCTTAGCGTCTAAACATTTACATCTATGTTTTCAAACCTTGGACCAGGTGTTCTCCTTGCTTAGCAGGTCAGCGTAGAAGTAGGCCATCTTCCAGTGCCTCTTGTATGTGAAGCACCACATCAGCTCCCAGTAGCACATGTGGTGAAACTGCTTCCACTGCTGCTGCGCCTCACAGCAATCCTGGAAGAGCTTGATAGCCTGCCCAAAAACACATAACAGCGGTCATGTTTTAATGAGCCTGTGCGTTTTGAAAAACCATTCAGCGCTACAAAGACAAATTCGTACTAATTTGATGCTCAGAAAAAACTGCAATCTACGCTTTACGTCAATCTATTATGGGAAATTAAATGCAAAAAAAAGTTAAAATGTTAAAATCAAAGCCAAAATGTATTGTTTTGATTTCAATTCCTTGTATTACTATTTTAGAGGCACACTGTTTGATTTCATTATTTTTGTTATGTAGCAGTTTCACCTTCTTTGTATTCATTTTACAAATGTATTTTTAAAAATGACATTTGAATGGATGCTTCCGTATGGTATGACAACATTAAATGGGTTTTATGTTGTGTTCACAGTTTGAGCTTTGCACAATGGGTGGCGCAGCTTTAAATCAGAAAAAGATAACCAATGAGAAATTATTTATTTTTTGGTCTCTAGGCAGAGTTTGTTTATGATGTAGAATTTGAGTCCACCCTTAAAAGACCGCACTGAGCTGTTAATCTGTACAAAAGTAATAATGATAAAGATAGTAAGCATCCTTATCATCCATTTTATTGCTTTAGTGCCTTGCAAAAGAGAAGTTTCAAGGAACATCTACAGCCAAAAAAAATTAACACACCATACAATAGTCTATATAACTTTATGGCACATGCTGACATACAGATTTAATATTAACGATACTGAAAATATGTAAAATAAATAAAATTTTAAGAAATACGTTTCAACTTTGCAGTGGAATTTCAATTTATTATTATTATTATTTTTTGGTGAAGAACAGATTTGGACATGGCCACATTTATTCCCACTTACTGCCTAAAATTACAAACAAGTGTACTACATCAGGTGTAAATGTTAAAACATCATCACTCAGCCTTTTGAGTTTTTTTTACCCCCCCCCCCCCCCACAAAGTCTGAGGCTTTCAAAAAGAAGCTTATTATGAATCTGGTAAAAGGTTTTAAGTATGTTTTAGTTAAGGAAAACAAAAGTAACAGACTTTAAAAGTATATATTTCATAGGAGGTGAAGCCTCGGTTCTCTAGGAAAGCCATGAAGGCCAGAATAAAGTTTGCCAGAGAAGATGTAGACAAAGACCAGGACTTCTGGAATAATGTTGTTTTAACACATGAGTAAAATTAAATGGTCTGGACATCTGAAAACAGTTGTTTTTTTTTTGCATAAATGCAATATCTTAAACACTGTGAAGCGTGAATGTGAAAGTATCATGGCTTGGATATTTCTTTTATTTCTTTATGCAGCAGGTCTTGGTCAGCTCATCATACAATAGTTTGTATATTTGTGTTGCGAGCTGTCAGCGTAGAACCAGAGGGGCTGCCTTGGTGGTTGACTCTTAATCTACTGCATACTAAGCAGTTGAGTTAGTGACATTAGGACAATTGCTTTAATGCCCATTAGTGACGTGCCACTGATTTAACACCATGATGAGAGTACTTACAGCATCCAGGTTGCCTTTAATCTCCTCTACTCGACCAGCAAAGAACAAAAAGATGGATCCCTGGAGGAAAGCAAAAACGTATATGCGATTGATCGACACACTTCAGGGCATGAAGACAATCTAATGTGAATACAAACTTGTTATTGCACACCTTAGGGTATTTTTCCAGATATGGTTTCAAAAGCTTCTCCGCATCCTCAACGTCTCCCTCCCCAGTGCCTGTGACAGACATTCAAAACTAATTAACCCGTGTCTGCTACAAAAGTCTTTGAGCGGCTTGGTGTGTGTGTGTGTGTGTGTGTGTGTGTGTGTGTGTGTGTGTCGTACCCAAAATGAAGCTCATGAACGTGTGATAACACAGCAAGAGCATGTTACACAGGAACGACCTGAAGGTGCTTTCTGCAGAGCCCTCCTGGAGCTGCTGGAGACCGAATTCCTGCACGAGAACACAAACACAGATAAAACCAAGCCTGAGTTCAGTCTCTGCTCATGGAAGATCAGCTGATATACAAATCAGAAAATAATCAGCACACGAATTCAGTTTCTCTATGATGTGAAGTTGGGTCGGAGGACACAACTCCTCTGCCATGCAAAAAGCGCCTGATGAACCAGTCTTATGCACCGCTGCCCTCTGCTGGAGACCTCGAGTCAAACAACTACAGAAAACTTTCACGGGTAGGTTTGCTTTTTACTGAATATCGGTAGCATGGATGAAATTAGAGGCAACGGAAACATAGACGGGTCATATAAAGAGGAGAAATTTCAGTCGCATTACTCATCATGGTCAAAGTTTCAAAGTCAATTCTGCAGCTGAGAACTTTCGTTTCACGCTTTCACCAAATGTGTCAGGTTCCACACCAGTCATATCAGTAGTTATTTAGTGCATCACTAGAAAGTATGATTTAGCAGTCAGTTAATATAGATAAATAAGAGTAAAAATGTACATCCTGTTATAGATGAACCAAAATGGTGCTAAATAAAAGAGAGCAGAAGGGTTACTATCCATATTAGGAACTTAAAACAGATACTCTGCTGCGCCAGGCTTTATCAAGAACCATTGAATCAATTGCAGAACATTACCCGAGTCCAACCATTTCTTTCTCAGCCCAATTTGGAGACGGTTTTTAATCTCACACAGAATAGATTCGCTCAACGCTCGGCTCGTTTCTGGTCAGAAACATCAGAAAGAGAGCTCACAGTGATTATAAGGTCTCTGCTTTAATTACCTCAGTGGGGATTGATTTTAAGCAAATGATTAATCTATTAATAGATTTACTCTCACATTTCTATCAGTCTTATGGTACAAGAGATCCTTATTGCTCAGGTCTTCTGAAAAATTGTCTTTTCATTGTAACAAACGTAAAAACAAAAGCCACAGGTGTATCATCATCATCATCATCATCATCATCATCATCATCACTTCTATTACAGCTGTCATTGGCGGAGCTGCCTTCCTGAACACATGAGGAGCTGTGAGTGTTGATGATTTTAAGAGCAAATTTAGGATTTTTGGCTGAATCTGATCAGTATTTTATTTATTCCTAAATCAATCACTTTATAAGTTAGTTATAGCTGTGGTTTCAATACGCTTGTGAGACATTTTAAATAGATTTTGAATGGTTTGATTTATTTTTGTTTTAACGCTGTAATTAATTAACTTTTATATATGAGGCTGATTTAAAGATTTCATATAACTTAGCATTATTTTATTCTTATTAAACGTGATCCTACTGTTCCCGCTCACTGGTATTTTTACAATCTATGCTCTGCAGGATGTTTACGTCCACCTCTAGTGATTCCAAATCCTCATCAACAAAAACTGCATTTCCTCAGTCTTTTAAGCCAATATTACCAGTTTACCACCCATTTCTGCACAGTTTATGTTTAGTATTGGTAATCTTGCTTTGTTGTTTGCTTGTTTCTATATAACATAAAGCCTTTTGTGTTACTCCTAAATAAAGAGTGATTCATTGGTTGAGCTTGACTCACCTTATTGCCGGAGAATCCCACAAACTCCAGCAGCTTTAGTGTCCGTGTGGGCAGCATGGAAATCATCTAGAGGAGGCAGATGAAAAGCTCACAGGATCACGGGATATTTTCTCTGTTATTAAAGTAATGGTAAAAACCAACTCATTCTGAAATGTGGTCAGACGGTAGACCATACGGACTCTTAATGTTTTTTTTGTTGTTTTTTTTTTTTTTGCTTTGCATGTTTAAGCATCTAAAAATGTTGAATGTGTGCTTTAAACATTGAATTAGGATTCTAAAACATGGCGTTCCCTTTAACAGATTAAAAGTTATATTATTCCACACTTACAAGATTGAAGGCTCCGACTCCCAGTTTAACGCCGCCTTCAAAGTGACCGTGATTGTCTCCTTGAGTGTATGCAGCAGACTTCAGGACGGTATGGAGCTCTCTGAGAGGACAAGATAAATTAAGAAAATCAAACGCTGCCAAAAAAAAAAAAAAAAAGCATTAGGACAAGATATTTAATGGGAATGATTCAGGAAGAAGCAGGAAAATGTCAAAGCGTGAGCATGGACATGGTTGAGATTCTCACTTGTATGTCTGGTAGCTGTTCCTGACTTTAATACCTCCTTTGATGAAGTTAATCATGTTTTCATCCTGGACAGAAAGGGAGCAGGAAGACTATAAACAGAGGGATCGAGCTGCACACCAGACTGCATGTGGCTGACGTGTGAAGGCTGACCTGAAGGAAGGTGAGCGCTGCCCTTTGCAGGAGACATTCGGCGTAGCAAACCTCCGCGTGGAGTTCCTCTGAGGTGAACATGATCACACCACAAATTACCTTCACTGATACAGTCTGGCCGTGCACACAGGCAGCAGCAGATTGCACCAACAAATACGGTATCTTAACCCTAACGCCACGCAGGATTCAAACCAACACGCTTCCCTCAGTTTAGACTGACACACATTCAAGAGCGAAAAAACATGAAAACCGCTGACGTCTGACAAACTGTGGCGAAATATTTAACTCTTTCTGACCTTCCGTGAAGCCTTTTGCGAAAGTTGACTTCCTTCTGTGTCTAAAAGGGAAAGCAAAGAAAAAAAAATTAATATTTTTAAAACATGAAATCATCACTCATGCACAATGCAAAAGTATCTCCTTTTTCACATTTGGTCACGCAGCAGCCACAGAGATTAGAGCGTTTTATACTGATTTCATGTGATACACCACAAAGAGGCCCACAGTTGTGAGGTGTAACGAGAAACAAGGTGGTTTTTAGTCCTAACAACTGATGTGCATTTCACTTCCCTGAGTGACTACTTAGCAGAAACGCGTGTTCTTCAAATTACGGCTGCAGGTCTTTTGCACATCAGGATTTTTCTGTGCATTCTTCTTTAAAAGAAAATACCTAAAGCTAATTCAGACCTGTGAACATGTATGTTTTTAAGTCTTGCCACAGATTCTCAGTGCGATTTATGTGTGGAGTTTGGGCTTTTCTAAACATTGAAATGCTTTCATCTGAACCGCGTCTTTGTAGCTCTGTTTGTTCAAACCCGTCGTCCTGCTGAAAGGTGAACCTCCGCTCCAGCCTCGTCCATTGCAGCTTTCCACAGGTTTCCCCCTAGATTCGCCTGTATTTAGCTCTATGCATCTTTTCACACACTCTGACCTTCTTTCCTGTCCCAGCTAAATAAAAACCATCCCATATGACCATGCTGCCTCCACCATGTTTCATTATGGGAATGGTGTGTGTTTACTTTTCTGTAAAGTCCAGAATGTGGAGCACAAGATAAAGAGATTGCCCCACCTGAGAAATTTTCAAGTGGTAATTAGTTGAACTGGATTTTATTTTTGGTGTGGACATAAATGCATGCCACAAGTTTCAGATAATTTACCTTTGTGTAAACAAAAATTAAATCTATGAATCATCTTTCTTCCGAATCCACAACAATGTGTTGGTCACATGCAGTTCACATAAAAACAACCCGATTTCTGGCTGTAATGTGACAAAATGAGGCTAAAACTCAGAGGCATGTTCAGTGGCGTAACACTACCTTTGATTAATAAATACTTTAGCAGTGCTAACAACTCCCAAAAAAGAAAGCTGTAGGTCTGATCTCACACTCTCGTGTACGTCGCGCTGGATTCTCACACGGCCTTTAAGATCCGACTTTTACAGGTCTCTGTAAGATTTTTGTGCTACCGAGTCGGGATAATCTTAGCTTGTTCTTAGACTTCTGCTTGACGTTAATCACAAAATTCAGTGTTTTTAAGAAGCGTCGTCCCTACGAGTATAAACGCTTAAAACAATCCTCACCCAACTAAAACTAGCGACAAACATATTGACTGTGGCTGCTGAACCAAGCAGAGAGGAGCAACACGCCGCCTTCATTTATTTATTCATCCCAGGTCAAACAGCTGTGTTTCACTCTCAAACCGCAGGGAAGTCTCACCTCTGACAGAGAACCTGCGCCTCCTTCATAGTACTGCCCGCAGTCAGAATGTGTTGGGGATCGAAGGTCATCATGGCCTTCATTTCTAAAATAGTGGCGTAGGTCAAAGCGTGGTACATGCTGTCTTTGGATCTGTCAAAACAAAGCAAGGCAGACGTTGGACAGGATTTTATTACACGGTGAAAGAAACACGTCGAGGGAGAGAAACCTTCCTTTTTGTTTTTAAAAGTGTGAATGTTCCTGAGTCATCGCCTTTTGTTCAACAAGGATGGACCCAACGAGGTTTTAGTAAAAACATCAGCCACATTTTTTTCTGTGGATCTCCCTGTTGGACTGGTTCGATATCGGTCTATTTAAAACATCACCTGTACTAGTTCCCACATTAATATGCGTTCAATGAATTACAGGAAACTGCAGAGCTTTCCCTCTGGAGTCATGCTTGGTGGTGGTGTTCTCGACGGTCCAGAGAGCTGGAGGGGTTCAGGCATCACCAGAGTACGGTCTGCTCGCACGTGAAAAGACGTGGTCTTGGTTTTGTTTGTTGGTGCTGACAGGTGTGCAGCCAGGAATGCAGTCGGTTCGCTCCGACTACACTTCACTGCCTTTCATGTGACCCGCCCCTGCGATCAGTCAGCTCCAACCGGTCGTACGCTAATGTTTGCATGAACGAATTTCAGCAGCTCACGGAAAATAAGCACAAAGCAGAACGTGGGACATCAAAGTTAGTCACGACGAACCTGAGATTGTAAATGTTGCGAACGGGACAAAAAAGCTGCGTCCTTCTCGTTTATACACGTTTAGACGCTTGTTGCATGAAATGTATACTATGCGCAATGACCCTAATAAGAAAGCAATGGCATGGCTTGAATATTAAGGTTGAACTGGTTTATAAATGGTTCTTCTAACCGTGTCCAACCGGAGTGACAACTAGGAGGAACAACAAGCAGTCAGACAATGCTGGGCCACAGGCTCAACCACTGGGATTTGCTTTACATTACTATCTTTCCCAGGGTAACTTAAGCACAACGGCAACCAGAGCTAACACTGTGAAACCTGTCGGCTGCAGACATGAATGTAGTTGTCTGACACAGCTGGCTTAAAAACAGGGCATTTGTTTATTTTTAACACAATGTTCCTTGATGCATGGGAGGAGCTGTAATGTAATCTCTTTAAAACACACAACCCCAGGCACACCTTGGACTCAGCTCTGCACACGTCAAGTCGAATCAGGAAGTGTAATCCTCGCCTTTTATTCCTGACAGAAATGGACTGAATTTGACAGCGGAAATGTATGAAATCAGAGTAAACATTTTAAAGATCAGTATCAGAGTGAATGACTGAAAACCTGCAGCAGATTCACTTCAAACTCGCTGACCAAAGCAGAACATAAACACAGAAAAAAATGTCATGTCTTGATGTTCAGATTATTGTGTTTTACAACATTTCCAAATGGAGTGGGATGGAAGAATACATTTTTATTAAAAGACTAACCTCACAAATATAGCTAAGCCTGCTTTTGGACTGTGGTCAAAGGGTAAATAGACAAAACAACTACAAAACCTGATTAAAAAAAAAAAGGACAAAACTCAAAATTATTTTTTTATGATAGATTGACTATACATGTTTCAAGTAGCAAACCCAAAAGAGATAAAACAGAACGTAAAAGTCTAACCTAAATACGTAAAACCTGTAGGAGAAACAACAGAGACCCTAGTATAAAACACCAAAGTCAGTGTTCCCTGTCAAAAGTCTAAAAATAAAGAAACACGTGGCTACTGGCTATTCTGAGGGCTGATTGTCTAAAACTGACCTGTATTTACAACCAAACTACTACAGCTTCACCACCAACAGGTGCAGTAGCTTAACAAGTTCCACAACGAACTTTCACTCACATTTATTTGCAAGAACGCACTCAAAAGCATTTTTGCATATTCCCAATATCTGATCTAGAAGTCTGAAAACTCTCAGACACTTGTGCGTCAGAGGGAAACTCCTTCTGCAGGTGACGCAAATACACAATCAGCATGTGACAATAGCAGATCCAGTCTGACGTCTTTTTTCCTGAGACTTTTTAGTGTGGTGCTGTTAAGTCAGAAGTCTGAAGCTGATAGATTCGACGTCTGATGATGCTTCCCCCCCCTCACATGAGGAGGTCCTAAAATGTACACCGTAATTATGTGTGTTTCAGGCAACATGCTGGTGGCACATTTTGGTATCTTTTTGATCCGAGCTAACCAAGTTGGGATTTAATTTCCACTGATTGTGGAAACTATATGTCAATCCACGGATTGACATATAGTGGATAATTTTAAGTTAAAAGGGACACAAGCACAATATTAATGTAGACCATGTAACTCTGATGGAGAAGATGTTTTTTTTTCTGCATTCTAAAGGTACGTTCACACCGAAAATTAACAAGGCCAATGGAGCGAGGGATTTACATGTTAGCCTTATTTAAAGGAGCGAATTAACGGTTTGCCATCGCAGCATTTTAATCGTTGCGAAAAAAGAGAAGCGAAACTACAAATAGGCGTGGTTAATGCACGTCTAGAGTGAGTGAAATTTTGCTGGAGTTCAACTATCTGAACGTTTCTGTCAATTCTCGTCACGTTAAGGGTCCTCCTCGTCCATTTATTTAAGGGTGAAAATGTTTTTATGCGTGTTGCATATTTAGACGGTACAATTAGGTTGTATTTCTATTGAGCATTGATTGATTTATTGACCGACGCCGGTGGCTTGTGTACTGGTGGGGGACAGCAGGTCTTCATGCGGGGTCCTGGACAGATGGAAGTACCGCTGGAAGCGACCTGAGATGGCCACTCTAGTATGTTTCAGGACTTTTCCTGACTTATTGAAGGCCCAGCGAGGCTTAAGCTTCAGCTTCCTCCTCAACAGAGTGGCATTTTATCTCAAGGTTTTCTGATACTTGATTTAATGCATCTCGCCTTTCACACGCTGCAGGTTTTCACCCCCCAGAGTATCTTCGACATACAGCCGTGCCTCACTGTAGATGAGTTTTAATTTTCACTTTATTCTTCCTCCTCCATAAACCACCGCAGAGCCACAGGCATGAAAAGTTCCAGTTTTGATTCACAGTTTCAGAGAGCAGAATCACAACACTTCTTTGGCTTATTTTATAGCTGTGAGGGAACTGATACTGACATTTATTGTACTTTTGTGTCAGTAGTGGTACATCCACTGTAGTGTAAGCCTATAGACGTTCATTATTTAGCATGCACCTTACTGTGTAACCTGAAACATCGATGGCTGCACCCACCAAGTCCTGCTAAAGATATTTTCTAGTCATTCTAGGGTTTTGGACCACCTGCCTCCTTGGGGGTCTGTTGGCAGCTGTTGTTAGCTTCCTCTTTCTGCTACGACTGGCTGCCGCAAACACAGTTTACTTTACACCTGCAAACCTCTCTTCCAACTCTATGTTCGAGAAAATTCAGGATATTTGCTTTTGTTTTGGTATATTTTTCCCTGTATGCTTTTGTACAGAATAAAAAAATAATAATTCAACGATTTAATAACATCCTCACAATAATAGTTTTATTTAACTATTTAAACGGTTTGGATTTGCCAATAAATCTAATCTGTAGGGAGGTTTGGATCAGTTCAGGGCCATGCATGGTAGGGAGGCAATAAACGTGATATTATTTTGTGATAATACAGCCAACAGTTAAATTAGAGACTAGACTAGGACTTTGTCATTTAACTGCACATTCACAATGTACATTTGAGCAACATTTTGTTGCTCAAATGTACATTGTGAATGTACGAGAAAAAAAAAAGACAAAAGAAGTCTACAGCTGATGCTCAGTGTAAGGGTCTGATACACATTAACAAGTTAGTCACCGTATTGTACTGCTTATTACGTTGTAATAGAAAGATAAATACCTTTATTGTACCACAATGGGGAAATTTGGGTATGACAATGGCAAAAACACATACAGTTACTCACTGGATTAAGAAATATGAATAAAAAGATAATTTAAAGTTAGGTTATAAAGCAAAACAGAATGATGTAATGATGCAGCCTCTCTCGCTCTCAGCTGAGTGCATACTTTGTCGGGCAGCTGTCTTTAAAAAAAAAATAAAAACTCACTGAATTAACTTCAGTATAACTGAATTAGTGTCTCTATTGTCTTCAATGCTATCCTTCACCAGTCAGTTTGAGGTCTAATGACTTTGATTGCTCTCACCACATGAACGGCCAGCACCTCTGTCACGGCTGTAACTCCACTTCCTCTCTCTGATAAATGAGTAACTTAAAAAAAATACAATAAAACAACCGACAGTATAAAAACGATTACTTGCTTTTGTGTAAGCCAATAAAAACAGTTAGCAGCCTTCAACAAAAAATATGGAGAATGTAATAAAAGGAGGTTGAATCTGACAAGTTAGACTTTGTGTGTGTGTTTATATTAACAAGCCAACATTTTAACTGAGGTGGAATAATTGCGTCGCCACAGTTGGCAACACCACACCTCACATCTCCCCTTCGATAGAGGAGAAAAGTCCTGGTGTGGTTTTTCGAAAGGACCGAATTAACGCTAAGAATGAGCCTTGTACCTGAAAGTTATTTCCAAAGAGTTGTTAGAATTGGTTTGTGATGTTTAAAATGATAATATCCTGCCTGTCTGAACAGTTCTAGGCCCATTACAAGCTTAACTTTAGCTTAGCGGCAGAAATGTGCCGTTTCAGCGTTCTTTCTATCCAAACCTTTTCTATTGTGGCTCCAGCTTTGTTTAACTCTGCACAGCATGGTTCAGCCTGGGATGTTTGGCTTGGTGCACCTGAAGTTAGCTTTAGACCAGATTTACAGTCATTTTCAGAATAAAGAAAGACATAAAGCCTTTGAGAAGGCTGGTTTGTCAGATTAAAAGTACCTTTTTGAAAATAGCAACCTTTAATTGAGTATTAAACATAATTTTTATTAACTCCACTATTAAAATTTATGTTTTTCTTGTTGCTATGTAATAATCTAATCTTAATGAGCTGTAAGCGGGAAATCATCATGATATAAAGAGATATAGTAGCTGGAAAACACCCACCTGTGTGTAATTAATCTCTATAATGTGATTCACTTCTTGAGTTACTGAAATAAATGGACTTTTCAATAATATTCGAATTCATTAAATATGACCTTAAAGCCAGAGGTTTGTAGTTTCTTTTCCCCATTCCTTTAACAAACACTCTTTTGAAGCCAGCGTGTTTATTGCATTCGTTTCAGTGGTGTGTTTCAGAGTGTGTGCACATGTGAGCTCTAATCAGAGCCGACTGGAAACGGATGAAGAAACCAGAGAGAGGAAACCTGGAAATACCCAGGGCCGACAGCAGAGACTCCTGCTGTTGTTTTAAATCCTCTGGGTTCCTTGTTTTTAAGCAGTCAAGTCTTTCCGGGGTTTTCTGCTGCACAGAGAACAGTATACCAGTCAACATCACACAGACGACTGAAACATTAGGACATTTTCATCCCAATAAAGAAAACTCAATACACGTGAACGTTTCTTTTAATAACATAAGATATATCACAATTTGGACGGAGTTTCATCGGATTTACCATGTCTATTCAATTATTTCAATGAGAGAGGAAGATGCATAAAGAAATAAAAGGAGTAGATATTAAAGTATTTCTTCACTAAGAAGCTTTATCTTAAAACAATGTAGATTTGAAACAGATATAGCATGATCAAGAACATACAGTTGAAACCAGAGATTTACGTATGCTATACAACAAGACACCTAACCTTTTTCTTGGATTTCTCACATTAAAGTAGGATAAATGTTCCTTTTTTAGAGATCAGTTAAAAGAAAATTATATAATAAGAATTTATAAAGCTTCCGTTATATTAAAAATATATATTTCCTTAATATTTGACAGACTTGCCTTTCAAACTGTATGACTTTGGTCAAATATTTTCCACAAGCTGTAACTAAACCAGGTTTGTAGGCCATCTTGTACTCGCACACTCTCAGCTCTGCCCACAGAGTTTCTTTGGGACTGAGATCAGAGTTTTTCGATGCCCTCTCCTAAACTTTCTCCTTTCTTTAAGACACTTAATAACTAAAACGGCAGTATGCTTAGAGTAGGGCTGTCCAAACTTTTCGGCTGAAACTGTCAACTAAAAAACTCTCGAGGGTCAAAAAAATAAATGACATAACCAAAATATGGATTTTTTTATCCTGCTTTGACATAATATGATAATTTTAAACCACTTGTATCTAGCCAAGTTTAATAAATAAGTTCTAATCAAGTTTTTTAACTTTGCGTTGGAGTAAAAGCCATTGGATAGCAGTGGTCCCACGCCACACTTTGGACGCACCTGGCTTAGAGTCATTGTCCATTTGGAAGACCTATTTATGGCCTCATTTTAACTTTTGACTGATGTCTTGAGTTATGGCTTAAATATCTCCCTATAAAGGTAATTCCTCATGAAACCAAAGTATTTCAATTCAAAAATACTTTATTAGAAATGGAAATTAAATTCCAGTGGCAGCAAAACATCCCTATAATTTGCTTCCACCCACGAACTCTGAGGCTTAAAAGTTGTTGTTTTTTTAATGTAAAGATAGTCGTTATGGTCAGATTCTTCATTGTCTTTGTCTCTGGGTCCATTTTGTAAACTGTAGTCAGGCGTTTTGGGGTTCTTCAGTAATGGCTTCTTCCACTCTGAGTGGCCATTCAGGCCATGTCGGTGCAGGACTTGATTCACTGTGGACAGGGACACCCTCTGACCCGCATCTTTAAAGGGTCTTTAGCTTTTGTTCTGGGGTGGATTTTCACATTTTGCACCACAACAGGTTTATGTCTGGGACACCCTCACAGTCTCCTTCCTAACAATTTATTTCTTGCTCATAATTCTGGCATTTAGGAAGAGATTTTGGTTATCATAGCTGATCTAAAACAGAACAGATTCAATGTCAAAGGGTGAGAAAAAGAAGTCTGTAAATTAGTTTTTTTGGGGGGCATAAATTAATTGTATACAAACAAAAAACATGTTGACCCATCATAAAGACAGAAAACACACAAACGACTTTATCTGTTAATCTCACCCAAGTACAAAATTACCAACAAAGTGCCAGGAGACAGAAAGCTCTTCTTACTGTAAACTAGGACTAAAAAGAGAAACCTGGGGCTAAGGAGTGGCCCAGGGCCCTCGAACGCTTCTATGGAGAAGGAAATATTAGCCACAGTGCCACAGAGCTTCTGATAATAGTACACAGAATAAAAAGCAAACAATAGAGTAACTTGACGACAGCCCTGGAGTACAAAAACATGAGGCTGGGTGGGACCGTTCCCTTTCCTTGTGAATTTATCAACGTAACTCAAAGCAAGAAACGTTGAAGGATTTGCAACAAACGCCTGGCTATGTTGGACACAGCTACCCGTTTCTGAGCCATGACTGGGCTTTAAAAGGACCTAGTCATGGACTGACTTTATGAATTTCTATAGCAGTGGCTCACTCTGGTTTCATACAAAGGTTTCCCAATGTATGTAATAAGCCCTGTTGGCTTATTACATTTTATTGTTGTGTTTTACACTTTGTTTTTGCCCTATTTGCTATTAAATGAAGTACTATTGTGTATATTCACCATAACAAGCCCACATGGCCAGAAGTATGATATTGCGCATGCGCACAATGAGTGAAAGAGGAGAAGCAATGGAGGCGAGTGAGTGAGCAACGTCTAGCGGAGGAGCGAAAAGAAAGAGGTTAAGTAAGCCTAACCCTGTAGATCTGGTTGGTCTTCCACCACGCTGAGCTGTCACTTTACTGCGAGACGTTCCAGAACGGTCCACTGCCTCTCACCACAGCCGCGTCATTTGTCAATAAGTAAACACTACCAGGACGAGTGCTTGGCGTATATCATCTTATTTAAAGGTGAACATATGGTTTTTTTTGTGTGTTTTCTTTCTATGGTCAAAATACGAGACTAGGCCCCTTTAAAAGTTCGTTTCCGTATTACAAAGTGGGAGACTCCTCCCACACTTACTGAAAACATCATAAAACTGTTACTGTAAGTTTGTAAAATGGCCTCTACTTAACATATAAAAATATATATATATATTGAAATATTTAATACCTAGAGGAATCTAGATTTAATTTACCCCTGACATTTCTGCGGGGGAAAAACAGCTAAGAAAATTAGGCCTAATGCTGCATCCGGTCATAAAGGCAACAATGTTCCCACACAGCCTATCACAGGCAGGAAAATATCAAAGCCATTTATTTAGTTATGCATTGGCTAACATAGTCATGTGACATGAGTCAGGTTTTTTACTGAGTAATGTTTGCCCCTTCCTCACGCAGAGGCAAACCCCCTACTTTCACCGAATAATGGAAATCAAAGAGATTACAGATATTATTGTAGGAGTAAACCAGTTTCTTGCTTTTAGATTATAATATTTGAAACAAATAAAAAAATAGACTAAAGTACTTTCCATATTTAATAGGGGTGAATATTAGAAAAACAAGGAATTGTGACATAATTGTTGAGTTTTGCTCTGATAGCGTTGTGAATCTCTACATTTTCTTCTCTCTTCTCTTTTTCTTCTGTCATCCGAGTGTTACAAACACTCGGACAGCATTGCAATATTGTGCACATTAAAATAGCAATGACGAATAGGTTACAGTGTGCAGCTCCAATTTGTTAAGTGATTAAATGTTATTGAAATGATTAGTAGCTCCCGTGTGTCCTCTCTAAAAATCATAACTCTTGTGCTCAGCCGGCTTTTGATAGCCTGAGGAAGCACCCAGAAGAAATGTTCAGTACAGCCAAACACTATGGCACACTGACAGATGGAAACATATGACCAAAATTAGGTGGACATTCATGAGGAAGATAGGATGTCATATGCTGTACATTAAGCTCCACGATGCTAACATTTTAGAAAAACAAAGCAATTCTCAGTTAGGCTAATTGAAGCTCTTTATGTAGCAAGTCTATAATAACACGACACAGAGAGCAAAAGACGGTCATCTGCAGTTAAACCCAGACCCTAAAACAAATATATATATCTAAAAGTTTCTGACCCTTGCTCTTTTTCATCATTTGGACTCAGTCTTTGTTGGGACAAAGGTTATAATAGTTAAGGAGTAAAGACAACAGAAGCAATGAGGAACGCACCGGCTAAACAAATGCAGGAAGAGCAAACTGGCCACAGGATGGGAGAACTTCCAGAGCGTCTACCCAAAGCTTCTCCATGAAATGTTGATCCATTTACAAACATTGGAAGAGACAACATTCAGGTTTCAAAAAGGGAAATTAACTTTTGTGTTTATGATGGTCTTTTAAACTTAGCAGATCCAATTTTGGAGCACCTTGAGCAGCTCTTTAAGAGTTATTAGTGTCTAAACTCTGTACACCTTATGCACACATTAGCTTTTTAGTATAAGTGACAACATGTTATCAAAAGGAACATGACAGATTTATGATGTTCAACTAAACAGAGGAGGCAGTCGCACCGAAATTCTGCTTATACATGAATCCTATTATCAGGGCCAACGATCATGTTTATTTAACCACTGCATGATTTCTGTCAGGAAGCCGCTTAAACTGGGCAATTTATAAAGCTCTTAGGTTGAATGCCATCAGCATTAAGATAACAGACATACTTGAGAAGATTAATCGGACCTATTGGATGCACACAGAATAGGAAGAGAACAGAGCCTTGACAGAACCCACAAAACAACGCTGTGATTTTCAGTGAAACCCAGGGGACCTAGCTACATGAAGCAGGAAAACTACAGATTTGTTTTCAACAGAAATAGTGGAAAACAAAACCAGCAATCCCAATTAAGTAACTTAATTTGTTCACATTCTAGAATGAACAGCCTCAAAAGCAGAAGAGAGGACAGGTCCAATATAACCAATAAAAGGAAAAAAAAAAAAAAAAAGAAAAATCAGTCTGCTGACAGTTCTGCCAAATAATTTGGACATGTGCCTCCGACTGTTCAAAGTGTTGCCTTTTCATAATATAAGATTGTTTGCAGAAAAGCACATCTTTCCTCTCTCTCTGTGTCACATGAGGCTTTTTATACGTTTACCCATGAAAGCTGAAGTCTGGGGCCCATAAAAGCTGTTAACCTCTGTTTTAGACTGTGGACTTACCTGCTCAAAAGGCGGGCCTGCGCCTCCTCAAAGTCATTTCTGAGAAACAGATCAAGGGCAGCCATGCAATCCTCCAGAGCCACAGACAGGTCGGACCGAGAGCAGCTGCAGGACCAAACATATCCAGATTAAACAGTGCTTAAAATTAAATGCTGTACAATGTGTTTTAGCTAACACAAACATTAAATTGAGTAATTTCACTAATTAAATTGTAAAACAAATGAAACATACAAGTCTTGACCAAACAGTGATTTAAAATCTGCCTCTTATGGAACCAAACAGCAAAAATGCCCCTTTTTAATAAGCCGTTTCTGAATATTTTCTGCATTCTCCCTCAAATCACACAGTCACTGCTGACCTATATGTTCTTCCTGTTGAGCGCATTTTGCACAACACCAGTACGGTACTTTAGATGAGAGACAGAAACAGGAACAGAGGCAGAATGAGTAAGCTAGATGAACTCGATCAATGTGTGTTTTTAACAGTTTCTCTGCCTTATACTGCAAATTACAGAGGAATTCAGCAGAGTTAAAAGGTCTCGAAAAAACATTCATCTTAAAAGAAAACAAAAAACAAAACAAAAAAAAAACAAGATCTCTTTTCTCCACTGCTTTCTTGGTCCCAGAGTAACTTAAACCCGGTCCATTCTTTGTGTTTGGCTATGCAGGGAAAAAAACTGAGATCTCAGAGTTATCATATCATGAATTTAAGCCCAAATAATCAAATTTGTTTTAAAATAATGTTGTAAAGCTCATCAGCTACTGCACATTTTCCCTCCCATTTTTCTCTGTTAAATACCATAGCTGGGGTTCTCTTAGGCAGCACAGGGAATACATTTTACATTTGAACTGCAGCCTCAAACATTCACAACCTTCCTCCGTTTTTAAGCAAACTTTATGTGCAATTTGGGGGTATGCGCGCATATCCCAAGATGGGAGCCCTATTGCACTTGTGAATACGATGCATCTTCTTTATCTGTATTTACAGAGTTCCTGAGCATAGCATAGTGTTTTTTTTCTGTTTTTGTGGACAGTGGATGGTTTGTGTCAGGCTGCTTTTTGTTGTGGCCGTACCCCATGCACACAGAAGGTGTATCATTGTGATGAATTACGCTACGTGAGAGCTCACGAATCAGGTGAGGGTGTGACATGGTTGCAGATCTTAGAAAGAGACTAGCGTGACCAGCCCGTGCAGGTGCATGCAGGACACACTTCATGGATAAGCAACTGCTACTACCAGACTCCAGTACCAAGATATGCTGCTAGAATGATAAGCTACGATACCACCAGAGAGACTTTTTGCCCTAAAACAGTTTCAGACTCCATAGGACTGCACTGTATACTAAATGCACGCCTTAAAAACCCTGCAGAGATCACCAGCGTTTTAACTGACTTTTAACGACATGATGTAATCTTCATAGTTGAAGACAGGCTTCTGTAAGTTGGTAAAAACAACACAATCAGCCCCAGTCTCAATAACAAGACATTAAAACAGCGAAATACAAGAGCACAAGCAGAGCGAATAATATGCCTTACAGTGGTGACTAATAAACTTTTACATTCCTGTCCGTTAGCCTCACAGAGGAACAATAAAGTCATGTCATAAAGGCGCACAGCATCGCCACGATGGAGGAGCACACACAGGCCTGTGCAGGCCGGGCTAATGACATGCGGGTGACTGCCGCCTTCACCATATGACCAGCACCAAGCAAAAAACCTCAGTTTTCTGATAACAAAACACACAGTCACTCAGCCGTTTTGAGGTAAACACACACACACAGTCGGTGTCTTTCTTAATCATATTTACTGTATGTTTCAAAATGTGGAAGGGAAGAAAAGCTGAAGTCATAAATTGTGATTAAATGATCATGTTTTAAGTTATATTTTAGGTAACCATTATAATTAAACTATGGTTTTCTACAGGACAAATAACAGCCGTTAATAGAGTCAAAACAATTACAATTGTCATTCAGGTCACATGTTCTCCCTTATGTGACCACTGACTTGACCCAGCCATTACTACCATCATTTTCCCTCATGTTTCCTCTGTGCAGCTTTTATAACTTTTACACAAATTGCTTTTATTCTATATTTTTCTAAAAAATAAAGTAGAAAAAAGTCTCAGCACTGAATACTTAACTCTAGTAAAATCTACTTTTTTGGGGTCTGATCTAAGGACAGAGAAACAGAGCCTACTTTGACCCCAGTAAGTATGTTTAACTTTACATGCTTTTAATAAGATTTACTTTATCTGATGTAGATAAAGTGACTGGATTATGTCAAGCTCATCAGCTAATGTCTGAGCACCTAACCTCTTGTCCAGGATCTCAGTGTAACCAGATAATGTGTATAAAGAATATTGAGGCCTTGAAGTCTCATCTTGTTTGCTAGGACTTCGCCGTTTATATGTTTTTTTTTTTTTTTTAAAAAGGAGAAAAACAATTAACCATCCTCAGCTGATAACTTAGGGTCTTGTTTCTTAGATAATGTATTCCCACAGTTAGTATCTTCACACACCATTAATGTGGATAAACTAGTAGGATTGTTGGATACAAGCATGACTACAAACAGAAACTACACAGCTTCTAACACCCAACACCAGCAGTTCTTCAATGCACACAGACTTTGAATATTCAAATTTATAATATATGTGCATATTGGTAACTGAAGCCCATTTCTAGCTTTCAAGAAGATGAACGTACACTTCTTATGAACAACTTCGGAAGCGTGGTTAGATTCCCTTAAGCCCCCAAAACGCATCGCAGTACTTTCATTTTCTGATTTATGAGGAATACCTACAGCAAAGCTACAACATAGTGTAGATCACAGCACTATAAAAGGGCCTTTTTGTAATAATTTTATACCACACCGGTGTGATTGTTTTTGGAAAAATGTTTTTTAAAAGTTTTCTATAACCCTGCACATCTCCACATGTCAAAACATAATCCGATTTAGAGTGCTCCACTGTTTAAAATCATGTGAAGATATGACGGAGCACAGACAACGTCTGCACTTGATGTTGTTGTAGTTGTCCTTTATTGTATTGTTTTATCATTATCGCAAAATAATTCTTATTGTGATAATAATCTGGCAATAATAAATTCCAACCAATGGTCCCTGAAACCCCCCCCCCCCCCCAAACAGCCAGTATGATCAGGATTATTATTTTTGCTATTTTCCTCACTGTTGATTTCTTGAGAGCATTAATAAGTATAAATAAAAAAATAAAAAAAATCTAATTAAATGCAGTTCCTTTGTGTAGTTTGGTGATAGAAATCCCACTTCTTTATGCAACTACTGTCCTGATGAGATGCATTTCGTTACACTATTATATATTTTGAAGGTATATATGTTTATTGGGCTAAATGACATGCAGTCACAGCCACACAGTTACCTAAAAAGCTGCAAGAAGGTGTAAATAGTATTTTATCCTCATTTTTATCATTATCACAATAGTACCACAAAGAATTTGACTTTGGTTCCAATTTGCTCTCAGAGATCGTAAAAGATAAGATAGATAAATAGGATAAGATGGAAATATAAAACACACATTTCTGTATTTTTTTCTTATGTAAAAATGTTTATACTGTACACAGGCTTTAAAATATGAAGATCTGGTTGGACTGGTGCACGTAATTCTGATACTGATTTGTAGACTCCGATATGTGTTCATCAGACTGACACCCCTGAAGAAGAAACAGTCCCTGCTTTTTTTGTTTTTTTGTTAGAAGTGGTCTGCAATACTGACCTAAAAGGTAAAAGTCTAAACAGCTTGTGTGCAGGATGTCTGGGGTCTGCAGAGAGCTGCTCTTTTCTTGACTCTGGACATGTACAATTCTGGACAGAGGGAAAGTCAGTCCTGATGATCTTCTCTGCAGACCCAATTGGTCGTTGCAGTCTGGACATTTTTTTTGGATGAGCCAAACCACACAGTGATGGATGTGCACAAAAACAGACTGAATAATGGTGGTGTAGAGCAGGGGTTCCCAAACTTCAGCCTGCGATCCCAAAAAATAAACGATCCCTGAAACTGGCACCGTTTTAAAATTACGCCCTGTTGGACGTAATTTTAAGAGAACTCTTACAACAAAGTGAAGTCCCCCCCCACCTCCCATGTTAAAATAAAATGTTGAGCATCTTGTTAAGTTATATTTTGGTATCGGTTTTACAAATAAAAAAAAATACTAAATCTTTTTAACTCATCAGCATCATTATTAATTATTAATAATAATTATTAGTAACAGGACTATGAAATGATTGTGTGAACAATTGTGACTTTATTTTCGTAACATTATGACTTTATTCTGATAACATGACTACTTTTCCAATGTTATTTATTCTTGTACACAATATTATGACTTAATTCCATTGTAGACTAAAGTAAATAAATTATTGGCCACAAAGGAGTAAATTTCCACACAAAAAAAAAAAACTGATTTTGATTTAATTTCACATATTTACAAGACAAAAACTTTGTTGTTCTCTGATGTCAAAAAGTCGTAAAAGCTTAATACAAATTTTAACATTTTCCACGATTAAAAAGGTATGCATTTGCTATATTAAAACTAGGATATTCTCTAACTAATCATCTTGCGACCCCCCCTAGGGGTCCTGACCCCCACTTTGGGAACCCATGGTGTAAAGGATGACCAGCAGCCTCTGTTGAAGCTTGTACTTCTTGAGTTACCACAGGAAGTATAGTATATGCTTGGCCTGCTTGTGAAAAGCGTGAGGACCAGCTTATGCAGCTTTTTCAATAGTACCAACTTGGAGCGCTTTGCCAGGGGTCAGTTCGATTCAGTTTGCTTCCGGTGCTTTTCGACAACAACTGAACGCAGTGCACATGTTTTAGAGGGGCGGCGCAGAGACAGAAAGGTGACGTGACGACAATAATAAAACATAGCATGTACGTGTAGCTAACAAGCTATACGTTTTAAATCAGACCGTAGGTCGACAAGCGGGGATAACGAGCTGACAGAAGAGAAACACGAGAGAACTGAGAAAGTGTTAGAGCAGATGATAAAGACCAAGATAAGGCTTCTGGAAGGCATGGATTTAAGACGAAAGTATTAGCTCTCTCCGGCGTTTATGCTAGTTCTAGCTTGCTACGTTCTACATCCTAAGAAAGGGTGGTTCCTAGAAACTGAAAGCGATCCACTGTAAACACAGATGTTGAGGTGGTGAAGGAAGGCAGTGTGCCAACATATTTACTCAGTAAGCAAACTGCATGGGGTCCTTTTACTTCAGATGTTTCAGCACCAGTCGTGGAAAGGATTTGATGACCACAGACATCAGGGCTACAGGCTTGCAGTTGTTTAACAGTGTAGGGGAGCTTCATGGGAACTGGGATGATGAAGGAGCTTTTGAAGCTCGAGAGAGTCCTTTCTTTGTTAAAGAGTCCTGTTGAATCTGATTGAGGATGGGTGAATATATTGGTCAGTGTAAGTTCTCAGGCATGAGTGGTAGACATAGTCAGATCTTTCCTGGTCTTCTGACACTAAAAGAGCCTATTAAGAACTTCCCCAGAGATTTTAAAACTATGTAGGAGGTATGAATGGCTACTTTCCAACCAGCAGTGGGAGCTGTTATAGTCATTTGTCAGGGGAGAGGATTCAGCCCAAGGTGGGAGGAGGAGGAGGACTCCTGTAGTTAGTGATGGACCATCACCAAGCTGCTGCAGGGTCGTTAGCTCACTGCAGTTCCTTGATCTTCTTGGTCAGTTTGCGCCGGTCATGCTTTGAGCCTCTTCCTTGTTTCTACGCAGCTTCCGCAGTTGTGAAGTGAACCGTGGTTTATTGTTGTTGTATGAGCAACAGGTCTTGGTCTGCATGCACATCCTAACAAAAATTGATGTATGCAACATCTGCTTTGACTCATCGGTCCACCTCCTAACAATCCTAGCCACAGACTTGGAGGTTTTTCGTTTTTGCCATTAAATTGGAATGAGATGAAGCAGACAGTGATCAGATAATCCAAACAGGGCACTGAAAACAGCACGGTGTATTTTTTAAAGCTATGCAACAATGACACATGATGTCTGTACTTTGGAAGTTCATTGGATAGATTTGCACTGTTAAAATCCTCAAGAATAATGATTCTCCATATCAATTTTTCTCCATATCTGGTATCAGTTCAGCGAGTTGCATTTCAGGTAGGTGGTAGGATGTAAACACCAGATATAACCAACAAGGAGGACTCTCTTGGTGAATAAACGTGTTTGCAGTTTATACAAATTACCTCCAGTTAAGGACTACGTGTCTGATGTAACACTGACGTCAGCACTCCAACCTTTGTTTATGTAAAAGCAGATTACACAAACTCTCATTTCTTTTAAGAGCTCCACACCGCAGTCTGGACTAAACAGCTGGAAGCTCTGCATCTGTAGTGTGCAGTCCGGGGTGTGCTCACCGCACCAGGTTTCTGGGAAACAGGGGGTGGCAGATCCGCAGAGATCTCAAGTTTTCAGAGATGTCCATTTTTTCAGCTCGGGTGCAGATATTAGCCAGGTGGATTGAAGGCCAGGGTGTGCAGAGTCTCCGTTGTCAAATCTTTACCAGTGTGCCTGCTGGTTTTTATACCTCGTCTCTGTCTCCGGTAAGTCCCATAGAGTGAAATGTGTTTGGAGGCCTCGGTCCTCGACTGTCCTGGGTTTAAGTCCTGGCTACTGTCAAATAAAGACACCTAGTGCCATAAAATAAAATTAAAAAACTTTATGTTCTGGTGTGCCCCAACCAAATTCTGCGTGAAGTTGGTGTTGATGAAAAATTAAAGAAAAAATGGCAGATAGACAGTTTGATGTTTAGGAGTTCCTCTCTTGATCACTGGAAGGTGGCAGAGAGCAGAATAAACACAAAAATAAGAGAGCAAAGTACCAAGGCTGTCATCCCCAACGCTAATCTTAGAAATGATTTATACCATTTCCTTCCAGTTAACAATGGCCTAATGAATAAAAATGGATAAAAATATCCCGTCGATCACAACAATGATATCTTAGCTTTTTAAAAAACTAAAGACTTTAAACCAATTTCTACATGTGGTCTAGACAGCTACTTAAGTGTTGAGGTCAAGTTTTCCTTTTGACTCAACCAGTAACCCCATTTCTTGTCCATGTGTTAGGGTAACCTAGACGTGTTCCTAACCTTCGCAGAGCCATTTATTTCTCTTGGATGTTAAGGGTTTTGATTAATTATGTACTCATGAATTATGAGAGATTATGCCCTCTGAATAAACCAAGTGACCTTGTTCCTATAGATTCTTTTTCTGAAATAAAAATATTTCCTCACAGTACACTATACAAATGTAGAACAAAGAGTATGCTTTAAACAGCTGGTTGTCCAAGTGAGTACAAAATATTCCCTCGGCTGGTTCAAAATTCAGCATGAAAAATTACTCCTCATCATATCAGGCAGAAGTCAGCTACGAAAAGACCAAATCTGCAAAGGTACAAAGTTGTGAAGGGGCGAAGAGACCAGTGTCTTTAGCTAAACAGAACAAGAACAGGAAACCCTATTGTTCACTGCAATATAAACTTAACCTCAAAGAACCGGGCAAAAATGCTATTAATTTTGCCTTAGAACTGCACATTTCCACTGATTTTCAGTTTCATTTAAATGTTGATTTGAACTCTAATAAGTTAAACTGAATTTGATCCAATTCAATGTCATTAAATCATACCCAATCCAGTCCAGTCTAATCCAGTCCAGTCCAGATGGATTCAATTCGGACCAGTCAAGTTCATTCCAGTTCACAATTTTCTGAATTCGATTAAATTTAATTCAATCCAGTTCAGACAAATCCAGTTCTGTCCAATTCAGCGGAATATGGCCTAATTCAATTCAGTGTCATGAAATTGTACCCAATCAAGTTCAGTCCAGTCCTACTCAGTCCAATCTGGAAGGTTTGATTTCTGACCATTCCCGTCAGTTCAAGTCCAGTTCACGTTTTCTGAGTGCAGCTGAATTTAATTCAATCCAACTCAAATCAAATCTGATTTTAATCCAGTCCTGTTAAATTCCATTCAGTCCTATTCAAACCTTTGTTACTTCCAAAGAAGAGATAAATACTGCAATAATTGATAATATAAAAGTTTCTAAAAGTTATTTGTCAATTTTCTGCTCTCTCATCATTCGTCAATTTTACCCCAATGCACTACCAATAAATAAAAAGCACATTTAATAATTGAAAAAGGCCTGAAGTTAAACTATAAATAGCCAAGGTCAGCTGAATAAAAAAAAAAAAAACATATCTATGTGTGTGATTTGATTTAAATAAAGACTTTCTTGCGTTGTTTTTAATTATTCTGGTGTTTATTCTGACCCCAACTCTCGGGTAAATAAATCAGCCACACGACAACCCTGACTGTCAACAGGATTTGACTGGATGGAGAACCAATCTGATTGGTTCAAACTTAATAATTGCTCTCATTTAAATAGCTTGGATGCCTCCTCGTCAGCAAACCAGCAAGTCACTGTGTCACCAAAAGTACAACCAGTGCGGTTTGACTGCAAACCAACATAACTGGTACTGCCTGAATGGAAAACAAGCTTCTAGGCCTTTCAGGCCTGAGGCTACAGGAGATAAAGAATTGCCATTACTACGCGACACAGACCTTTAAAACCAGGAAAGAGCTGCAGACAGAAGGGGCCAAACAACCGGCAGAACAAAAAGAACGTGTTGGCTTCAGGATGTGCATACCACGCATTGTCCCAATAATTCAATAAAGTTTCAAGTCAGCAACTCTGCTAATTTCTCCAGAGAGCAACTTGCACAATGCTTTTCATTATCAGGCAGATGCACGCATAAAACCCATCACACCATGTGGTCATGCACGCCAGTTTGCAATAACACACACACACACACACACGTACGTAGCCCCACAGGAGTGACGAAGCATTAGTTTGTCGACTCAGAACTGTCATCGTGCTCGTTCCAGCCGAAATCAAACATTCAGAAGCTTTCTTTTAAACGTGAAACGAGGGAGCGTGCCTACTTGCCAGAGTGTCACGGTTAAAAAAGACGTTTCCCCTCATGTGACGTAGCAGGACATGCAACACGCAGCAGAAAATCTTACCCGTTTGACAGAGTCTCCTCTTCTTCTGACATTTTCATCTGGCAAAGTGTGTGAAAGGGAAGGCACAAGAGGTAGCAGAGACAGAAGGTTTGCAGAAGTGAGCCTCGGGCCTTCGCCAGCAGTGCGGAGTAAGAATGATCTGCGCTTCTCTCTGTGGTTGCAGACACTAGAGCAGAAGCAGCAGAAGAGAGGAGAGGGAGAAGAATGAATGAGCGAGGGGAGGGAGGGAGGGAGGTAGAGAAGGAGAGAGCGAGGGAGGAGGAGGTCGGAGGCAGCAGCAACAGCAGCCTTTAATCAGATTGGCATGACCATCACACATGAGGGGGAGAACACACAATCTGTTTGTGCTGCCCTGAACACACACACACACACACACACACAAATAAAAAACACAGACCACCTCCCCTGGTCGCCAGACTCGCTGCGGTCTCCCCTCCGATTGGTCAAAGCCAACTCAGGGGGTGCCTTTAAATGTCCACAGCTTCAGAGGCCGAGGACTTTTAATGCGCGACGGAATATAAAGTGGAAAGAAAAGAGTAAGAATGAGAGCATATAGCTCCATATAGTCCAGAGGACAAATAAAAATAACTAATTGCTGGGGCGTTCTGGCTGAGTGTGCTGCAGTGGCAGAGAGAAACAGAGAGAGAGAGAGAGAAGACTGCAGCGTGTCCTGACACAGAGGCCACAGATGCAGCACAGCAGCTCCCACTGAGGAGGGAAATCATGAATGAGGAGCTGGCACACAGGAAACAGCCGACTGCATCCCAGCCATCAGGTGGGCGAGAGAGCAGGAGCGAAGAGATCGCTTCAGGAAGGACCGACCGCAGCTAAATGTCACATTGGTTTGCCCGATCCTCCCGCTGTCAGAGTTACTGATATAATAACCGGGAAAAAAACTTCACTGCCAGTTATTGTGATGTTAAGTTGGAGGAGTACTCTGAAACGTGTCTGATGCATTTCTATTCAGCCCCCCCTCAAACAGATCTGAACATCTACAGAATGAGAGGGAGCGATGTTGTAAGGATGATGAGCAAATAATTCAGTCGGGTTGCAGAGACAGCTTTTCTGACAGTCATTTTTAAAGTCTAGCAACACATCCTTAACTAGATCTAGGCCTGGACTTTGACTAGGCCATTCTAAACCCTTAATATTCTCTGGTCCTTATGGAAGGTGAACCTCAGCAGCCTCTTTTGAAGTTTTCCAAATTTAGCTCCTTCCATCCTCCTCCCTGCTGAGAGCAGCTTCCAGTTGTATTGCTGAATGAAAAAACTCCTCCCCAGAGCATGAAGCTACCACCACCATGTTTCACTATGGGAATTCTGTATTCAGTGCCAATATTCATCCACCACACAATATTTTGAATGCTGGTGGAAAAACAATTAAACGTTTGTCTCATCTGACCAGAGCACCTTCCACGTATTCGCTAAGCCCCTCGAAAACAGCTTTTACCAAACTTTAAAAAGGACTTCACATGTTTTTTTTTTTTAACCATCAATTCCAATCCCCACCCCAACACACACTCTTTCATAAAGAATTGAACTAAACAACTAATTATTCGCATGTTGACAGATTCATCCACCTGAGCAGTGGCTCTCTACAACTCTTCAAGAGTCATCTATAGGCCTCTTGACTGCTTCTATGATTAATGCCCTCCTTGTCCGACCTGATAATTGCTGTGTTTTTGGAAGATTTTCCATTTTCAGATGATGGATCGAACAGGGCTCTACGTTTTATAACCGGCTCAGCTTTAACGTTCTCCACAACTTTCTCCCTGACCCGTCTACTGTGTTCCTGAGTCTTCATGATGCCGTTTCTTCACCGATGTTCCCCAACAAACCTCCAGGGCCTTCAAAGAAAAACCTTAGACCGACATTATGTGAAACAAACTACACTCAGATTGACTCCATTTACTACTTGGGTGACCTCTGAAGGCAATTGGTTGCACTGGATCTTATGTAGGATTATCTGATTGTAGAAGAGTTGAACACAAATAAACATCTCTTTCTTTAAGATTTTTATCTGTAAACAAATTTACATCCTGCAAGTCAAATCATTCAACTTCATAGTTGATGCAGTAGTTTGCATTGGTCTGTCACATTAAAGCCCAACAAAATCCATAAAAAAAAAAATCAGATGTAAAGAGACAAAATAGTAAAAATGGGTATGAACACATTTGCAAGACAATGAATCAATAAAAATGTTGTGATTTAGCCTGAAGGGTTGAGTTATGTGTCAACGGTGAGGAGAGAAATGTGACTGTCAGTAAAAAGAGTTTAAGCCAAATAAAAAAAAAAAAAAAAGTAAATAATGCTTAAGGCAATAATAACACTGCCCCAACAGGATGCTGAGGAAGGCGCTAAAATAGGAGGTCAGCTGGACAGGTTGTACCTTTTGGTCACCACATCAATCTTTACCCTCCCCCTGGGATGAGTGTAAAGATGACTTATGTCAATCGTTGGATTTTTCTTTAACAAAACGATCCCTAACCCTGCCCACCAGATGAATTTTCACAGTATGCGTTCACAAAACACACCAGAATCCATCTTGTACCGCTCCGGCTTGAACCGTTTGTGTCCAAACCAAAAACGGTTTGGGCCAATCACGTCGCAGTATTGTGATTTAAGGCGGGACATACCAGCTGTGACGAAAGCAAGAGCGGCTGAGCCCACGGCCAAACCAACATAAACATGGCAGCACAGGAGGACGCATGCGTAGCTGCTGCTATCACATCCGTTTGGTGAGAATCCACAATTTCTTCTTTGAAAGAAAAACAGCAAGAAGTGCCTTGAATTGCTTAGTTTGTTGTGGTTTCTGATGACGCCTGCTGCTTACGTTTTCATTTGATAGCATGATTGGCTAAAACCAACCTTTGGTAGGCGGACACTAGGTGTCGCTTCACCCAATCAGGTCGGAAGGTTCTGCTGAATGTCCCTCCTTTCCCTGAATGGATTCAATGGGAGCAGTCCCAGACTGACAATGTGCAGAACAGAGAGTGCTACACATTATCAATCTGGCCAGCCGGCTCAAATGATCCCTGCAGATAGAGATTCATTTGCACCAAACAATGCCTGCCTCTCTTAACATTTCTGTAACCCGACTCGGACTTTCTTCTTTCTTTGCTGCCCTGCCAAGCATTCAGAGCACAGCCCTACCCATTTGATGAAGGATTCACTGACCCCTCGGCGTCGCCGTTTCCCGGCAGCTGTAACCTGAAACACAGGAACAGAATTGAAGGTGTTCAGAGAGGTGAGGGCCACTCTCCGGGGACAAAGACCAGCTGAAAGCACCACTGTTGTGTGAGAAACGTAAGCGTGAGAGCCGCAGAAACCCAGGCAGGGAATACAGGGATAAAACACAGACAGCTGAATGTGGCTCGGTGATGATTTAACGACATCTGTCAGATATTGCTGACTTGACACTTTAAGGGAAATCAGGGAAAGTGGTCTGATATTACAATAGACATTAATGTCTATTAGTTCTTCACTAAAAGACTTCTAAGTCAGATCAAAACTCACTTGAAGTCTGTGAGGATGGGGTCCAGCTCTGGAACGTTTATGACAGACAACCTGGAGAAAGAAGTATGCAGATCAGCATGTTCCCAGTCCTGCACGTCATCATTACAGGGTTGCTTTGAGAGGCAATGTCTTTATTTAGCCGTTGCACTCCTCATTATTCTCGACTGTATGGACAAAAAAAAAAAGAAAAAGAAGCGAGTGAATGTGAACATACCGGCTCGGGGAGTCCAGGCCGTCAGGGATGCCTCGTGCCTGCATGGCACCCCTGTGAAAACAGCAAAGGGAAACGTTAAGACATGATCCCCTGATGGGGAGCAGAGGAGAGCTGAGGTTTACATGATTGTTTGAAATAAATTCCATGTTTACAAGAAAAGTCTTCTGAAAGACGGGAAACCTTAATTTTAAAAAGACAAACATGCATGTGTCATGTATGAAAACCACAGCCTTACTTTAATAACCCTGTTAAAAGTTAAAACATAATGTATGATGAATGTGTTTTCAACAACCATAGCTGCAAAGGCTGCTGTGTTTTCACATAAATAATAGATTTCTATTATTGATTTTTAACATTTAAACAACCACCCATGGTTGTACGATGTCAGGAAAATATGAAATTTCATATACTTTATTGCTGGAAGCTTCAATATTGATATCAGCCAAAATTACCCCAATCTTACCATCTATTTCCTGTTTTTTATTATTATTATTATTATTATTATTATTATTATTATTATTATTATTAAACAGTCTCACCAACACTATGAGTTAACATCTCAGACGCTAAGATATGGATCAGGTGAGGACATTAAGGGCTATTATTGTCCTTCCAACTACCAAAATGTACCTTGCTGTTCGATAAGCATAGTGCGAGCGTCTGACACGTTAAAAATAATATCCTGCCAAATATTTTCCACATGAAGTCCTTTGTGATTACGATATCGAATGAACTGATATTGCAGTAATGATTTAGATTCAGTATATGCAATATGCTACACAACCAACACAAAGTGCTGCATCTTGAATAGGATGACAGAGTAAATATGAGCAATGATGTGCAGAAAAAAAAACAAAATGAGTGTATTCTAAGACATTGATTTATCTAACGTTTCTATGCTTGAAATCTTATAAAAATAAAAAATAAATCACCTTAGCACTACACCTGCTACACTATAACTTGATGTGAGGCAGGCCGTCCATAAATACCTCTGTGACGAGCCCAGTCGTCACAAAGTACCTTTGTGTCTCCTCTTTTCTGTATTTTCTCCTACCTTTTGTGTTTCTATATGTTGAAATCTTTTCACCTCAAAGCTATGATCATAGCGTGACATCCAGCTCAACAGGGTTTGGCACCAGAAGCAAAATAGCTATCCCCCCCTTCTTTTGTTTAAAATTAGGTCAAGTATGTCCATCAAGGAACCTGTCGATTTGTAAGGTTTAACCAAATCCAAAAAATTTACTAATTGGTTTAGCTTTTTTTTAAGTTTAGTTGCTGTAAACTATTTTAAACATATTTTCAATGAAATATTTGTGAGTAAATAAGTCGCTCTAGTAATGTAAAGCTAGAAGAGGTCAAGTCACAAAAATTATCCCTGGCTTTCCAAAGGTATTCAGGACTTTACACCAATTATTATTATTATTATTATTATTATTATTATTATTATTATTATTATTCAAACCCTAATCTGAGGCAAAAAGGCAACTTTATCATTCAAAAAAAGTTTGACACCCCAGCTGGACTTCAGTAAGACCCAACCAACATGGTGAAGAAGTCATTTTAGCGACTATAAATAGCATATTTAGAGCAGATGGGTCTAAAAAGCACTGACCCAGACAACATTGTGCTCGCTATTCCTCTCCGTGACGTCTACGTCAGCAATCCTGACCATAATCCCCATTCAGGACATTATGAAAGTAATGCTGTCCAACAGGCTGCAGACAGGTTACACAGAGCAGGGGAGCACACAGACAGGCATCGCAGTGCTTGACTAAAATAAAGTTTCCTGAGTTAAAGCAGGAGTTTGCGTCCACGGAAGCTCCATCTTATCTGCTGCGTGATAACAAGATAAGAAGCACATGATGAGCGCCATAAAACCCGGTCCTCTCTGCCAGGGCCCGCTGCACGGATTTCTGCCTCTACTCACTTTTTGCTGTCATCCCTCTTCACGCTTCGCTTCTTAAAACTCATCCCAGGGCGCAGGAGGGGGTCCGGACAGCTGAGGACTGCGGACAGAGCAGCTGTTCACACAGGGGACATGGATGGAGGGACACACACTTCACACACACACAGCGGCAGGCAGCAGAGGACAGGACCAGCTTCCCACTCGCCTCCCACGCAGACACTAATGGCCAGGAGCCGCCGCCACCGAGCCTCTTCCTGCTTCCTGGCGTGGAAACAAGGTGTGTTGCTCCTCATCAGCATAATAATGACTTTCCTATTTAAACACGCGGGAATGTGGCTCCCGGGTCCTAAAGCCCTACGTGTTAAAGTCGCCACTAAATAAAGAGGAGAGAGACAGCCGACGAAAAGACGGAGAAAGCTTTTATTGTGGTTCTTCATTAAAATATATCAATATATAGAAAGCCTGAACACATTTATATACTTTGACAAGTTTGTAGGCAATAGTCATGAGGACAATTTTTCCCCCTAGGCTAAAAAAAAGTTATGGAGGACCAAGTCTTCCGTATCTAAAAATAAATACAGAAATAAATAAATGCTCAATAAATAAATAAGCATACAATTAACTGCCACCAAATTAATAAATGTAGGTAGAAATTAAATTATACAGTGAGACATAAATGTATATATCTCTTAATTAGCTTATTTATTTATTCGCCTTTGTAATAATTACCTTATTTATTGTGCGTTATTAAGGAGGCGGAGATATGGAAGACTTGGTCCTCCATAAAAAGTAGCCTATAAAAGGGTTAAAAAGAGAATGTGAACTAAAAATAGCACGTGCACAAACTTTATAAACACTTCTTTCTATTTATTTACAACGAGTCGTCTCAACAGTGTTAGTGTACTCAAAATAAGAAGGTGGACTTGGTGTTTTCGCTTAGTGTTACTTTAATGTTAGGATGGAATGTAATAATTTGGCTACAATATAATATGATACAAATATGGCAAAATTATTTTAAAAGTACGCTTAATCTAAAGTAGCTTGAGGATGGATAAAAGGTACACTACACTAAAGTTTGGGGTCACTTAGAATACCACAACGATAATGTCCAGACTGTATTTCTGATTATTTTAATTGCAGAAAAGGTTTGCCTTTTATAAAAAAAAAATAGGGGAATTTCTGTCTATAATGGAGGAGCACGATGCCCAGCTCTCAGCCCTGTAGAGATGTGGGAGCAGCTTGACCGCAAGAAGCATCAAGCCAGTCCAATTTGCAGGAGGTGAAATTTTCCCAGATTAACTCAATTTATCGAAAACCAGAATGCCAAAGGTCTACAAGACTGTAATCAATGAAAGAAGAAGATTTTTGGATGAAAGCGAAGTTTAAAGGACAACATTCCCCCAACTACAAACAATTATTTCTGAGTCTGGCCTTGTCAGTCTTAGTTTTCCTTTTCATTTTACAACTCAATGTTATGTTTCTTGGAAAAACAGGACTTTTTGGGTGACCCCAAACCTTTGAGCAGTAGTTTATATTATAGTGCTTTCTATATATACACACACACGTATTTACATGATGAATAGGATGTCCATTTTTGGAGTATAGCTTATTAATTGGGCAGGACCCTCTCAGTTCATAGCAACGTAAAACTCACCTCACTGTGCGTATGGAGGTCATAGAGAGGTTTCCTGTTGCTCATGAACATCCCAACAATTTATTTTCTCTGAGGGTGGCAGTTCAGGTCAGGAGGTCAAAACTTGGGATGCAATCAGATTTTTCAATAGGATAATGATCCCAAAAACAAATCAAAAGTGGTTTTGTACTGACCATATTCAAAACTAAGCCAAAAAAAAAAATAATAATAATAAAAAAGACCCGCCAGGACACAATACATTTAAATAAACCAGCAACTTTGCCATAAAGTCCAGCCTGAAGGCCAGAGATTGTTGAAGACTACAAAAAAGGGCAACATATTAAAAGACATCAAACTAAATGTTAGTGGGGGTATTTGAGCCTCTGTATAAAATAGATTTCAGTAAAGCTGCAATAAAGATCAAACATGTAAATCACTAAGTGATTGTGGTTGTTGTGAGATCACCACAACATCCTCTCACTGAAGCTGTGTGTTTTCTCTGCATGGGGGTCCCTGCAGGTGAGGGGAAACAAAAAAGACGACAAACTGCAAAACTACACATTCTAATATTTATTCAGTTTCATTTAAATGTGTTACAATTTGTTTTCTGGTTAAGTCTCCCAGTAATGCTCTTTGTTACAAGTTAGAAAATACAAAATAAAGTACAATAAGTTTTGAGTTTTAAAAAGACCTTCAGAGTAAGTCTACAAGCATGAGTGGTTCTGGGTTTTTTTCTGTACAAAAGGACTGTAAGATGGACAATAATGGGGAGGGGAAGGGGGGGGGTTAAAAGAAGAAATTAGAGAGAAACTATAAACACTGGCATAACAACAGACTCTGGGAATAAACATGCAAATCTTGTATATACACACACACACAATAAACTTCAACATAATGCTTCACTTACTAGGAAGTGGTATTTTAATTCCATCTAGTAGGTGGGTTAAACATAAACGGACACATGGTAGAACTTATAAGTTGGAAGATTTGTCCATAATGTTGTGCCGTACTTGATCAGAACAAGTGAAATAAAAGACCTTCAGTTTTTCCAGCTGAAATTTCCCTCATTAGAAACCAACTTTCAGAGATTTGTGAAAAGTACCTCTTGTGGGAGGGGGAAAAAAAAAAAACAAAACAAAAAAAAAGCTCGGGTAGCTTTTAGCACGGCTATAATAAGGCATGATGGAGTGCAACGTGAGCTTTTATCATCACAGCAGGAGCTGGTGAGTTAAACTCTCACAGAGGCAGAAAAAAAAAAAACAAGACGGAGGGAAAGATCTGCCGACTTTGAAATAATAAGACTTTGAAATCCACTGAGATGCAACGACTGATGGAATATGAGAGAAAAAATATCAGGAAAAACAACCTGGAAATATACGAAACACAAACAGAATGAGCACCGACAACAGCAACGCTTTGAAAGCTGATCGAATGGGAAATGAAAATGTGATACTTTTAATAACAAAGAAAATACTAATTAGATCACACATTTTTTAGGTACTTTTAGAGCTTCCCTTTGGGACTTCAGTTTTATTAAATCAAGCATAATAAAATCCAGATGACTCAATACACAAACATACACTCAACGATGCTGTAAATGTGTCAAATTTAAACGAGTTAGCGTCCAAATCTTCCAGTATTGTTTCTAGATTTGAGGAGAAAAAAATAGTCTAATTAATCCATAATTATGAAATGTTTCCACCATTTGTAAAAATGAGTAATCAGGTAAGAACAGATTACACTTCTATCAAAACAATATTTCCCCCCCCCCCCCTTTTACTATTCAGCAACCCCCGCTGTAGTGTGCCCTGAAATTTAAACGCCATTCAAGGTGCAGACAACGTAGTTTTATTCGTCACCTTCTAACAAAAGAACAGGACAAACATGAAGGACCTGTCTTTTTTTTTTTTTTTTTTTTAAACATGCAGTTTACATTTCACAGGACTTTAAGGTATACGTGTAGAAAAGTTGACTTCCAGAAACATACCACATCAGATTTTTTGCGGTCGCTCAGCTTAAAAGAGCTGCTTAATAAAGACTTACAGACGCTACATTTTGTTACAAAAAAAAAAGAAAAAAAAAAAAAGGAAAAACCTCAAATTTTCACAGCCGACTGCGGTTTGTTGCAGGATGTTAGCGATTTCTGGGAACTATAGAACAAGAACGTGAAACTCGGATCCCTCCGGCTCAAAGAACGTAGTGTTAGCGGCAGAGAAAGGACCGTCTTAGTCTAGTTTTGAGTGCATGTTTAAATAAGTTACATTCTGAAGCTCTAATAAGCCGGATTATTCAAAACAACGTCCAGATTTATCCCGGGTTCTCCAACTCTTGATCTTCTCCCTTTAGTCGAACGAGCGGAGGCCAACAGGATGGAGAACACATGACGTGAGAACAGTGAGCAGTCGAAGGGGGAGGAGAGAGGGGCGCTGAGTGTTTCAGGGACAGGTTTGAAGTCTCTGCACGGGGTCGGCGGGAGCTGCTGCATCAGCTCCGTGCATGTCCCCCCTCCCCCCCGTGTTGCTTTGGTGCTTCTTGGGTCCGGGTCCGGCTGTGCAGCGCCAGCCCCGGCTGGGGGGGGGGGGGGGGTGCAGCCTCCTCATGAGAGTTCAGACTTGCTTAGTGCGATGGCGAGCTCCAGGTCCTCTTGCTCCTGCTGGGTGAGCCTTGCTAGCCGCTCCTTTTCCTCTCGCTCGCTCTCGCGCTTTGCCCACTCTATCATGTCCTCCTCGGTTGGATACTGCTCCATGAAACAGAGTAAAAACAAATAGGACACATTGGCAGGAGATTCTTTGGCTAAAGCGGACATTTTGAGTCGCCGGCGGGCTTTCTGACAAGACTCTTCAACCCAAAATGTCAATTTTTCCACAAAAGGTCACGTTAAAACCATCACAAAGCACAAAAATGCTAAAGAAATCCACTTTTCATAAAAAAAAAGAAAAAAAAAACATCCAAAAGTGACATCTTTCATTCCTTTTAGGAGCTTGGTCGTCATTGATTTCACGCAAAACATGTGATCGGGGATAAAAAGCATCGGTCTGAAATGTGGGTGAAACAAAATAAAGAGCATGCAAGTCTGGATTTCCACTGAGTCGTATGATCAGCACCACACCCATTTTACTGATTCACGACCACAACAGGAACTGGACAGGAGCTTTAAAATAAATGGCTTCGCTGTCCCGGCCTGGACCGCAGTGGTTTCTTCGCTCTCAGGGAAGGACAAACAAAAAGACACCCATGGTCATCAGGTCTGTTTCCAGGCATGCAAAGAAAACAAGCAACGCGGACGACGGCGCACGGCAGCCACGTTCAGGAGTACAACGTGAAGAGAAGGGGCTAGAAAAAAGATGAAATGGACAGAGGAGAGGATCATGCAGACGACAACACTGATGCTAAACAGGAGTGAGATCAAACGTCTCTGCAGAACAAAAAGGAGTGCAGCTTCCTGATTCATAACACCCCCACATCTGATCGGCGCTCATTTATTCAAGGATATTTAAAGGATCTTGGGTGATTGCTAAATGTAAAAACAAAGCTGTTATGTTTTTTTTTTCTTTTCTTTCTGATATGTCCACACAATGCCAGTCAATTAGTGGTATCTCTGCTGAAGAAGTGACATTTTTCCCCCTCTTCTCATGCATGAGCATCACCTTGCAATATAAATGGTAGAAAAATGCAACTTTTAAGTACATTAATCCAGTAATCCAAGACTAGAGTACAAATGACATGACAGAGGCGCATCTCTCTTACCTACTCTTCAAAATGTAAAATTCAAGAAAACATGACATCTACATGTCAACTGGTTTTATTAAAAGAGGAAAACGATCATTTTCTGTTCTACCATCACAAACTAACGTGGAGTTCACTAAACTTTATCTAAATAAAATCGTGTGGTTCACTTGGATCAGACTTAGACTGAACCTTCTAGCAACAAACACCAGGTGGGTTTGGTGTGAAAACAACTAATTTGCAGGGAACCAGCTGATCACCACTAAGTGTGGCGCAGGTTGTGCAACGCTGTGGGCTGGTTCCACTTCTAAAATCTTATTATGGTGAATGGTTCTCTAAAATACAAGGTAAGTCATCAGAAACAGACGGTTTCTGCTAATTGACTGATTATGGGTCTCAGAAATAATGTGAAATCAACACAAAACTGGATTAAAAGAAGAAGAAAAAAACTCCTTGTAAGCCTAAATCCTACACAAAACCTCTGGGGTGATCTTGATGGTAGAGAAGATACAATCGTTTTCATGGGGAAAGAAATATTTAAAGAATTTCTGTTTTTGAATAATTGTACTTGAATTAAAAGCTGGATTTTTCAACAAAAAAAAAATTTGCAAAAAAACTCCTTTTAAGTTTCTCCCCCCCTCCTCCCATGTTTTCAGGGGGTAAGGCAGTAAGTGTTGCCAGCAATGTAAATTAACCTCCAGAGTCATAAAACCTGAAACTTGAGCTTTTACAGGGCCGTGCATTTAAGGCAGGTTTGGGGGGGGGGAAAAAAAAAAACACTAATATGAAGCGGCGGCGTAATGATCTAAAAAACAAACTAAAAATGCAGAGTGAGTAACTTCTGGTTTTGCAGGTAGAGAGGTGATGGATGCACATAAAGGCCAGAGATGGTGGCTATGATTCAAGACTTTATTAAACATTTCGTTGTAACAAACATACAAACACACAAAGAATACAAGCAACCACACAATGCTGATCAGATGAAAGCTGAGAGTGAAATAAATCGATGAATGAACGGACGGACAGGGGGGGATGCACAAAATCCATAAACAGCAGCACGGTAGAGGAGAAAAAAAACAAATGATTTGGGGAATGATGGAGGGGGGGGGGGGGGCAATCAAAGATGGTTAGTGCATGCAGGTTAGGGCTCGACAGAGGCATGCAGGGGTGGTAATGTGATATCAGCGGCATTAAAAACCAAGAATCAAAACTTCACATACAGCCGTCCATCCCAAAAATCCCAGCTTGACCACTCATTTCTATGCAGTGTTACAGGAGAACAGTTGTGGTTAGTAAAAAATAACACAGAAATTTATTCCTTTAACTACAACAGAAGCTTGTCCAACTGGACTCGTTTTACTTTTAAAAATTGTAATATTTGCAAGCTCTTTCATATAGCGAGTGTGAGCAATGAGGCCCTTACAGAATAGAAAACGGCCACTGAGGCGAAGCTCATTTTTTCTGCAATGCAACAGGGGTTCAGTCAAAGCCTAAAAGTGGAGGAATGAGGAAGTTCTTCGCTCACGCTGAGGCGTTACACAGCAAGCGTGTAAGTCAGAGACTACAGAAACATCCTCATCACCGTCTAGCTGATGCTGCATTAAAAAAAAAATGACTTTTGCACTCGGCCACTGATGAGGCTTTGAGGAACCTGCTCACTTAATACAGTAGCTATTAAAAAGAAAATCAGCAATGTAAATTTCAAGAATAAAAGAGGAATAAAAATCCCCTGGAAGAACACACTGTTCTTATAAATAGGCATCTCTTTCACTTTCCCCGCACATGCACAGGATGTAAAGTCAGTGTGCTGAGTTGGGATGGCAAACAAAATAAATAAATAAAAAAAAAAAGCCAAACTCGGGCAGGTTTTCTCCATCTTTCCATTCACTGCCAAACAAGCCAAATGCATGTTATCCATTAAATGACTGACTGGCACCAGAGGTTGGATTAATGGCTATAAATAAATGCAACCCATTTGTTTATTAAATATAATAAAGTATCTGTAATCTTTATAACAAAATATCAGAACAAAATAAAGGCGTTCGTCGTCAACCAAAAGGATTGAATTACGCCGAATCCCAAAATAAATCGCCAACAATATTCTTAACAATGCAAAGCAACAGCACCGTTATTATTAGCCGGGATATAAAACAGCAGCAGGCAGGATTCAAAATACACAAGACTTAGTCAGCTAACTTCCAGAAATGTTGGTAAACATATAATTCATATATGCAAACCTTGTGCATCTGTACATGAAATCTTTGTCTTTGGGGATCTTTTGGCAGTGAATGGAGTGAATCATAAAGGCTTTGGCTGCACATTCATGGAAAAGTGGATGTGATGAATGAGCAGAGAAATAAAAAGAGAAGAGGGGTGTGATTATTGACATTCATGAGGAGGTGAGGGAGATGGTGAGAGGGAGGTGCTCACTTTGTCAAAGCTGGCAAACCGATCAGATTCCCGCATGTTGTGACGAGGAGGGGAGGAGGGGGCGAAGGGGTCGGCTAAAGGATCCTTGGCAGGCTGGGAGGAGGAGGAGGAGAGGGAAGAGGAGGAGAAGTCCCCAGAGGTCTGAAGGAAGTGTCCTCGTCGCTGGAAGGAGTCGGAGGACTCCGTCCTAGAGACTGACGCTCTCTTACCTGATGAGGCAGAGACAACTGGCAGCGTTAATCCAACAACACCAGACGCACAAATACGAGAGCCAATTGTTCCTTAACCTGACCCTTGCCAGATGGATTTCCCTCCGCCTAGCTCCACTTACATCCATCTGGGACATCTCCATAGGAATTGCCTTTTTTGAAGGCTGGGCCTTATCAAAAATCCTTGCATATGATTGGATAAGCCACTTGTCTGTCATCTTTAACGACGTGCTATTTCAACCACTCACACCGAAGCTAACCCGTGACGCTGTGAGAGCGACGCAGGAAAAAACAAAACTTTTTTTTTTTTTTATGTGTTTGCGGCTCTAGTGGCACGCGTTTTATTGACAGTGAGCTGACAGGAAGACGGTGGAAGACAGGCGGCAAAGCGCCGCGGGTCGGAGTCGATCCCGGGCCGACCGCGTAAAGGACTAAAGGCCTCCTAATATGGTTAGCGCTAACCGCTAATCGCTCCAAAATAAAACTTGCCAAATCCGGTCGGGAGAAGGGCGAAAACATGGTTTCACCAACAAAAGCCTTCAGAGCCGTTCTCTGATGTTCTTTTAATAAAACAATATTAGGTAGATTGGACAACACGGAAGAAATAGCAGCATCAATGCTAACGCTTGCTTCCTCGATGCGAGCCGCCATTGTCTGAATCAAAACAGTCTCACGTCACGGTCGCTTCTCCACTACGTCACATCTATGAAACTCCAGCTGTGCGTCCTGATTGGCTGGACAATAAAATTGGTTGGAGAAATCACTTTCTATGTGGGAGATGTCCCAGATGGATGTGAGTGGAGCTAGGTGGAGCGAAATCCATATGGCGAGAGTCAGGTTAATTGTTCCTAGGGTCTGGGGGATTTTCAGGATTTATATGAACTGACCTGGAGGCGGAGGAGGAGGTCTAGTCGGCGTCCCCGTTTTAGGGGGCAGGGCAGGGGGCACGACGGAGTTGGCCGACTGGCTGTCCTCCTGGAACAGGTTCTTGCCAAACTGGTCAGGACCATTTGACTGCAACAGAAAGCTCACATAAATACTCATCTATACTTATCATCATCATCATTATTAGTATTATTATTATTATTATTATTATTACTGAATAATTTTTTTGTAGCAAACGAAGACGTGCAATGCATTGAAAAAGTATTCCTGCTGCTTAAACCTTTCCCAATTTATTTCAAGCTACGACCACAAACAACATATTTTACGTAGCATGTAATTGTGGAGTGGAAGGGAAATAAAACGCAGTTTCTTCAAAATATGAAAACTGTGGGGGAAATAATTGTGCATTTATTTCCTATTGTGGTTACTATCTTTCCACAGAGTAATGGCAGCGCCCTGTAGGCATCGTGTAAGCAGTGTCCTTGGCAGCATGGCCTCAGTAAATCGTCTCCCCCTGAAATGTTTGTGATGTATGTGATGGTGGTTGTACTGAAACAGTAATTTCCCTCTGGGATTATTAAAGTATTTCTGATTCTGATTTATATTCAGGCCCCGAGTCACCAGAAGACCAGAACTATCCTTTATTTTCCATAAATGGCAGGATTCAGGTGTTAAGGTAAATAAATTACAACAACAACAAAAAAAGAAAGACTATGCAGTCAGAGCAAAACATAAGAAAACCATATTTTAGTTGTTAAAATAGTTTTAAGAAACGTGCAGCCGAGTAGGATATGGTAGGAAACGGAAAATGGAAAAACTGCAGGGATGTAAAGATCCTGTCGAATTTGTTACACAGCAAACTCAATAGGTTGTTTTAGGGTTAGTTTTCCACTTAAGTCATCAGAGCCCCTCCTACCACATGTTTGCTGTGCCCCTCTACATGGCTTGTGGCAAACTGCAAACACTGTTTTTTGGCTTTCTTCTCTCAGCCCTTCCATAAAAGCCACATTTGTGAAAAATAAAGTACCTTTGTCAGAGCACTGAAATCAGCAAAACCTCCTCCAAACGACTCGCTGCCAAAAACAGCCGCAAATGGATCTGAAACGTGAAAACAAAAAAAAAAAAAAGTGACTTGATTGTGTCTCACTGTTTGCAGACGCACTCCATAACGTTCAATAACATTAAACACTTTCAACGCCCTTTGTCGCCAGATGGTGGCGCCATTTCCTAAGTCTTACCTGGATCAGAGGTGGTGCTCACTGCAGTACCTCCTGGAGCAAAGGGATCATTGGCTGGTGCAGACTCCTGCTAAAACCAAAACAAAGAACAATTACAATGTCATTCACAAAAAAACTAAACAAAAAAAACTTCTAACTAGAAAGTTATTCTAATTAAATAAAATAAGGGAAAATAGACAAGAGTGGGACAACAGTTTTTGGTGAATGTTTAAACCCCACGGCTGCAGGGAACCCAGTAACAGCTTAATTTTAAATTAAGCCTTGATTCAGTCTCTTGATTCCTTAAGTTGTTCTTTGTTTAAAGAGAATACGGTCAGCTCAAAATGAACATTTATAGGAACAATGTTTCCTCCTGTACCTACTGTGGCCTCATCCTGAACTTTAAATCCCTTGATGACTGTGAATGACGACAGTCTGTCACATATTTACGGCACAACTGAACCGTGGACTAAAGGCTTCATTTTAGCTGCATTTAAATCATTTTTGTGGACAAAACAAATGTAAATTTGACATTTATGAATAGAAACACACACTAAAATCAAACAGATTCGACCCGCTTACAAAATCTTAAGATTATTGTGAAGCAGCAGCATAAAATGCGAGAATTTAAATAAATGTTTTGACCCTAAAAGTTTTACTCAGTTGTCAGGACTTTTGTCAATGAGGAAAAAATACTGATCTAGTGAAATTAAATGGGTGATTTATGATTTGTGCATTGATTTTAGTCGGGACTAATAATCAAATTAGTTTAGATTCAATTGACGCTAATATTAGTCTGAAATCTGCTGAGACCTGTGCAGAAAACTGCAGGTTCACAGCATTTTAAAGATTTAATGAACACAAGAATACATAAAACTCGCACATTTTAAGAAAATTATTTGACATTTGTTGCTTCTAACTACAAATACCACCCTATATCAGACTTTAAATTGCATTACAAACATATAAAATCACAACATTCAGACCCAAATATCTAAACCTCCAAACTTTCAATCTGAAACTAAAACCTTTATGGAGAAGTTGGACATTTTCTGGATGCTTATGGAGCGTCGGGTCTAAATGCGGTTGGGAAATCCAACCTGCCTTTGAGACTGGGCCTGGACTGCGTCACGTTTTTGTCAGAAAACCAACTCACCACTGCCAGATCGGAGCTTGTGGAAGAAGAGCTGAATGGATCAGAGCCGCCATCTTGTGAACTGAACGGATCCACCTCCCCGGCGTTGTTCATTTTGCTTCCAAAGGAGTCTGACTCCACCATGTTGTCCCCCTTGGAGCTGAAAGGATCCTTGGATGCTGGGGTTGGATTGATGGTCTTGGGGGCAAAGGGATCTGGGGCTGCTGCTGCTGGTGGTGGTGCAGCAGCTGCATCCTTAGCCTTGGCTGCAAAGAGGTCTGGCTCTGGGATCCCAGGGGTAGTGCCAAATGGGTCAGCTGAAGCTGAAAAGGGGTCCTTTGAGGGAAAACTGGTGCTGGAGGGCTCGGGGAAGAAAGAGTCTGCAGCAAAAGGGTCTGAGCCTTTAAATGGATCTCCTCCAAAAGGATCTAATAAAAAAAAAAAAAAGAAATGCAGATTCACTTTGTTTAACAGGAAAGAGACTTTGAAGGATTGAACTGATTTTGACTTGAAGTAGGGTGTTAAAACGGAGAACCACCTGCAACATCTGCTTTTCCAAAGGGATCCTCTTTGAATGGATCATCTACACAAGAAAGAAATCCATGCTTTAGCAACCCAGCAAGAGCTGCTTGTTTATAATGGGCTCGATCGCTTAAATAAAAGACTTTGTCCTCAGACAGGTGGAACGCGGTCATTGACGTTGTGAGGGCTTACGGTCAGTGAAAGGGTCTGAATGGAAGAAGTCCATCTCCGGCAGCGAGGGAGGGCTCGTCTGTGGCGGCAGGGAGCGAGGGCCGACCTGCGGAGGTAGAGGGGAGGGGGTGGTTTCTGTAGACGCCGCTGGGTCCAGTTGGACCTCCGGCTCTGGGGAGTCGACCTGTTGGGAGGCCACATGGCTCTGAGAAGCTCTTAGGCATCACAAAATACCACGCGCCTTTACAGTAAACACAACTAAACCCCTTAGATTGTTATCTCCTACAGCGTTTGTGCATCTAGTCAGCCGTTCTTGATATCTTGTGGATCGGAGAACAAAAAGGTCATTCCTTGGTCTCGTTTTACTCCAAATAAATTAAGTCGAGTCGTGCTTCAAAGTAAAACGTATTTGATGAGCCACGGCCTCGATCTCACATCTGTGTCAACTTCAAACAGCTTTACGTGAGACAATCTGACAAGGATGAAGATTAAAGAGAAGTTTGTGACGTTTGGGTAAATGTGACATAATACGTAACAAGATAATTATGAGAAACTTAAAACTTAGGCAAAACGAGGCCACAGCAAAGTTTCTTCCTGATCAACATTGCTCGTGTATTTATACCGAACCACCACAGATCCAGCAGTTATCTAATACGTCATCTATGGAAACCCGTTTGTGTAGGGCTGCAATAATCGATTTTAATGATAGATTATTTTTTGATTACCGTATTTTCCGGACTATAAGTCGCAGTTTTTTTTATAGTTTGGGCGGGGGTGCGACTTATACTCTGGAGCGACTTATGTGTGAAATTATTTATTACCGGTATATCATTACACCTGTTATTTTCACACCAAACCGCAGGAGGGCGCTCTAGGCCTGTGTTGATAATTTCAACATTGTCGGTAACTTTTAAAAACAACTGAGAAGGGCTTAACCAAAGTACTACGGCAACCGGGAGAATGCTGCGTGCAACTTTCCTGGAAGTCATTGAATGGATCCACAAAGCATGGGCTTCGGTGACAACCCAAACCATTCTGTCTGGATTCAGACAGGCTGGAATAATTGGAACTGCGACTGACGATGAATCTGACGTAAGCGACGTAGAAGCGGAAGTGCCGCATCTTCTACATCCGGAGTTAACAGAGTTATTTGAAAGTGACACCGAGGATGAAGATTTCACTGGATTTTAGTTATTTGGAGTGACATGGGCTCTTTGGTTAACTTCTTCGCATGTTATTTATGCTATAGTTATCTGAATAGCTCTTAATGTTATGTTAACATACCTGGCACGTTCTCAGTTGTCATGTCAACTATTTTTTTCATTTTTACATTAGGAAGTTATTCCAGTCTGTAATTGTGATTTCAGGTCTTATAGTTCACCTTCCTTAAAGAAAAAAAAACAAAACACTTTTGGTTCTTAAGTGGCTCCTCAATTTGTTTTGCTGCTGAATTTAATTTATTCACATAATTTTGTGCAGGCTCTGATCATTCTCACCAATGAGCCGACTTTAAGAGCGTTTTAGCCACAGCAGAAACACACCTGTCAGGTCACGTGAAAGGCCCAATTCACTAAAACCAAACTTTTTTTTCTATATTCATAACAAGAAAGATATCAGTCAGTTTGGGACCTAAACTTTGACATTTTGGCCAATAAAGGTACCATTTAAGTTCACATTGGGCAAATATTTTAGAAGAGTTTTTGTGTTCAATAAGATTCTCTTAGGGAATTAGTTTCTGTTTAGGAGAAACAAGAAAAGCAACATTAATCATTCATTACCTTTTTCTGTGACCCCCGCCAAAAAATATCAAGTTACATACAAAATTATGACTTAGGTGTAATGTTAACAGCCTGATTATCACCACAAAGTATGATAAAATTACCTTGAGTTGCGTCTCTTTTAGTGATTCTTCATCATCATCCTCATCCTCATCATCTGAGACCTCAGAAGAGACATCAGGTGCCAAGCTGTTGTTTTCCTGCTGATTTTAGAGGTAAATACAGTTTAATGGGATGAGCAACTCTAAAAAGGCACCACTAGACATACAGATCATGTTTATGTGTAATAAACTCATTCCATCACCACCCCCCCATTTGAAACAAATTTGGGTGAATTTATTACCCCAACTGGGTCATCTCGTTGTTTAGAAATGGTCGACAGACTGCTGTACATATCGGTGGAGGCTAGACCGGAGAAGAGATCGTCCAGAGCATCGGGTTTGCTCTTGTCCTCCTCCGGAGCCTTTGTGCTCTGCTCCTCCTTCTCTCCTTTTCTCTCCTTTAAATCTGAATGTTCGTTCTGCTGATTGCCGGCCGCCGCTGGCTCGCTCTCCTTTAGCTCTCTGGGCAAGTCCTCGCTGAAGAGGTCCGCCTCTGCCGTGGAGCCAGCTGATCCATTCACCATGACCGGTGAGCTGTCCTCCAGGGCCCTCTTCCAGCTGAGCTGTGCAGTCACCGACCGCTCCTCCACACGAAGGTCTTGTACTTTCTGCTGAACCTACACAAAAAACCAAGGAAAACAAGACGGTGAGCCTAGATTTGGTAGCCGTTAGAGTTTGACACACATTCAGTGGAGGCACAGAGATGAGGAAAAAGTGATAAAAAGGTATTTATATATGCAAACTGTATGGGGGAGTAGGGCTGGGCGATAAATCGATTTAATCGATTAATTCGAATTTACAATTCTTTAAGATTTCATTTTTGGAAAATCTGGATTTTACTTTGCCAATACACTCATTTCCATGAAGAGAACAGCATGTGATGCTGAATATATGTTTAGGCAAAATTGTTGTCAAAATATTGTTAAGGGGAAACTTTTTTTTTACCATAATGCGAGGTACTTCATTTACTTATTTACTTTTTTTTTTTTACTTAGTTTGAAGTTCACAATTGAGGTGAAGCCTGTTCTTAGCTCAATGTGTAATACCACTAGCAGCAAATGTTTTGTTATATTTTCATTGTTTATAATGGCACGGCTGCCATCTTGTTTTACAAGCATGTTTCACAGCTTGTTTTTAGTTGCACTTTGAATTCAGGTCAACTCCCTGACGAAATGCTTGACATAAAAAGCAAGGTTTTATAATAATTTCTTTAATTTCTTTTATGAAACAAAAAGGAGGGAAAAAAAAAATCGATTAATCGAATTTGGTATGATAAAATCTGAGATTTATTTTTTAATCCATATCGCCCAGCCCTATGGGGGAGATGTGTGAGGAACAACCACTGAGTCATGGTGCAGGCTGGAGAAAAGAGTCCGCTTTGACCTGGGAAACCTGAGTGAAGGAGTCCCGCACAGACTCCTGAAGAGGAGTGAGTTGCTCCTGAGCAGCTTCGACCTTCTCCTGCAGCCGCCGGCTCTCCTCCTGCAGAGCCAGCAGCTCCTCTCGCGCCTGGACCAGCTCCTCCTCGTACTGACAGATCCGCTGCTCCTGCTCCTCGTGCTCCGACTGCAACGACGAGATCTGGAAAGACGTAAGCGTATGTGAGGCTGGGCAGGACGTCAGATTTTTCTGGTTTAAAGAGAAAAGTAGTTCCGTTAAAATGCATCACTATCACTAGGGGGTTAATGATTTACTAAATGCTAACATACAAGTTGGGTCTCTTGGCTGGTCTGCTGTCGAATGAAGCTGAGCTGCTCCTCCAAGGTGGTTTTCTGCTGATCGAGCTCATCTAACGCCTCCTGGACCTTCTGACGCTGAGACTGCAGCTTCTGAAGCTCCAGGGTCTCTTTCGCCACTTCATCTTGAAGGTCCTGAACAGAAGAAGCCAAATCTGAGACTAAAACGATAAATTGACGTGTTTGGATATTCTTCTGCAGGACTAACGGCACTGAAGGGGAAAACTCAGAGGGTTATGCGCTTTTGTTCTGCCGGCCAGGCCCAAGTACTCATGCACCTTGAACTTCTCCACAGTTTGTTGTCACGCCTGAGACAGAAACTTCAATCTATTTTTAGTGGTATTGTGAGTGCATGCCAGACCAACACAAAATATTCCACATCATCCAACACAGTAAAATTGTTAGAGAGCAAAAGACCTGACTGTGGGGAAATCTGTAGACTTGCAGCTACAACCACAGTGAAAATCTGGTTATAAAATGTGTTATTTTTTTCCCCAGTTTCCACCTGGTTCACAATTATGCACCACTTTGTGTTTGTAATATATCACTTAATGAAAATATATTGAAGTTTGCTGCTGCAACATAAGATGGGGAAGTTCAGAGGGTATAATTACCTTTGCAAAACGCTGTAAATCTCCAGAGTCCCCTGCAGACTTACGCGGGACGCTTTCATTGGAAAACACCAAATAATATAAGCACACTAACAGCAAGAACAACCCAATGTTTTCAATGAAACATTGGCTAAAGGAGCTTTCCAAGTGCCTTGGACTGGAAAGACTAACGTATATTGCTAAGGGAAAACAGAAAGAGTTTTATAATCTCTGAGGAACCATATATGAGCATTATAGAGTCTGAGATATAATGTTTATTTATCCTAAGTACTGTATTTTTTAAATGTTTTATTTATTTGTTTTTCATTATATTTTTAAGCGGGATCCTTTTTACATTTGAGTACTTGATTTCAAATGTATATATTTCTTAAGCTAAGTTGTACATAGGTGGAATTTGCTGGTTTAGCCTAGGTCTGTGTGTATGTGGGGGTGGGGGGTGTTATGTGTTAATGTTCTATTTTGAATTGTTATGCAATGCAAAAAAATCAATAAATATATTGAAAAAAGAAAGGAAAAAAAAAAGAAAGTAAGAATTCAGCTGCATTAACGTGAGAATCCCTTGCGGACCACTCTTCTCTGCCTCAACACTGAATATTTAAGAGTAGAACCGACTGGCCCTTTAAGAAGAAGGCTCCCAAAATAGAGCCAATCTCCGGGGCTCGGGGGAGGTGAGCACACCTTCAGGACTAAAACCTGATTCACTCATAACTACGTTATAACGGCATTTCCGAGGAAGCGTCTCAGACTGTGCAGAATAAATGTGCTCAGGATCTGCTCCAGTGTTTCATTACAGTAAAAAGAGAATCGCTTCAGCATTACGTTAACAAATGACCAGGATATTTCTTTAAAGAGGGAGAAAAACATCACGATTTTAAACACCAATATCGGCAGTAAATATTTTTCTTTGCATAAATCATTCTCACCTGCACTTCGTCTGTGCGCTGACGGATCGCCTCCTCCTTCTCCTTGATGTCCTCCTCCACGGAGCTCTTCTCTCTGGGTGTCCAGCAGAGGAGACAGAAGTGGTTAGCCACAGAGGACAGACAGGTTAGACCCTGCAGCCCCGCCCCGCCCGGCCACGGCCAGGTGTCTGCCCAGGACGCTTCGCCCCGTTTCTCCAACGCCGCCGCCTCGCTTCCCTCAACTAACATGGTCCTGTCCCCAGAATCACAACTTCTCAGCAGAAAGAGCTGCATAAAAACCCGGCGCGAGAGCAGCAGCGGCGCGTTAAGACACTTTTCAGGATGCGAGAGAAAGCGGTTCAGAAAGGGAGCTTCTGCTTGGGCAGCGAAAACGTGTGGGAAGTGGGGAGCGAGGAGCAGATGGCTGCGTGAGGATGGAGGAAGGCGGAGAGAGGAGAGATGAGTCATGAGGAGCCGAGCGACGCCATCAATCATTTGAGCTTCCCAGGCTGCTCCCCCCGTTTTATGTTGCTATTTCTGCCAGAAGGTGAGAGAGAAACGAGAGCTGGATGGAGCGCTGTCAGCATTCAGGAAGTTCATCTGCTGTGGTGTCTGTATGATTTGATTTTGATTTTCAAACTGGTATATATTTTTAAAAGGGAAAGCTTGAAAAGACAAATGTTAAAAAAAGGAAATAATGCAAAAAAAATACATAAAAAATAACTACCGTAGTTTGACTGAATCCTTTATGGCCACATTTTGGGAGGCGTTCTGCTACATGAACTGATAGATTAGGGCAGATGCATTCTGGGGCATCAGATCAGAACCAAAAGAAAGTCCTATCTAGACCCAGATGACTAACTTAATAAAATCTCCAATTTTACTATTCCAAATACGAATAATCGATTTTTTTCCCCCTCTTTTTTGTTTCACAAAAAGAAATTCATGAAATTATTTTAAATACGGTACTTGAGTTTGCGTCAAGCAATTCGTCTGGAAGTTGACCTGAATTCAAAGTACACGTTGTTAAACATTTGTTTTGCTAATAATATTACACAATGAGCTAAGAACAGGCTTTATTTCACTTGCGTAGCTTTAAACCAACTTAAAAAAAAAAAGCAAACAAGTAACTTAAAGTGCATAATTTGATGGTAAAACATATATTCAGCATGCCGTCTATTCTCTTCATGAGAGCCAATGAGTCCATTTGAAAAATAAAATCCCTATTTTTCCAGAAAGTAAATCTTAAAAAATAAATAAATGTAAATTCAAATTAATCAATTGAATCAATCTATCACCCTGCCCTATTTAATAGTTTTCAATACGTACATGTTTTCTAGCAGTTGGGATAAATCCAAATTCTGGATTAATGAGCGTAGTCACGTTTCAGAGTGTAAAAAAAAAAAAAAGGGGGGGGGGGCAACGATAAGGGAGTAAATCAGGAAGGTGGCCTCAAAAGACCAACTGTGACATGAATGTCTCGGGCAGTAGAAACAACGTACAAGATGGTTTCCCTCTGCTCCTCTTCTGGCAAAGGACTAGCCTCTGCATGGCTTGTTGCACTAACAGAGTGGGGAAGTAGCTGATATCAAGACGTCCTACTGTTTGCAAGAGATAGCCGAGCTGAGGGACTGAACACAGGCCCTAATCACGGCTGCACAGGAACAGGCTCTCAGCAGAAGAGCAAAAGAAGATGCTGTCAACCACTTCAGATAGGAGCACAGCTGCACAAGAGTCGAATGTCATCAGTATCAAAGTGTGCAACATCAAACTTGCAAAGGGCCTTCATGGAAGTTATATCTGGTAGTCTTTCATATTGATAGTATCATGCAGTGACAAGATTTATTTCCAGTTAGGTGTCTTTTCCGCCCACATCTTATTATAGATTTTAGTGACAACGGCTCTAAAGCTGAAGGACAGCAGCAGAGGCAATGCAATGTCGGAGAGCAAGCCAAAAACGGAGCGAACAACGGAAGTTTGTTGCAATATTTACCAATAATATTGCATATTGTATGTTTTTCTAATACTGTGCAGCCCTAGATGGGAGCTAAGATGCGTGTTGTGCAAAGATGCCCCTGCAACAATCCACAGATACCAGCTGGGTTGAAGATGCTGGCAGGCAGAGCGTACATGGAACAAGTGGCTGGGATATTGTCCAGGATCATCTTTGCTCAGCATGGGCTGGTGGTCCCTCCAGTCAAAGTAGGAGACCCCACCGAGCACGACTAGAATGATAAGGCCGAGCTCCTGAGGCCCTCCCAGATCCCTCAGAATATCAGGATGAAGGGTTTTCCCCTTTTCAAAAACAGGTGATGACCAACCTACCAGAGATTGTGGTGAGAGATGGAGCAGAAACAGATGAATCAAGCCCAAGCGAACGCAACATCAAAAAGGAGGAACACAGGAAGCTCGACCAATATCAACAACTCAAAGAGGAAAGAGAGGAGTTGAGGAGAGTCAGGGCATCAGTTCCCAGGAACAACCGGAGCAACTTTTTAATAAAATATATTTGTGCTCACATTTTATACAAGACCCCTGATCTAAAGGGTGGACACAAAACTAACACCTCAGGGTGTTTTGGTGTGAGCCACTAAGACTTGAGTAATGATCTGGACACTATTGGATAAGAGTCGGGTTCTGATTAAAACTGGGCTTGCTTCATATTCCATCAGATCAGGAAACTTTCAGGGGTGCGAGGCTGCAGCTGTAGGCCAGTGAAGCTGAAAAACTGGCCGGATATAATGTAATGTATAATATAAAAGAATATAATGAAAATAACAATTTACTATAGGAATTGACAGCACAGTCAATTGTCCATTTTCTGTTTATGTGGGGGGAAAAACGCTTCAAAAGAGTAACTGCAGTCATCCGCTTTTTAAAAACTGAAACTAACTGCAGAACTGAAATTACAAAAAGGGAAATTTTACTTTAGTCTTGGAACTGAGGCTTGGATTATATCAAGTCTTTGCATGCTTCTGACTGCTGCCTTTCCATGTCCGTTCTGCCTCTTTGTGTTCTGCACTTTATTTAAAAGCAGACTTTATAAATACGAGAAATGCATTTAGAGATCACTGGTAGCAATTCAGAATAATGAAAGAGCCTGATTTCTAAGATCTACTTTCAGCTCAACATAAACAGCCCGTTGCTTATTGGTTGCATAACTATGTGTCATCCTACATATAACCAGCACTTTGTGACTTTAATTTATGCTTTTGTCGCTCCTCGGCTGGATTACCATGATGCATTTACAGATACATCTAAAAAAAAAAAAACTGGATCATCATGAAAAGTTCAATACTTTGTCACTTATTTCAGATAGTGATATCCATTATATAGATTTATTACACAGTACAGCCGTCAATAAACTTGAAATATTTCAGTCTGACTGTGGACCTCAGAAAACCCAGTGGACCAGAACCAGCAGACATTGCACCTCAAACCATCACTGACTAAACGTCACACTGGACCTCAACCATCGTGGATTCCAGACTCTGGGACCTTGATTTCCAAACAACAGGCACACTTTACTTTGATCTGGAAAGAGGACTTTAGGACCACTGAGCACCAGTCCAGTTCATTTGCTTCGTAATTATTTTTGCCATTTTAGACCCAATTTAAGAACCACTGATCCAGTTCAAGGTGATTTCAAAGCTATTAAGAGACAAAACGGGTAGTAAAACTGCCACAGTTTTATATTATGTAAAAAAATAAATCAGGGCTGAGTTTGGCAAATCAGAGATAAAGTATATATCAAAAATCTTGTAACAAAAAACAGTGTATTTATTAAACCTTTTTTAGAATTTAGAAAACAGCAAGAATAATAAAAAAGTCCACAGAAATCACACATTTTTCCGGCTCTTATCGTTTTCCCATATTATCAAATCCTGGAAAATGATACCAGCAGATTCTATAGTTTTTCTAGACTTTCAAGATAGTGATATAACCCTGCTACACCGTTACTTTGTTTTTTTTACTAAATAACCTGAATAAAATGCAGATTTGCCCTGTTCTGTGAAGAGAACCCACAGATTTCAGTTTCACTTTCAGACACCCTCTTTAAAAATAAATCAAGCCATAGCCATTATTCTTTGCCATCTACCGTCAACGCCAGCTAAAAATACCTTTGAAACACAGCGTCTATTTTTAAATCCCGTCTCCCGCCTCAGATGAAAAGACCCGCTCCATCTGCTAAGATTTCTACGGAGTTACAGCTAAAGACATCTCACTCCTCCCATCTTACCCGCCATCATTTTGACGGCCAGAGCCTTGCAGCCAAAATCTGAAGCAGCTGCAGAAACGCGTCATCTCTCCAGGTTCCTAGCGTTGATCTGATCTGTTTGCATCTGACTTGACTTTTTTCACCCCCCCTACTTTCACGTATCAGTACCTTTAACAGCTGCTGCTAGCGTACTTTTTAAGAGTGCATCTAAAAACGCAGGTGGACCAGTTTCTCACTTCTCACTCTCAACTTTCACGACTAGGGAAGTTGAATTTTGTTTTCCATTAGAAATAAAAACAAATCATAAAAACAGATGTGCAGAACCAGCGAAACCAACTATATTCTGAAAAGGTAATTTCTTTGCCAACACAAACGAAACATTAACACCACCTGCCATCAACAAGCAGTCAGATCACTCGGTTTGAAACCAAATGTAGTTTGCAGCTCTCAAAATAATGTCTATTTCCTCTGAAATTCAAACAATGTCTGAGACAGTTACAGGATTTGATCAGCGCATACTTAGATCTAAATTCAACCAAATTTAGGTCAGAAATTCAACCTTTAGCTTGGATTTGCACAAACCAGCTCTTCATGTTTAGGTGCATAGATTCTCAGTTTGATGGAAATGTTGCATCTAGCAGGAGGATGAAAACGATTCAGCAGGTATATTATAAGAGCCCAGAGACTTTTACAGTAATCATGCAACAAGGTGGAAATGGGCATCTCTTTAATAAAACATTTTCCTAATAATAATTTACAAAAAAAAAAAAAAATAAAGATTTTTTTTCCAGATAAAAACATGAGGACATTTTATAGAAACTTTCTCTTTCTGCTGGGTAAGATGATGAATGTCTCAAACAATGGAGGCCACATTTATTGGCAGCTCTGGTAAAACTATTAAAAAAAGAGGGTTAAAACTATTTAATCTATATTAAATTCTGGTTTAATAAGTACATTTATTTAGTCGGGAGAAAAAAATAAATAAAAGTCACAATTTATCTTAACCAAACAGTGCCACTGTTGGTAAAACTGTTTGTACCCTGAACAATAAATCTGAAATATATGTAATTAAAGCATTTTTTTTTAAGTTGACCAGAGCTTCTATGAACTTCTAAACAACAATCAACGATCCATAAATACTGACGCAACACAGGGATCGATTTCTTTAGTCACCGAGATGAAGACCCACATTTATCAGCTTACTTTAGTGTGAAACAAAAGGATGAATATCACTGAAGGTCATAGGAACCTCGTTAGCGAGCATGACAGTGTGAATCTTCTAAAGTACCAGAAGTTTTAAATAAAGATCTCGTGGACTCTACCAATAAACTGAAAATAGGTTGTGACTGGGTCTGCCAACAGGATAATGCACAAAAAAAATGTGATAACATCAACAGACACATAATCCCTTTTCCATGGCCATTTCAGAGAAAAGAACTAAATCCTACAGAAAACCTGTAGTCTGAGCTTGAAAAGAGGACCAAGGACCTTGGAGATAATCTAGAGTTTAGGGCAACAAGAGTCAAAGTTTCCTCTCTATATGCTCAAACCCTGTTAAATTATATGGAAAAAACAAGTGCAATCTTAGTAGCAAAAGGATATAGCACCAACTATTATAAAACATTTTGTTAATGTCTTTTTTTCAAACCACTTAAATTTTATATTAGAGTTTTCTCATTTTTACAGAGTGAAATTATCAGGTTGTTTTTTTTATATATTCATTTTCTATAACTAATGTTCAGACTCCTCCATTGTGGTGCTCCAACCTTTCACTATTATGGATTCAACAAGAAAAGCCACTGCATCTCCTTTATTTAAATACCGGGATGATATCTTACTTTTGTAGTTCAAAGATCTCATTGCTGAGGCTGTCCAGCTCCTTAATAGCAGAGAAGTCAGCTGCCAGGTTTGCACTGTTCTGAAAAACACAAAGATCACAACAAAACGTGTTTAAAAAAATAAAAAACAAACAAGAGCAAGAAAGACATAGTAAGAAACAATGAGCTGCAAGCTTATATTATAAGAGTAATTGAATAATACTCCTTTATATAAACATTTGTTCTTTTGACATAAAAAGATAAGTGGAGATCAGCTTTTCATCCTTTGTCTTCAGGTCTTTACATCTAGCTCTGATGATGCTAGCTAGCTGAGAAGACTTCACTATTTGGGAGAGAACACCGTATTTCTGTGAGTTAAAGGAAAACAGAAATATTTGAAGTAAACCTTTAACCGAATAACACCAGCCTCTGCAGCTGTATCTTTGCATACTTTTCCCAGGTTTGAACTGTAGATGAATTTGGCTTTTTTTTTCCCAGTCTCTTCAGCAGGAAAATACACTCTTGGGTCCTAACTTGGAGAAGTGAAATCGTTACCCTTGCTTTTTCAGATACGTGTCACTCAAGGGCGCCGATAAATTTCTTCATGTGAAACCTAATCTTCATTTTTAAACCCATCTTGATGCAAACTCATGAAGATAGAAGCAGAAGCTCTGACCTCTTATCTTATGTTAACATTTCTCGTCAAATCCAGAAAAAATAATAATAAAATACAGCCAACACAGGAGCCTCGTGTCCTTTTTCATTTGAGGGGGGGGCAGGGTCCCATTACTGCGTGAGCGCCACTTTCTCACAATGAAGCAGCCGGCAGTAGATAAAAAAAAACAAAACAAAAAAACACAAGAATGGATTTGATGTTGGTAAACATGGATGGCTCCAATTTCAGGAGGGGTTTTCCCTTCCCTCCATCATTAGGTCTGCAGTTTTTGCACTGTCTGACATTCAATTTACTCAGCCAGTATTAAAAATCAGAACAAGTGTCAGAATGTCATTTTATTATGTGCAACTTTATTCTAAAAATACAAGCATTAAATACAGTGGCGGCTGGCCAGTAGGGGGCGCTCGGGCGCCGCCCCCTTTAAATCTTTTAGATAATAAATGATTTCTGAACTGCAAAGTTCTTAGAAATGTATTTATTCATACTGTGTGTCCAATAGACATGTTAGAATTTATTAAAATAGTAAATACATAATTCTATTTAATTGCTCACATTGTGCACACTTCCTCCTTTCCTATGTGCAGGGCGCCGGTCTAATGGGAGTCAATGTAGGCGCAGGAACTTGGGCAAGCACGTGATCTGAGGCTGACTTTTAATTGGTTATCTAGGTTTTTGCATAGGGGCGCAGAGCTCTGCGCCCCGGACACACCTATTCTGTTGTGTCATTACTGGTAGAGTGTCAGTACTGGCTAATTTTTTTAAAAACATTGTGTGATTGGACAATCCCCGATTCGACTCAGCGCAGCTGCAGTTCGTTAGGTTGATTCACGGTTATGCTTGCAAAGTTGAGTAGTTTCAAAATGAGAGAAAATTCTGTTTTGTCTTTACAAAAAAATGCTTTTACAAAGCGTTCACTTGAAGAAAAAAAACAGGATAAAGGAGCTTGGACCGGATCGTCTTAATTTACAAATTCAGCAGCAGGCAAGTGATCTCTCCACTCCATGGTTGGACAAAGCAGTGTAGGTAGTCAGCCAGTGAAGAAGCGTCGGACACTCAGTGTAGAAGACCATGAAAGGATTGCTGCAGAGGTGAGTTGTTGTGGAAAATCACTGTTACACTGGTTTATAGTAATGTTATTTAATATATTAGGAAGATGTGCTTTGTAGTTAGAAATACCTTTAGTTGCGTCTATGCTGTGTAGGTATGTTGATATGTTTGTCAGCAAGATATTTTATTATTTAAGTTGTACTGAAGTTTATGGGTAATGGGGAATAAAACATTTGGTTACTGAATTTTGTATAATCTTGTCCCACAAAAATGCTGTAACACATTTCATAACACAGCCTTAAAAAATGGCAGAAAATGTTATTAAAATCAGGAAAACAATCTAGAAGAAGTCTTTTCAGAAACTGTCACGCTCTTGAAGATCCTCATCACCACACCCATGACCACAGCTGAAAGCTGAAAGGTGCTTTTCAACTCTGAAAAGAATCAAGACTTTTCTGAGAAACTCAATGACTCAGGACAGGCTGAATGCATTGGCCATGTTGTCAATGGAGAAAAGACTAGTCACAGAGATGACTGACTTTAACAATTAAGAATATAATTGAGAAATTTGCTGGGCAGAAGGAAAGGAGGGCAAAATTCATGTTCAAATAGTGCTATTTTTTAAGATTTGCTTTGTTTGTTTTTCGTTTGTTTGTGTGCGCCCCCCTCAGTTTTTTTAGCACCAGCCGCCACTGATTAAATATAATGTGCTGTCTCTCATTGAATATCTAGGCACAGTAATCCCCCTCAGCAAGGGAATCGTTTCTAAAACAGTCCGCTGTAATTGTTTTTTCACAAAAGTAACCAGTTTTGCAGCACTTTAAACACACAAGATGTCCTTTAAATGTCTATCAAACATGGAGGACTCTTCCGGCTTCAGGACACATATTCTCTTTTGCAAAACAAAATACTGAAAAAGTGGAGGCAAATAAAATTTAAGAAGTGATTTAAAAACTTCATATGACATTTTATTGGCTCTATAAGTTTCTTAAAGAATTCAAACAAGAGATTTGTTGAAAAGAGCAAAATATTAGGGAGAACAGGTTTTCAGGAGACAGGTGGGGTATTTCGATTATGAGTGAAATACCCCGATTACTACAGATATACGGGTATTAGTTTGTCTTCATAACTCTACTTTAAACGAGTATTGCCGTTTTTATGCATCATAAGAACTTGGACATCTCACCACTTTGTTTAATTGCCGTTTTGGCGTCTTTGCCTCACACTTTCACAGGGATGAAGAAGCCTCCTGCCTGGTTGCCATGGTAGCAGCTTCCTCCATCGTCACGTTACACAAACTTTAATGGTCTTTACTGGGATTGCACATGATAGACCACTACAGAAGTACAAACTGTGAAGTGATACATGGAACATTTTTTTTATACGACTAAAAAAAGTGTGGCAGTCATTTTTATTTATGGCCCCACCGGGGTCATTACTTTGTGCTTGTTTACCACAAAACGTCCCAGTAAAATACAGTGATGTTTGTGGTTATATGACACAGGTGAGAAAGTTCAGGAGGTAATATCTATCAGAGTCCCTACTCCTACATGTAGCAGCTGTTATTGTCGGTATATGAGCCAGACTTGGAAAGAGGGATGGGATGAAATGGAAGCGTCTGGGTGAGACATGAAGGAACAAATGGTTAAAATAATAAAAAGTAAAGAGCGCATATTTACTCCATCTTGCTTGCATCAGTGTCTTGAGCTGGTTGTGGGCTGTTTAGATACCTCTGTCCTTATAAAATTGGACATGCCATTAACTTTAGTCGCACGTCCAATTTTATAAGTATTTATAAGTCATGGGGGCTTAAAGCTGTAGCTTCACATATTAGTAATTTCTAGCGATGCTTATCTGCATCTGAAATGTACTGTTCTGATTGATTTCAATATTTTTGGCTCACTTTGTATATACAGCAGACTTCCTGCCATGCATTTAAACTCATCTATTTTACAAGCCACTTTGTGCAAACTAGTACTCGGCATTGGAGCAGAGTTATTTGAAACCAAAACAAAAAAACTTGCATGGGCACAACACCTGCTAAAAATAGAGGAAAACTTCTCCCAGTGTGGCATTTAATCCGTTTCCCTTGTAGTGGTATTAACGGTTTTATGAGAGACAAATGTAGAAAGTTTTCTAATCCTTTTTCAGATAAACCGTCAGACTCGAGAGGACTTCAGGATCTCACCAGCTTGCTGTTTTGTCTGTCAGATGGAGGGATCATTTCCAGAGTGAGCGTCTGCGGCGGGTCCAGGCCTTTCGTCAGCTTCAGATTGATCAGATAAAGCGCCAAAGCGAACTGCTCCCGGGTCAGCTTTCCCATGTCGCCAATGTCACAGAGCTCCCTGAGCACAGGAACACACGTGTTACATAAGAAGCTAGTGATTTCCACCTCAGGCGATAACAGTTTTTTTTAATAACCCGGCTGATCCATCGTGCCATTATGGAAACCAATAGACAGGATTGGCACGGCAGGACGGATGCTGATCAGACGTGCGAGGATAAAAAATCTATGACGTTACTGGCCTACAGGCATGTGGATATCCTTCAAAAATCCTTTCAGTGTGCGCTTACAGCTAAAACAAGAGTTAATAATAACTTCTGACAGAGATAAACCATTTTAATCCCCTCATCAGTAACTGTGCATCTTCCTTTCCATAAGAGCAAGTGATTAAATCAACCAAACCGTTGCTGAGCTGTATTGACGGGTCGCCGTCTCTGCTTACCAGATACGTGCAAGCGTGGCGGACGGCAGCCCGGTCTTGAGAAAAATATCCCTGACTTCTGCTCCAGACACCAAGCCGTCCATGTCGCCGTCCGTCTTGCTGAACAGTTCATCATACTTGGCTTTCTCCGCCGCCGACACCACCCACTGCATGAGCGACACAAACTTAGCCGTACGGTCCGTGGAAACAACAGCAACAACAACAACAACGCCACAGATGATCAACTCTGCGCTACCTCTACGCATCAAGCTAACACATATTCACTCACCTTCCCGCTCTTTTTAGTCTTCTTTTGAAAAACACACTGAGCTAGCCAGTTTGAGATCATTTTAATGCCGTTGCTCGAGTTTTTTCCCCCCGTTAGTAAAAAAAAAAAACAACAAAAAGCTTTTCGGGTTCTGCGTGCACAGGAAAGACCGAGGCCGTACTCACAGGGACAGCTGCTGGCGTCGGGGCAGGAGCTGGCGCGGGTTTGGGAGGGTGGGGAAGGGTCTTCGAGCCAGTGTGGGAGGAGCGACTGTCTTTCACAGAGGGAGGTGAGGGTAACAGGGGCACGGCGGGTGCCACGGCGGGTGCCACGGCGGGTGCCGCCGCAGGTTTTTTCCTCTTAGAGGGAGGAACTAAAGGAGGCGGTAGGGACATGGGAACGGACTCGCCCTCTAAAGCTCTATAAACCAGAAACATGGCCTGGGAAAGAGTAGCAAAACATAAAAATCAATCAGAAATGATAATTACCCAACAGTGATTATGTCTGTACATGTCTTCCATGCACACTGACTTTTTCCATTCAGCTCCACATCCTGTAAATTGATGATGTTCACAGACATTAATAGCACAATTTAGTTAGAAACAACTCTGTGGAAAGCTGGTAGAGACATCCCCTTAAAGCTTTGCAGATTTAACTGCAGTGAAATGTGCTTCTACAATGATTTATAGGGGTTGAGTGCAAATGTATAACACTCATGTCAGGTTTTTAGTTGTAAAACATTCAGAGAAAGTTTGCTATTGTAGCATGACAGAATGAAAAAGAGAAAAAAAAAACTTCAAGGCATAAAAATATACAGTTTTTTTTTTTGGTCCGGTTCTACTTGGTTCGGCCCGTTTTGTGAGCATTTCAATTAATTTTTTCGCCACCGGCTGTGCCTCCTTAGGAGGTAGTACGACCGGAGTGGAGTAAGGCTGAAATGTGACGTGAACAGCCTGCTGTTCACTGATTGGCTGAGGAGAAGGTTTTCTCTGACGTTAAACTGAAGAGCAGTGACGTTAATATTAAGAGCCACCATGAACAGAGTGGGTTAAACCAAAAATAAAATATTTATAAACCATGGACCACACCTAAAGGAGATAAAAGAAAAGGGCACTTCAGCTTTTTATATGTAGACTTTCACACTGCATTTAATAACCTAAATCTGATCCACTGATTTAGCAAAGCTTTCTCTCATTTCAGACACACTAAAAGCTGCAAAGTTACTTTATTATCCTGCAAAGTTACTTTATTCTGAAATCCACTGCAATTCACTGAAATTCTCAAGCTGCATGCAAACGAAATTTCGTTCTGTACGCACTGTGCATACAAAATGACAATAAAGTTTGTCTAAGTCTAAGTTAGGTTTTGTCTTTAAAAGAGTGTTTGGGTCAAAACTTGGTTCACGGCTGCTGATGGACCCACTGTGTGCGAGAGGATGGAGAACGCAGAGAGGAGCTGCCCGCTCTGCTGCAGACTGCCTGCAGTGGATCTAACCCACAGAACGCCAATATCCAACCTAAAAATATAATATCACTAAGGTCAGCGCTTTTGCACTTTAAAGTCCTTTTTCAAGTCCTTCTCACCATGGCTGAGGCAAAAACATCTTCAAAAACCCCTAGATTTTAACTCCATAGAGCAAACTTTAAAGCATGTCCTCCACACCTATGCAGGCAGAGAGAAGCTGGGCCTTTTTTTATTATCAGTAGTTCAGGCTGATCTGGGATCAAGATATTTATCTCAGTGGATGATTTTATCCTTTCTTGTATATTACAATAATACTTATATTTGTTTTATTCATTGTGATGCATTTAATTTTTATTTTTTACTGTTTCTCACAGATTTCTTTAACGTGTTACCGTCACTCAGTAATGCTTTATAAGGGCTGAGTGCAAAACACTGACAGCTGAAGGTGGGGCTAAATCCATGGAAATGCTAAAGGCTGAGTAGAGCGGTGCTGAAAAAGTCAATGGAAAAGGCGACATTCGTTTTGCAAATCACTGTTTCAGTTCTCACATCAGATTTAACCAAATACAACAAGCTTCCTGTCTACACATGTTCTTTTATTATTATTATTATTATTATTATTATTATTATTATTATGAACTTACCACAGAAAATTCATCTCTATCCAACATGCCATCTCTGTCGATGTCACTGAGCTCCCACACCTTCAACACAAAGAGGCGACAGAGACTCAGCATCTAAATGAAGGACATTAACTGAGAACTGGTAATAAGTCGGCGGTGTCATCGGTAAATTAAACACTGGAAACATTACAAACTTTATCACTTATCTTTTAGTCATTTTGAAAATATTTTAATTCTTATTTACCCTGGTCCAAATAGGGTGAATAATAATATTAAGCATTAAAATCAGTTGTAAATAACCTGTGGATCACATTTTATAGTCTTTTACTTGAGGTAAGACCTAAAAATATATCACTAATCGCTAAAAACAACTAAGCACTGGAACAAGGTGAGGTGCGAGCGACATTTGTCATAAAAAGAAGAGTACATAATTATTTATACTGCAGAGAGCATTTGTTTGTGACCATAGCTTAGTAAATGGCTGAACTGCTGGAGGTTAAAAAAAAAAAAATACCAGTAGTCACTGGTAAGTAAAACAAAGAGGGAAAAACAAGAGTTAAAATAAGATTTGAAGCTGAAGAACATAATGTCTTAAAAAAGAGGATTTCAATATCGGTGTAAGAAACAATTCCACATTCCCAAAAAAAAAAAAAAAAAAAAAAAAATAACTTCTGTCAGAAATAAGAAAACTTCTAAATAGTTTTGAATTGGCTCTCACCCTGCCCAGGATGTCCACAGGCAAGTTGGAGTTGAGCAGAACGGGTTTAACCTTGTCTCCTGACAGCATCCCTCCGACTGGACCCAGACTCTCAAAGATGGTGTCAAACTTCATCTTCTCCTCTGGCTGGAACGGAAGAAAACAAAAAGAAGTGCAATGGTTGGACTATAATGCCTCATACTTGGATTCTTACAGTAACAAAAGATAAAAGTCTCAATTAATGGTTAAACTGTAATCAAAAGAGGAAAAAAGGATATTTCTTTATAAATAGGATAGTCAACCATCTTATATTTCATGTTTTGATGCTTCACAACCTGTTATTAAAATGGATTGTTTGAGCGTTTACACCATTTATTTTAAGGAAAATGCCTGCAATCTTAAGGATGTATATATTTTTTTATTATGAAGCAACATTAAACAGGACAGAGTAATAAAACTTCATAACTGTTCAACCCCCCCAAAAGTCGGTCTTGTAGAGCCACCTTTAGCAGTAATTCCAGCTGTAACTAGCTTTAGATTAGTCTCTGTGAGCTCGCCACATTTTACCACTGGAGTTTTCCCCATTCCTCAAGGCTAAGCTGCTCCAGCTCCTTAAGTGTTGGACGGGTTTCACTTGTGAACCACAACCTTCAAGTCTAACCACAGACTCTCAACTGAACTGAGTTCTTGACTTTGACTAGGCCATTCCAACACGTTTAATTGTTTTCCATTAAACCACCAAAGTGTTGCTTTAGCATTATGCGTCGGGTCATTGTCCTGCTGGGAGGCGGACCTCTGTCCCTGTTTCAAATCACAGGCACACAGACAGGTTTCCCTTGACTTGAACCAGTTTCCCAGTCGCTGCTGCTGAAAAACGTCCCCACAGCATGATGCTGCCACCACCATGTTTCACTTTGGGGATGGTGTTCTTGGGATGACGAGATGCGATGGGTTTGTGCCAGACTAGAGTTCTCCTTGGTGGCTGAATAGCAAAATGTTGGTCTAATCTGACCAGAGAAGCTTCTTCCACACGTCAGTAGTCGCCGACGTGCCTTTTGGCAAAGTCAAAATGTGCCTTCTTGTTTTTAACACTAAAAATTGATTTTTTTTTCTGCCCACTCCTCCATAAAGCCCAGCTCTATAGAGCGTACGGCATATTATGGCCCTATGGACAGATCCTGCAGTGTCTGCCGTGGAGCTCTGCAGCTCCTCCAGGGTTACCTTTGGTCTCTGGACAACGAGAGCATTAATCAGAGAGGCACAGAGTTTTGGTGGGCGATCCTCTCTTGGCAGGTTGGTTGTGGTACCAGGTGCTTTCCACTTAAAGATGAATATGATGTTGCTCCAGGGAAACAAAGATTTTTTTGATTTTTTTTTTATAACCCCACCCTGACTTGTACTTAACAACTTTGTCTCTGACTTGTCTGCAGAGCTGCTTGGTCTTCAGGGTGTGATGCCTCCTTCTGGTGGTGCTGCAGCCTCTGCTGCCCCTTAATAAATGTGTGTGTATGCTGATAGATCATGGGACACTTTGATTGCACAGAGCTGGACTTCATTTCACTAATTATGTGACGTTGGGGGTAACTGGTAGCACCAGATATTTTTAGGGGCTTTATAACAAAGGGGTTGAACACATATATAGATAGCAATTTTCAGTAGATTTTTTTTTTATTTCCAATATATTTTTTTACTCATTTCACTTCAATAACTTAGATAATTTTGTGCAGATCCTTAGCATAAAATAAAAGGTTAAAAATATTGAATTTACAGGTTGAAATGGAAGGAACTAGGTACTTCTGTGAGGCACTGTAACTGACCTTAAAACTAAGTATCTGATCATACATTACCTGATTTTATATTTCACATACTTTCATAATCAGATTACAAATCTCCCAAAAAACAATCTTCCCACTTAATAAACAAATAAATCCCACATAAAAACCTTCCCACCTTGACAACCCAGGGCGCGTCTGCAGCCACTCCTCCTGCCAACAGCGGGCTGCTTGGATCATGCTGAAAATGTTGGGGGAAAAAACAATAACATTGAATGAATAACATCAAAAAAGTTAGTTAACACTTTCTACTGCAGGGACTGCACGTAATTATAACTCACAGCTGCAAACTTACAAATTTTGGAGGAGGAACAGCCGCATTAAGACTCTTAAGCGCCACCTCCAGGCCATTCTGAGCACAAGCAACCAACCGCAAGGCTATGAAGAATTGCTGAGGGGAGAAGAGGCACAGTCAGGTAAACTCTGCTGGGATCCAATACCAAAGCGCATCATAAAACACAAAATATAGTTCTGCTCCCTCATTAGATTTGCTACCTCTGAATACTCGCCGCTATGTTTGATTCTTCAAATTTGGCTCAGGACAGGGAGGACAACTACTGAGGATTTGTTTTTGTTTGTTTTTTTCCTTTAAGCCCCTCTCTAGCCGACACCATTATATGCTTAATATGATGCTGTGAGCATTAGGATTAGGTAGAGACTAAATCTAGGAAGAGGATCAGCCTGGTGAGATATTTGAAGTCTCCTACTTGACTTTTCTGTTACATAACCCTCAAGTTTAAAATGTTTTATTGAGTAAAACCTCGACAGCGACGGTGCTCTGGTGAGAGGCTTTAATCCTGCCATGTTCCAAGACAAAAAGCAGTTTTTACCTTTGCCGTCTGGAGTCAGGAAGGTGAGAATAAAGACAATATAAAATCAAAGTCATTTTTATGCAGATTGACTTTTTAAGGTAAATGGACTTTTAATAATTGATCATAACCTGTTGGAGTCCAAACGCAGCTTTCAAAAACGTGTGTTTGGTGTTTTGTTCCCATTTATTCTCTTTCGTATTTTTTAAGCCCTTCCTAAAGCTGCAGTCGGGAGTTTTGAGAAAAACCTTTGACTTAGCTTAAGCGCACCTTGCAGGTCACTCCCCTTTGCTCTCTGCTGCAGCCCTCCCTCCACAGCAGAGCCTGCCGCGCTGCTCCAATGTTTACCCTTCTCTGTTTTCTGAGCAGGTGCCACTCCAGAAATTGACAGTTTTCCTGTCAAGCAGGTTGTTTCTCCACACAGCTGCAGCCCACCGTCAGTCTTGAGCTTGAATGACAGTAGCGCTGTGCGGGAGAAGGGGCGGATGTCCACAAGAGTGACTGACACTGCCAACGACCAATCAGAGCCAGGGATTCCTCCTGGCTCTGATTGGTCGTTTCTCACCGGGAGTGACATATTTGTGTAAATGGTAGAACCAATGGGAGCTGCCAGAGGAGCTTCATTTTTTTTTTTTTTTATCTGTCTCATATTTTACTGTCAGAACAGAGACAAGCTTACCAAATATGTTTAAAAAATATATATATATACTTTTACTCAATACGCTGGTGAAAAAAAACAATATGCTTTGTTTTTTTACTTTTGGAATTTTTACTCAAGTTACCTAATGCAGCTTTAAAATCCATCCAAATTATGCGAACACTCCCCAAATTAGGATTTTCCTAAGAGCCTACCTAAGAAAACATGTAACAAATTGCTGTCAAACCATCTCTAAAAACATTTCTAACTTACTCGTATTACTTTAGTTTCATTGCAAATCTTTGACGTAGCCGACGCTCTAATCACCACCAAAGTCCCATACCTGTAATTTTGATTTAGGGCTAAATATTTTAATGTAAATTAACATGTTAGGTAACTAAACAGCTGTGAAAGTAAATATAGGTAGTTTTGAGCAGGTATATTCGATTTATCAACAAAAAAAAAAAGCATAAAACATTAAGTACATTTGTTTGTTTTTGGAAGCATTATAATTTTTTTGCCACAAAGGTCCCTAAAATGAGTAAAATGTATAAAATACATGTAAGAGGAAAAGACTGGATTTCTAAAAAAGTTTATGTAAAAATTCATCCCACAAACTGTTGGACAAAACAACCATCAAAATGAAACAGAAAGAAAATGCAGCAACACACCAGAAGGGGGCGCTAGAGTCCCCAGAGCTGGACCAATGTGTCTTTTTACCTGTTTGTTCAGTGAACCCTTTCTTTCAGCGTCTGCCAAATCCCAGATCTACAGAGACATGAACAGTTTACGGATTAATTTTATCCAATGTGAATACCAAAACCAAGAAAGATGCGATGGTTCCAATCCATCTTCAGGCTTCATTCACCTTTCCCAGGACCAAGTCAGCCAAGCCTGACCGCTTTAGGAAAAGAGCCGCATCTGCCGCCGCCACCCGCCCGCTCCCTGTGGGATCCACCTGAACACAGCACAGCAGCAAGCTCACATTATTACAAACGGAAACATTAGACTGGCGAGATCATCAGCAAAAATATGGTGACTTATAAACACGTATAAATATCACAACACTTTTTAGATATGAGCAGTCTCAGAGCATTTATTTAAAATAAAGAGAAGGCAAAATAAAGAAGAAATAAACTGGGAGACACACCCTTTGTAAGAGGGGATTCTTTGACTCACTAGAATCAATATGGCTAATAAAATAAAGCTTTTTTTTCAGTAGTTTATTAGCTTAGTAGTCTTTTATAAAGCTCAGGGGGAGCTTGCCTCACTGGCTGGCAAAGAGAAACATTAATAATTCATGATTATACTTCCTTTGTTGGACACAAAGGCTGGACTGAAAAGGTTGACCAGAGATCAGAGCTGACTGCACTTTATCAGAGCAGCTAGATCCAGATCCAAGTCTAAACAGTCTTTATAAAAATAGTTGTCCTCAAAATTTGTTTATTACAACACAATTAAGATTGCGTTGATATTGACGCCAAAAGCTGATCTAATCAACTTAAAAAGTACAACTAGTACAACTTAATAAAGACATGTACACGACTGGTGTTGCAGTAAATGTAACAAAAGTCTATACAATCTTTTGTTTTCGGAGGAAGATATTACCTGTCGATAATATTTGTCATAGATGGGATTTCCACTGGAAAGCTGTTCAAGAAAAAAAAAAAAAGAGACAAAATAATTAAACTACATTCATGCAGCTGCATCAAGATAAATCAGAATATCATCAACAAGTTTGTTTAGGAAAGTAAGTTAATGTAAAACAGTTTAAAAACACACATTACACTGCTTCATAGAGGAATCAAACTATATTTATAAAGCAGCTCAACACAACTAAAAGGCTGTGTTATATCAAGGGGAACAAAGAAAAGTAGGAAATGTTCGAAATAGATTAAAAATCACATACCACAACAGAATAATGCACGTAACATACAAGAAACAAACTCATTAAAGACGTCACAGCATCATCTTAAACAGAGTTAAATAAAAATAGACGAGCTTCATGAAGGAAAACGCCTCATTTCTGGAAAACAAACGAAGCTTTTCTGCTTTCTGGCTCACAGCTTCACAACAAATCCAGCTGCTCTGAAAAAAAATCATATTATACAAGATCAATTAAAAAACACAGAGCAATGCCTTTCTTCTAAAGCACATCTATGTGCTGTGCAGCGTTTATACTAACTCTACTTGCTTGGCGCTGTTTGCATTAGTCACTGCATGCAGAGGTGGAGGGAGGGACATGGTTCAACTGAGGGGTTAAGGAAACCCCGGTCACTTTAAGAGCAAGCCTTCCACAGTGTCTGCACGCCTGTTGACTCCTCTTCCTCTTGACCGTACCCAAGAGTTTCTCTGCGGGGTTTTAGGTGAGGCCATTTTGCTGGCCAGTCAATTACTGTGATACCGCGGTCCATAAACTCAAATATCGGTAAGCCTCCAAGAAGACTACTCGTCTTTTGGCTTAAGAAATCCCTAAATTCACATTGGAGCTTAAATAAAGTTGGATTCTGTGGCTCTGCAGTCCTCCAGACTCTGGTTTCCAATTGAAATAGAAAATCTAATTTAACCTGAAAGGAGGGCTTTGGACCACTGAGCAATAGTTCAGTTAATTTTCTCTTTAGAAAAAAAGATGTAATGGATTAACCTGACTCCGCCAGATGGATTTGCTCCGCATATCCATCTGCAAACCTTCCGTTGAAGTAATTTTGGGAAGGGGTGAAAATACTGGTTAGCTGATTGGCCTATGTTGGTGATAGACGGGCCAAATAAACCAATCAGATCAACGAAGCATATGACGTACTAACAGCGACGACGAAAACACAACCACAAGCTCTTGCCAAAACCAGTCGGGAGAAGAGCAAAAACATGTTTTCCTCTGAGAAAAGCCTCCAGAGCAGTGTTTTGCTCTTCTTTCAGTGAAGAAATACTCTGTAATTGCGATAAAATTTGCTCAAAACCACGCTAACGCTAGTTTCATCGGCTGAAGCCGCCATGTTCTTTAGACTGAACTATCGCGCTTCTCGTTGCGTCACACCTCAACCCGCCTCAAAGCCAACGCTGATTGGACGTTCGTTTGGTGAATGGCTCCAAATTTTCTTTAACGGAAAGTAGCCAGACTGATCTGCGAGTGAAACCTTGAAAGCTCGCGAGATCAGGATGGTCTCATGAGGCTAGCAATGGATGTCTCTGTTTCAGAAGAGGTTCATCTAAAGAAATGTGACAGTTTTACTCTGACACGGCCGTCCATGGCGGCTCTTAAAGCACTGACTAACTCTTTAATGGGTGTAGCCTCATAATCCTTTCACGGCGGTGGTCATAACTGTTGCTTGGCACTTTTCTTTTAAGATCAGCTTTTCCTTCCACTCAACTTTCCATTATTCCATCTGATAACACTGAGGAGTCAACTTCAGAGGTGTAACTGGTTCCTGAACCACTGACAATAGACGGCAGTCTTCCCTGTAGTGATGTGGGCCACAGCAACAAACACAGATAACATTTATGTAAAATAAAACTTTGTTTATTGGTCACATGTAATTTGGAGATTACCTATAAGCCAGAAACATCACGTTTAACAGAACAAAATCTACATTTAAGGTATCACTGTGTGTAGTCAATCTAATAAATCCCTTTATGATTTAGAATAATTAATAGGGGAGTTAATGTTTGATTGTTTTTTAGATAAACGTATAAGCCTCCGTTGAAACTTTTGTCTAAACTCCCTTATTTAGCGTCCTGAATTGTAGCACATCATTTTAAAAGCCGCAAGTAAAAACCTGAAAACCTAGGATGGCACTAAACGGTCAATAATCTTAAGCAACTAAATAGTTTTAATTGACAACAGCATGTGGCTCACAAACAAAATTAGAAATATAAAAAGAAATAATTACAGCAGAATACTTAAATGGAAATATAAAAACTAAATTAAAATCTAAAAAAAAAAAAAAAAAAAACTAACCAGCAGTCTAAATATTCTTAGACTGCTGAGAAAAGAAAAAACCTTTAATAAGCACCTACCCTTATTTAACAGTAGAAAAAAATGTTTTTGTAATTGTGGAAAACCCAAAGCAGTGCAGTTTAATAGTATCTGACAGTGACTCCAGACCGAACAGTGGTAGTTAGTTATTATGTGCTCTTCTTATATTAATCATAACTCTAGGATTAATAAATTTATTAATAAATGATTAGAAACTATCATGGCTGCAACAAGCATTTTACTCATTTCTGAAGCCAAACCCAACATGCATTACACGTAAACTCAAACTCCTTAAGTAATTTGTAAATACGTGAATCTAGAAGATGCAAGAAAATCTGGAAAAACGGCTTTTAAACCGGAACACAGCCCTCGATACATGCAGTCTGTAATAACGAAACAATAAAGGGAAGTAATCACATTTTAGGGGAAACAGCCTTCCATTTTTTTCTTTTTAAATGCCAGTTTTTTGGGGAAACAGACTTTCTTCTGTTTGGCCAATTAACCCACGGTTATACGTAGTCAGACGTTCTGGAGAAAACTGATTTTAATGCATGAAACCATTTAGTGCTGCATCCACGTAACCCGACACCGTTCAACGAGGCCGGACAGTTCTGTTGCCGTTTGCTTTCCTGCCATGTCGATGAGCTTGACTCGTCCAGAAGAAGCTTTTAAAAAAGCGTCAGAAGCTTGCATTACGAGCAACGGCTAATTTGTCTTTCCCTCGAGAAAAAAAAAAAAAAAAAAAAAACACTGCAAACCCGCTTCTTTAGTCTGTCTGCTTCTGTGCTCAACAGGAAACAAATCAGTGTTTCCTCTTTCTTGTAGCTAGGCCTGACAAACGGTCACAGAGGGCTTGAATTCAGGTGCAGGGAGGAAAGAAGAAGTGAACGAACCGAGGAGTTGCCCTTCGACTCTCCAACGCTACAAGGCCAACCAAGCGTGCAAATTTAGCCTCCGCCGTACATCTAAAGCAGGACAACAGCAGACATCTGCTCGGCTGTCAATCTTATAACAGATCCTGGCACAAAGAAAGACGTGGAGGGAGAGAAGAATCCCTGAAGCCTGTCATCAGCAGTTATCTGTCAGCTTTTACAGCTGCCTCTGAGATAACTGTTGACACACACACATCTCTATCTATTTCTCTCTGGAGGGCTAACGCTACTTTTTCTATGGGACACACGAAATCGTGTGCCAGGAACTGTTGACGGCTGCTACACTGCGATTATTGTACTGGCGACTCTTTAACCGAGCGCTGGGGGAATTATCAAGATCTCTGCAAGTTTCATAAAGTTAAATTCAAGACTTTTTTAAAAAGCCATTAGGATTTTAGTTTAAGATCAACTTGAATGAAAACAACATTTTAGGTTATAGTTCACACACTTGATTAGAAGTTGGGTAAATCTAACTTTTGCCAACCGCTTTTACACCTCACCTAATCTGGACGCTGAAAAGTAGGCGTAAGACAATTTACCGGCATCAGCAACTAAATGTCCCGTTTTTTTTTGCAGGCAAGACTTGTTAAAAAAAATAAATAAAGCTGTCCTGAGACGAAAGCAGCCAATTTGATTTTATTTGTTTAAAACATACAGTCAGCCAGTTTTTAGGAGCAATGTGGTTTTTGTAGAGATAGATTCAACCTGAAGCGGTTTACGTTATGAATTGCGTCCCTGCATAATGGAGTTAAAATTAAACAAGTAAATAAACAAATTCCTCTGAACTAACAAAGCACAGAACAAACAAAGATTAAATAAAAAAAAAAAAGCAACGACTAAACCAATACAGACGTATCGAAAATTTAGACGTTTTACAGGGATAAATATCTTAAGAGCTCTTCCCCCCCCCCCCACATTTAAGGCGTTGTAGAAACCCTGATTAAAGTATAAATTAGACAAAACCAAATTTTGACCAATAGAAAGCGGCAAATCAGTGGCGTAAGTCAGACGAAATTTCAAAACATTGACAAAATGACAAACATAAGAGTCTCTGCGTCACGACATTAGCAAACCCCAGAACTGCCATATCATTCATGAATATTGCGATGGCGATTTCAACAGTGAGATAGGGCCAAATTATTTTACTTCCGTGCTTCTTTTCATCATCAAAACATTCTTGGTCACTAGGCTCTATAGCACACACAAAAAAAAAGCAGTGAAGGTCCATTTAACTAGCCAAATAGTTCAGAACCTGAAGGAACGGCACCTGAAACACTTCACGCCAAACAGCATTTAAGAAGTCGTCATTACAGTTTCGCACATCGTGCCATTCAACATAGCGTGCAACTCACAATGTTACAACCCAAAGCTAAACGCTGGGGTGATTTTGACAGCATTCAGTGGAAGAAAAACAAAATAAAGAAGCTCAACAATGAGCTACCATTGCCAAACACCTGTTATATCCAACAGTGGCTCAGGTAACAAGCCTGGGACTGCCACCTACAGATTAGGCCTGACTGTAACTTCATAAATAATTTATTTATGAGCCAAAATAAAAAAACATCAGCCAAAATGGTCAGTTCCTAATTCAACAATTCAACAGGCAACATGTTGGGCTTCTTTTTTTCTCAGCGGGGTGAGGGAGGGGAAGGAGGCTAGTAGCTGCTATAGTACACTTCCTCTTATGGCTGCAAAAGCAATCCCTCAACATCAAACAGTTGTATTTTTACGCCACACAGCAACAGCTTGTATACAAAATACGCCCAGAGGCTAACGGGATAACAGCGTCCAATCACTAATTAAATCACCCTGTAGCATGTTTACTTCCAGTAATGGCCATCAACTCCTGTCTGGAAATAATACAGCCTAAACCTCATGGGAGACCCCCACGGACAGCGAGGCGGCCCTTAAAACGCCGGCTTTGACACGGGGAAACCCGAGACTGCGGTGACAGGAATGTGACAGTGAAGCGACAATACAGAGGCAGCCACAGATGGGGCTCACGCTTCATCCCCCACTTTGGCCGCGACCGGCCGGCCCTGCGGCCACCACGGCGACGGGTAGCCGCGGATACGGACGGAGCCGAGCGGGGACAGCGGCGCGACGAGCACCGCAGCTCCGACAAAAAGACGCGACAGAGCGGCTCAACACTGGCACCAAACTAGCTGTTAGCTAGCTGGGCTAGCTAGGGCTAGCTACGCCCTTACGCAGTCCCCAACGAGATTAGGCAGAAACTTTTCCCAGTCACAGCAGGACTGAACTTCACAAAACAGCCACCACGGCCGAGCAGGGCCCCGCGTTTCCGCCCGCCTCGTCCGGGTAGCGACACCGACGGGTTTCCGACGGAGACCAGCACACGCCGGCGACGTTTTAGCTGTCGATATGTTAAGAGTTGTACGGACAGTGTTACCTGAGTAAGAGACAGAGCGGCAGCCATAGTGTTTCTGCTTCCCACCGCTTTCGCGCTGCGACGCCGCCAGACGCCGACAGGGGGCGCTGAAAAAGCTGGAGCGGGACCCCAGCGTCAGGGAATGACGGGAAATCCTACTCAGTTTATGATAAACGTAAGTTACGTAAAGCCTTTCTCCTCATAAATATTATATCTGGAATAATGAAGACATTAAATACAAAAATAAAATAGTATTTTTATAGAAAATGGTTTGATTGGGGAATATTACTTGTAAGCCAATTACTAAATCCAAATGGGCATTTATTGTCTTATTTTGCCTTTATGTTACTTTTCTAATTTCCTGTTACCCCTAAAGAATATGCTGTTGTGTTTGACGCAATCCCCAGTGGGTCAGTAAAGCTTTTATCATCTTTACCTACGCGTCAAATTCACTCGATGCCAAGTTTTGATCCAAACTCCACTTATATTGATATATTGAAGTAAGAAAACAACCAACAAAATGTTAAGAAATATTCTATTACGAGATGTTGTATGTTGTATATTTTATTGGTCCAGCATTTTTGAAAATATAATTTGGAAGTGGACTTGGTTGCTCCTAAAAAAAAAAAATACTTAATAAGAGAAATTTCTTTAAAAATTATTAATAATGTTTATCCTGTTAAAGCATTTTTGATGTGTACTTTTTGTAAAAATAATGGAAAAAAAATCTTATTCATTTTTTTGGGATTGTAATTATACCAAAATATTCTGGGGAGATATGTCAATATTTTTTCATCAGAGAAATCTCAATATTACTTTAACAGATAAGGATTTTTTTGTTTGGGATGGAGAAATGTGAACTTGTCAAAACAATTTTTTTATTATTATTATTTATTGTAAATAACATATTCACACCTCCAAATATTTACAACAAAAACCTAATTTCCAGATTTTATCGTCTATTAATATCTATATAGAATCCTTAAAATGCAGCTCAAATGCTAAAGCCATTCAAATAAGTGCCCTTAAAGAATTGTAACCCTCAAGCACAGATTTTATTTTCACATTGTAAAATAATTGTTCTGTAAAGCCCTTTGATGTTGTATCTATTATTAATGTTCTATGTTGTTTTTGTATGTTCTTTGTGTTCCCATAAAAATAAATAAATAAATGTTACATAAAGCCATGTTTTTTTTTGTGTTTGATTTTTACTTTTTATTAAACAAATCCAAAATACAATTCCAAAACAGCAAAGTACAATTGAATATATGCCATCCATAACAGTTTTTTATAAGACAAAAAAAAAACAATATAAACTTAAAAAGACAGTCAAATTAGAAGAATTAAAGGAAAAAAGAAGAAAAAGATAATACAACAAACACAGGGGTTTAGCTAAAGTATACTGCTATCAAATTTGAAAACTTAAAAGCTTTGTTATTTCCCAGTAACTTCATCGAGGCATGAAACATTTAATATAATTTTGCAATGCTTGGAAATTTGGAGAAACTCTAAAAACATAAAGCCATGTGATAAAATGCTTTCTACTCGGGAAATCCTACTCATTTTATATTAAACATAAGTTACGTAAAGCCTTATGATAAAAACCATTCTACAGGGGGAAACCTACTTATTTTATATATTAAATGTAAATTACGTAAAGCCTTGTTCGTATTTGCTGGTTGAGGCGTTACACATCACCTCCTGCAGAGCCTCAAGATTCCCGCTTGTGCCATTTCATTTAAAAGTCTAATTATGTCATTGCGTATAGCCTAATAAACATATTCTCTTTGACTTGTTGTGGAAATGAAACGAAATGAGAAGAGTACAAATTCAATAACATAGCGACTAAAACCTGTAACTTTGGCGCTATGGCGGCATTCTCTATTATTATTTCTTGCTTTTTCTGTGAATTTAGATGTTTTGGATGTGAAATGACAACTCACGTCCACGACTCACTTTATTGTACACGAAACGCTTGTATAGTGAATAAAATGCTCTCACAGGACACTTTATTAGGGGACAATTTGTTGGACCCCTTTTTTTGCAGTCACGATACTCCACCATAAACCAGAAGAGAGTTACTGGAAGGAGGTCTGGTGCTTATGGAGGTAATTGTGGTATTGTGAACTCATTGTCCTGTTTAAGTTTGAGATTAACTCCACTTATTTATTACCACGATTTTACACAAACATACAGCAGCAGTTTTCCAGCAATGATCTTTAGAGACGTTTTTCCTCCCATACATCTTGTTTGCTGTGCTTGGTGGCAGAAGATAGAGTTGGGGCGTTGCTGTGGTTGTCAAACTTTCAGTTTTATACTTTTAAACCTTCATTTCTTTGAATGTAGATATAGGCGACTTTAGCTATCTTCTGAAGATTGACATGTGTTTCATTTGGATGGCGTGTTGTCGTCTTTACTGTTTTGAGGAGTGAAGACAATGAAGTTCCTTACCATATATCTTTCCTTTGTTATGTACCACACCAAATATCGCACACACTGAAAAAGCTGTGATGATATATTTGTAATATAGCACGTTGCCCTAATGGAGGCCAACCTGTGGATGTTTCTAAGGCACACTACCTCTTTTTGGTGTGACATCGAGGAAAAGTCTAAATAAATCAGCCAAGACATCGGAAGTGTGCCTCAAAACAAAATCGTTGGGTGCAATTTCCAGATGCCTGAAGGTGCCACTTTCATCCGTTCAAGCAATTATATGAAAGTGTAAACTCTATGGTAAACCATCATTATTGTTAAGGAAAAAGTCAGGTCTTGTGTCCCAGAGAGGAATGTGCTTTGTTGCAGAATGTATGCATTAACCTCGCCGGTAAGAGATGGTCAGTGAAGCAAATCCTACACTGCTGTGGGCTTAAAGGCCTCTCTCAGCACGGTAAAAAAACATTACACTAAAATCAACATTAAAAGAGAGAAATTACAGGTGTGGCGGTGGCGCAGGGGTAGAGAACATGACTCGTGTTTGGAGGCCTCCGTCCCCAACATGGCCATCCTGGTTTCAAGTCCTGGCCCCTGGACCTTTGCCTCATGACCCCCCCCTCCCTCAACCTCATTTCCTGTCAGCCTACTGTCAAACAAAGGCAAATGGAGGAAAAACACAAAAATCGCAATGACCTTAAGGTTTGAAGACATAGCCTAGTCTCTGATCAAAGTAAAATCGTAAAAGTGTCCGGCTATGAAGAGCTTTGTTGCATTTGGAGGAAATAGGAGACACGGGGGAGGCTGCATGATGTTGCTGGACTGACGGCGTCACCAGGAAGTAACATCTTGCGAAATCAGCCAGGAAGTCAAAGCTTGAGCTGAAATGACTAAAATTAGCTACTGATGGGTCTTAAGTGTGTCAGTCTTGATCGATGGAGTTGGCCTCACAAAGCCCTGATCTCAGTTCAGCGTTGAGAAGGTGTGTGCGAGAACAAGGCGGCCTACAAACACGATTCAGCTACGCCAGTTCTGCCAAGAACGGGACAAAATTCAAGAAAGCTATTGTGAGACGCTTTTGGAAGGACACCCAAAACCTTTGACCCAAGCCACACTATTAAAAACGGCTATTCTACCAAATAGTTAGAAAATATATGAAAAAAGTCTTTGAGTAGATTCAAAAAGACGTCCCTAAATTTTTCCAGCAGTTACCAAATAATAACTTGACCTTAAACTGAAGAGGTTCAGTCTGATTTAAAGGTAAACGGTGAGACAAAATAGGTATGTCTTTTTACAAATGTAAATATCTTGATTCAACTTCTGAGTCAAACAGTGTTGGAGAAATTGCCAGTTTGCTGCCGCTTTCTAAGAGTGAGATCTTCTACTTCTCCTCTCATCCTGAAAATAATCTTCGTCCAGCCTCGTCTGTCTCAGTTCCAGGTGTTTTAAACCTTAGATTAATTTCACGTTGGAAATGAGCGATTGACTGACTTCCCCATTTTAAAGACTAAGGGAAATGGGCCAGTGAGCCACATCATAATTACAATTAAAAATCATTTGCTAGCAATAGTCAGGCTAATTCTTGCACAGGGATTTTTGTAAATGTACTCAAATTAAAAGGTCTAGTTTCTGAAAATGTGTTCAGTGAGATAATGGCACTGCACTAATAATAATATAGAAAAAAATAACGTATTTTGAGGCTTCTAACATGTTTACCAGCAGTATCATGATATAAGCTGCTGTATTTTGGATCAGCTACATCTGATCATTGCAATTCCACCAGTTTCTCAGAACTACATTAAATCGCCCTTAAGAGCCCCAAAGTTTTAGGTCATCACTGCGAGACAACACCCACCATGAAAAGCATGAGTGCAAAAGTAACATTTTACAGATAACTGCGTATCTTGTGTTGATTTCTTCAGATTTGTTTTTATTATTTGCACAGCAACATAAAAATTGCCCCCCCCACTCACTCAATTTTCTACCCCATTAGTACAAAATGTGTGTTTTTACAAAAAGGAGCCTTCAGGACGGCGTGCCGGGGGGGGTACAGCAGTGGAGAAGAACTGAAATCAGACAGGAGGAAACTGGTTAAACCCCCCCATTAGGGTACCGAATGATCAGATGATTTACTGCTACAGGAGAGGCTCTAACGTACGTCTAACTCCTACAGAGGCTCATCGTAACGCAAGACTAGACAATGTGGAGGTGTTGGTTAGAAAACTATGGAAGGGGGCGTGATGCTGTCCATGAGCAGGGTGTAAAATACAAAGTCTTAGTGCTGATGCTGGTTCCCATTAAACCTTGTTTTAATTTAACGTTAAAGCAGGATAGATGACCTGCGTGAAGACGCCTAACTCCATCCAATCTTTCCAGACGGACATGAATTTAGTGTAAAACATTTACAAAAGCAAAACAAAAGAAATAAAAATTAAAACTCACAACACACAAAGCACATGAGGTAAACAAAACATTTTCATGGCACCATCCATACAACTAAATACATACTCCTGTCAAAGCTTCACATAAACCTAGACCCCATTTAACAAATGATAGTTTATTCCCTTGCAACTTTATAATTACTAATCTCGACATTCGTTTCAGTGGATCCCTTCTATTGTTCCAATTTATATAACAATAATTATGTTAATAGTAGCAGTAGTGGCTCATCGCGACAGAAAACACAACAGTAATTGCCCTTATTGACCCATCCCTTTTGTTCTGTAAACAAACAAATGAAAAATGTCCATCCCACCCAGGCCCCGCCCCCAAGGTGACGGTCATCAAGGTCTTTCGTTTCAGTCTCCATCCAACAGCCCACCGACTCAAACGGGGCAGTTCCTGAGTTTATAACTCATCCTTGAGTTGAGAGTCTGTGTCTTCATCTTCTTCCTCTTCCCCCTCCTCCTCCTCTGGCTCCTCTCCCTCTTCCTCCTCTTCTTCTTCCTCGTCCTCCTCATCCTTCTCTTCCTCATCCTCATCTTCCTTCACATCGTCTCTCCTCTTCTTGTCCTCTTCCTCCCGCTTCTTCCTCTCCTCTTCCTCTTGGCTTTCCTTCATTTTTCTCTCACTATCCTGAAAAAGGTAATAAAACAATAAAAAAAAAAAAAACGTTAAAGACTGATGCAGATATGCAGCGCGCCAGCTGAGAGTTGGAGGGGGGGGAGGGGGGGGGAGGGGGGCAGTGTTCGGGGAGCGTACCTTAGTTTTGCCCCAGGTTTCGTCACCAACGTCCTCGGCCAGTTTAGGATCGTTGGTGATTAGGAAATTGTCAAAGATGGTCCCAGACTTGACCTTCACACAAACACAAGTCAATCAGCGACAATCCCTTATTGTTATTTTAGGACATTTTAAAGCATAAATAGAAACGTTCATTGTCGTTTTAACATATGCTAGACAGAATAGATAGATGGGTGACTGGATGGACGGATGAAAGACTCGACATACAGATTAATGAATGGAAAAACAGAAGAATGGAGATCGACAAACAGATGGACGGACAAATGGGTGACTGGATGGACAAACGGGTAAACAAGTGAATGGACGGACAGACTGTAGAGGTTATATCCATGGAAACCTGAGAGGAAACCTCAATTTGCTATTATGTGCTTGCTTTGATGACGACGCCTGTGCTTACTTTGCTGTGCATGTATGTGCAAATGCTCTACTCTGGTGAGTCAGCAAAAAGCGGGGTGGCCTGGAAGCGACCCCAGTAGGCCGGTGCCAGGGGTAGAGGAGCAAAGGAAAACAGGCACCGCTTGCAAAGTATGTAAGGAGACGTCTCACTGCTCCTAACTTTGGTTTTGGCTGAATTCTCCAGAACATTTTTGACTCAATTTCTTTTCTCTCTTTTTTTCCCTGAGCACCTTTTTGAGGCCCAGTAGATCTGTCACCAGTATCAATTAAACATGTTTATATCACACCAAACCAATGAATGCACAGGTAGATGTAAGGCTGGGTGAATGGACAGGTAGCTAAGTAGATTGGTGGATGGACGAACAGACAGATGCATGAAGCGATGGATGAACAAGCATGTGGACCATAGATGACAAATAGACAGAATAGAGTGATTAGAAAAAATATCCCGTGCTCCAGTTCCTTTAACCACAACTATTCAGACCTGCAAAATACTTCAACCCAATTCCAGATTTTTTTTTTCCATCCAGTCTGTGTAGGAACCCTGAGAGTTACTCCTAGCTTAGCTGCTGTATTGTTAATGCCGACTAAACGCGCTGCGAACGTGCGGCGGTCCCACCTGCCACAGGTCCAGCCCGATCACGCCGATGCTGTCGTACTTGTAGATCTCCGGGTCAGCTGTGTACTCTGGATTGTCGATCTCAGGGTGGACCCACTTGCCTTTGTAGGCGGGATTATCGATCTCCCTGGGCTTCCACTCGCCCTGCATGAACAAAACACATTGTGGCTCGGGTCAAGAAAATAAACAATACAAAAATCGGAATCCATTTAAATAAAATGTGAGAAGTGAAAGGCTTTGTCTAACAATTATATTCATAATAACGGAGTAGCGCTACGTTGACTGCCTCATGTGAAACGTGTGATGAATACCTTGTAGTCAGGGTTGGTAATCATCGGTGGCTCCCACTCTCCATCCATCTCTTCATCCCAGTCGTCGGGCTTTTTGGCATCAGGGTCTGGGATGTTCTCAGGCTTGTCCCAGTCCTTCAAAAAACACACAAAAAAAAAAAAAAAATGGGTTAGAACATGAGAAAAAAAATGACAGTGTGGGGAAGAAGAGATTTGAAGGACCAACCTCAGGTTTCTTATCATCTGGGTCTGGAATCTTCTCCCTGTCATCCCAGTCCTCTGGCTTTTTGGCGTTGGGGTCCTTGATTTTCTTGGCGGGCAGAAAGTCCCAGTCGTCCTCCAGGTTGCCAGACTCGACCTTCTTGTTGTCGATCTTAACCTCATAGGTGTTGTCAGGGTTGACGATCAGCGTGTACAGGTGGGTGTACTCATCATCCTGTAAGCACGACGGCAGACGTTAGAAACAGGAAGGCAATGGAGATTTTGCCAAATGATCTCTTTTGATAATTTAGCTACCATATTTTTCAGACTATAGGGCGCACTTAAAATCCTTAAATTTTCTAAAAAAATTGATGGTCCGCCTTATATATGATTACTGTTGTGTTTACTGACCGATTTTATGTGGTAGAGTTCGCTCAAAAATCTGTTAAATGTGTGAGTACGACTTTGGTAAGCAATGAAGCCGCTCCGCTCAATGGATATACAGAGCATTACGGTGCACTATCTGATAGGACCCCTGAGCTGTCTACAAGACTGCCTGACTGTAATGTCTAAACTAGAAGTGCATTCATGTAAAGCAGCCCGCGCCAGGAGTACGCACTAGCAACAATAAACCTAGTTAATTCAATATGAAAGTTAAGTTTATTTTGGCCTTATGTTAGAAACAGGGTAGTGTAGTCCAACTACTCTGTCCTCCCGACATTCATTCAATTTCGCAACAATGCAAATGTTTGGAAAAAGCAAAACACAAACAAAATAAAAATTAAAAAAACAATACTTTCTTATTAAAATGGGGGAACAATGCCATACCTTGCATCTGATATCTTTATTGATCAAATGGTTTTTGCCTTTGTAGTTGAAGATCACGTGAACTTTCTTTGTGCCAGGGCCGCAAATATCAGGACCTGAAGAAGACGGGAAAATCAAAAAATTAACATATAGATGGTTTTAAGGAATTTAAAGCATGTTAACAAATGTGCACGTGATCACAAAATGAGCCTCGTATCCCAACACTGTAAATGTTTAGTTAAGTATATTCTGACAGAAACGTAGGAATCAGATTTTCTCTTTCCCGGCTTCCGTGCGGCGGGGTCCTACCGAACATGATGTTGTACACAGAGTCTCCATGCATGTCCTCCTGGTTGAGCTCAGAGGGGAACAGCTTGATGTAGCCGCCGCCACAGTCGATGCTCTGCTCGTGTTTCACAGTGAACTGGATGACTAAAGGCTGGCCTTTGTTGCTGAAGTCATCGAAACGGGCTGACAGAGCATAAAAGTGGGCATCCTGGCTCGTCTGCAGGCCTGCGGTAAAAAAAAAGGAAGAAAAAAAACAGCATAATCACGGGAAGATCTCAGCTGGGGCAGGATTTTAAAGGCCGACTCATTTAGAGACGCTTTTTATGATGGGTAACAGAGGCAGCTTTATGGGCAGAGAATCAGGGAAAGAAATATTTCACAAGCCGATAATCAGGCTGCAAAATACATTTTAAAAAAGGACATTTGACTATTTGAAGTACTTCTTTAGAAGTACTTAGTGGATTGAATTATCATTGTTTTGTGTTAGTTTTATTATTGATGTTATTTTAGTATTATCACTGTTTTTATCTTATTGCTGTTAATATATGCAACAGGTCGCTCTTGTAAATTAAACTGAGTCTCAATAGATTTTTTCTGTATAAATAAAGGATTAAATAAATAATTTTTTACCTTTGCTTGTTTGCATTTCCACTCAATGAGGAATGCACAGCCTATTATTTGTAGCTAAACTAATGGACTAGGGTTGGACGATAGAAAAACAAAAACATATAGATAAAATAGAAATATTGATCGATAATTATCAAACAAAACTCAAAACATACATTTTAAGTACAGCCCTGGCCATTTTATGCTGTTGCTTAATGCCCTTTTTTTAAATAAATAGATTCAAACAACCCGTTATTGTACCAGCTTTTTACCAAAACTAACTGTTATAAAAGGAAAAAAAGAACATGTGCTCTCTGAACTCTCTGAAGGCAGACAGATCGTTCCTGTGTCTGTTTGTAATTGGTTGGGAGGATGTAATGACTGTAGTATTAACCTACATGATGGGCTAGACTTTTAATTTACCCCTTTTTTTCCTATTGAACCACACGTCTATCAATCGATACATATCATTATAGAATTATCCCTATAACGGACTAACTTGGTGCTTTTATGGCTTCTGGGAAACAGTCGAGCAAATCTATGTAAACTATAGGACCTCAACAATATTAGAGATAGACTAAAACTTTATTTTGTTTTAAAAAAAAGATAAAAAAAAAGAAAAGAGCCTTTCTAGTGTGACAGGAGTGAAAAATACTACATATAAAAAAAAACAGCCAACGGTCATTGTTCCAACAGGTTGAAGTCCTTTTAATGGGAATCAGGGTTTTCTCCACTTGTATGAGGCAGATAGCATTGTAGTCCTGCCCATCGCCTATGTGTTGCTGCACACTGCCAAGTCAGCTGGATGAAAAGCAGTCTACTACACCTAAATAATACAAATATCTAAATGAATAAATACTCCCAGTAGCTCCATAGTTTTAGTTTTTAAATGGTGGCTGGTATATTAAAGAAAGTGTTTTCTCTCTCTTTTTTTTAAATAAATATATTTGAGTTTAATTAAGTGCCAAACCAGGCAGCCGACCAGGGCGGCACTTTTTTCAATGACACATAGGGGGCAGCGCAAGCGGTAAAAATAAATAAATTGAAAATTATCTGCCCCCCCCAAAGGCAAGTTCCCATTATCTATCATATCACTATGTGAGGAATTGGTGTCCGTAACGTAAGGCTAGACTGGATCAATTTGATGTTTTGCGAGATACAAAGAAAGAAAGAAACTGGAGCGAGTTAAAGTAGCAAAGATGCTGTAAAGAAAAGAAGAACGTAATGAGCGGAGTAGAGAAAATATCTGCAGGATGCAACCTGTGCACAAAATGAGCAGAACATTTAACTTAACGCCACGTGTGTATAATCACTCTGCTTTATCAATTAAAATTAAAGTCAATCCATACTGGCTGACCAGGAAAAGAAAGATTACAAAGAGAATCTATGTTCAAATGGATAATATTTTAATAAATGTACTCTACATCCTGTTTTCTTCTCTTACTGTGTTTGTGTGTTATTTTGATTTTTTTTTTTTGTTGTGTTTGTGTTCCAACACTCTACATTCTATAACGCTTATTATATTGATATGTCGTTGTTTTAGATATTGTTGTTACTGTTCTTTGTAGCCGAGGATGCCAGTTTCAATCGAGGTTGTGGAGTTGATGCAGAGGGAAAGAATAATGCCAGTCATGGGAGTGAGGAGAAGGAGGAGACAGATGAGGAGGAGACAAGAGAAGGTGATGGAGGAGGAGCAGGAACCGCCCTAAAGAACAGTGTCAGGTACAGGTGCAGGGCTGAATCATAGAAAACCTCCAAGGATTGCGGCCCAAACCAAGACATCTTCCAGCTAATAGGCTGAATACGTTGATTAATTATAGGTCTGGCCTGTATACCTGCACATAGTGTGTGTGTGTGTGTGTGTGTGTGTGTGTGTGTGTGTGTGTGGTGCTTAGAAGGGTTTTCACCCAGGGGGAGTAATTCAATGTAGAAGCGCCTCTGGGAGCAGGAGTGTGCCTCACAGTCATGCAGGAACCACCTCTGCGTCCCCGTGCGGCTCGTCTCACACCCACCTTTGTCTTTCTCCGCGTCTCCGTAGAACTTCCCCGCAGACAGGACAAACTTGCCGTAGTCTGACTTGTGCTTGGACTCCATCCAGCGACTGTTCCAGGCATCTGCACAGACAAGCACGGCTTCAGTGTAAAAAAAAAAAAAAAGCCACCACACGCACAGCCAAAACGCACATGTGCTGCTGCTCCTGCTGCTGCTGATAATAATAAAATCAGTGCAGGTGCACTTTACTATGGGAAGAGGAGGACAAGAGGGAGGTGCAGCGGGGGGTGGTGGAGGGGGCTGATGACAGCTGGGGGTAGGAAACAGATGGGCTATAGATGAAGGACTGAACGGATGAACAAGGGGCTCCAAGATTGATCATCTTATAGACTAAATTGCTTTTTACCCCATAGCTGAGCAGATGACGCATGGAAAAATAATCATTGCACTAAAAACATTCAAAGTGCGAACAGCTAAGCGTGTTAAAGCTAGAATAAGCGACAGTACACAGAATCAGCATTCAGTAGCCAAATCCAAGCAAAAACAAAGATTAAAACCTCACCGCCATCCTCGAACTGCTCTCGGAAATACACCGAGGACTCGGCCAGGACCGAGGCGGCGGACACCGCCATCAAAAGCAGCGACAGCGCCGTCATGGTAACGAGCTCAAAGCACTGCGTCCGGAATGAAGCTGGCAAACGAGAAAACGCGCGGCTTGCGTGGATTTATTCCCGCTTTATCTGCGCTGTGTGTCGGCGGTGTCGGTCCGGTTTCTCTCTCATGCAATCATGTTACCGTGCCGAGCCGCCGAGGTCCACCAGCCGCTCTCCTCTCCGCTCGGAACAGATGTCTGAATCTGATTGGCCGGCGGCTCCGACGCAAGCGTCGCAGCGCTCAGCCAATCGGAGGAGAGGAAAACCTTAACGCTAAGGTATGTATCCAATGGGAGAAGACCACGCGTTTGCTTGATACACGCCCCTAGAAGAATGATGCTCCATGGCTGGAGGGGAAAAAAAAAAAAAAAAAGATGGGTGGAAGATCTTGTAACGTAGAACTCCTTGCTAGAACAAGACAAAACCTAGAAATATTAATGGTAATAATTATGCAAAAGCAGCGCTATATTCTATAGTAGTTAAATAAATTGTATGATCGATTTCAAATATAGGCCTACTCAATCTGAGCTGACTGGTTTTTAAACGTTAACAGATTTATGCAAATATGCACTGCTAAAAAAAAAACATAGGAACACTTTTTAATCAAAGTATATCAAAACAGTTAAATCTGAGGAATATCGACCTGGCTGTTTTGACACTAGAGGGGGTTGTTATAACCAGTTGAAGTTGTTTTGGTGTTCATAAAATTAACATGTAGGCTGAACTAAATAGGCAGCAAATACACAACCTCAAAAACAGGAGTGGTTGTGCAGATTGAGGCCGCAGAAGGGTTTTCCTCCTCATTTTTTTTAGTTTTGCATACAAGGGTCAGTGTCACTACTGGTAACATGAGGCAATATCTGTACCCGTCAGCGGTTCCACAGGCAGTCCATCTCCACCAGGTTGGCACATCAATACGTGCTATTGCCAGAAGGGTCCTGTGTCTATGCTGATTTGTAATGCTATCTGATCAGCTAGCAATAGAAATTGCTAGAAAATCACCAGAAAAACAGTTTTGACAGATTCTGACAAAGGTTCTATCTAGAGCATTAGAGATGCATTCGAGTTTCAAGAGTTTAGCCTTGTATGTTTGAGCCAGAGTGTGACTAATGAATCCATGATGGGAAAGCTCAAGAAAATGGTAATAACTGTGTAAACTGGTTCAAACCTGTTTATATTATTCTCTGATTAGTTTAGTCCACATTCATCATAAAATAGTAAATACCATATTCTGCTCAGGTTAAATAGTTCAATGATTTGCCAGTACTGTGACACTGCATGTAGTCTGAACCACTTCAGTTTTCCTGAAACACAGTTACAAACCATTTGTAATAACTTTTCCCACTCTACTTAGGAACTCTATGTTCAAATGTATGTTTCGACTGATTAAACAGGAAAATATGACCGAAATGCCCCAAACTGAATAAGTATCCATATGTATTACAGCTGCATCTTTTAATGAAATAGTGTTACGGTGGAATTATGTAAATATTTTACTATGGCACCCGGTAGCAGTATTCACGTCTATTGGAAGTACGCCTGCTGTGCTCCTCTCTATTCATTAGTATGTTTATTCTCTAATATTCTCCTACTTTCAAATATCAGAAGTGAATATGCCTAGATTAAATACACATAGATGAAAGTTAATTAGGTTACTTCACAAGGACATTTGCACCAAATTTACTTTACTTGGAGGTATCAGATTAAAGGAGGCTAAACAGAAGTGCAGGCCATACTTTTCAGATTCTTGTGCAAAAAATAAATAAAAATAAATAAACTTTTTTCCTTCAACCACTTTTGCATTGATCCAGCACATAAATTCCCTATACAATGCATTGAAGTTGCAAAATGTAAAATAGTTTAATGAGTAGGAATACCTTTGAAAGGTGCTGCATATGAAACAAACATACAAAGTGGCTGAAGCAAACATTGGGATGAATTCATGTCATGGATTTGGTGTTCTTTAAATTTGAGTACAAATAAAGACAGCAGAAAAAAAATATGCAAATGTTAATAAAGCATAGCTATCAAACCAGAAGCAAAATAACAACAACCGTTGTAAATATTTAAAGGTTTAATTCCCTTTTCAACCATTGTCCCGTGTGTATGTGAGGAAATCTCAACTAAAACAACAAAATCTTTGTTGAGTGAGGATGAATCGGTGGTCCAGGGTGAAAGCAAATCAATAAAATAAGATATACATTTACAGATTGGCTTCAGATTAAAAAGACTATCACAGCTTGACTTTAGAGGAAATAAACATTACTAAAAACTTAACCATCATCATTCCTCTTGGTTTCCACTCGTGGCCTCACAACCTTTCCAGTAACATTTACACAACTTGCCCTACGCAGACACTAAACGTAGTTGTTGTTGGAGTGAAATTAGCACAGAAAATAAAAAAATAAATCAGAAGAACTAGGATGATGTGTGGGATTTCACATATATGGGAGCTAAATACCTCTGATAGTAATGTGATACAGTTCTGTGTACCTTGGGTTATAACAGTAAAACAGGTCTACACTAATTGTGCATTTAAACAGATCCACACACACACACACCACATGGCACAGTAAAAATATTCAACTATGGCACAAATTATATCAATAAATAAAAGGTGCCAAGATTAACACAATATCTGCAATGCTAATACCAAGACATCATGTGAACCCATAAAAATACAAAAACCAACCCTAAAAAAAAAACAAAAAAAAAAAACAGCACAACCTGTAACTCTGCAGAAAAGACTAGCATAAATAGTGGGAAGGAAAATCAGGTTTATGACAAACACTTCACGGCCACAGACTTGTTCACTCGTCTTCATCTGGACACGGTGACAACTCAAACCAGGCAGACGAGGGAGAGCAGCCGCGCCTCCTGGTAACGACCGTCTGGTATGAGTGCGCTCCCAACGCTGCCTGAACCAGCAGGGTGGCCCGCGCTGCTCCCTGCTCTCTGGCCGCCTCCGAGGGACCTGGACAGAGCATCTGTATGGGGAGGGGGGGTTAGTGCACAGAACGGAGTGATGGAGACGCTCCTTGGCTCTGTACGCAGATGGGCCGAAAAAGCAATCGTAACGCCTCCTCCAGGTCGCTGCGTCTCTCTCTCTCTTGCTCTCGCTCTCTCTCCTTCTAGGGGAGAAAGAAGTTGATCCTCTGAGGGATGGACTTGCATCCTTGGGCTGAGAAGAGTCTCTCCTCCTTGGGCACATACAGCATCGCCTTGGCAACCTCATCCAGTGTTGCTTCGTCTGCCTCTAGGCCCCGCGCTGCATAGGCGTCTCGTGCGCAGAGCTTAACGTGACGGTACTCCAGAGGCAGGAACGGCACGAAGAAGTCAATCAGGTGGTCCGACATCAGCTCACTCTGAGCAAACCCCCCTAAGAGAGAGAGAGAGAGAGAGAGAATAAAAAGAAAGGCAGGGTTCACCTCATTACTTTTAGCTGTTTGTGGCTGAATTTGCAAACTAGGGGAGAACCACCAAACATCTGAATACTCTAACTTCACCCTTTCTTGGTTTAATACCTTGGGTCTCCAGAGTTTCAGCTCGAAGCCGATGCTCCAGGTCCTCCATGCCGATGTCCTCCCGGTTCTGACCCGAGTGCCAGAAATCCAGTGCCACGTCGTTTATTGTTGCGCCGCCTATGTTGCTGTGGTGATTCAAAACAGAGGCATGTCTGTCACACCTCTGCAGACTACGTGCGTCGTTCAGCAGAGGAAAAATACTAATTCTGTAGCGGTATTTCATTTTAATGCAATCGTAATTAAACAATTGAATTCGCATTCATTTGAATCCAAGGAAAAGAATCTTAAATTCTGCGGACAAATCAAGCTGGTGCAGGTGCGACTGAGCTAATAACTGAGCGACAGTACCCGCGGAGGTCCTATGTGACCCAGATTTCACAGACAGCGCGTTCCTTAGGTAGATCCACCCACCTGAGGAAGATGAAGATGGCTCTTCGGTAGCTAACCCCGTCCACGTTGTCATAGTGGTCCATGTAGGGCTTGATGGCGTCGATGAGGCCCGGGTGGAGCTTCTCGGCCTCGTCGAAGATGAACAGAGTCTGCGGGCAGCGCAGCACCAAGTCGCGGATGGCTTCCCTCAGCTGACCCTGGACCCGGTGAAGGGGAGCAAATTAAATATCTCACACCAGTCACTCAAACTTTATTTATAGAGCACGCTCCATAAAAGTGTTTTAGACCTGGAATCAAATACACTAAAAACATAAAACTAAACAAACTGACAAAAATCTACATATAATACTGATAAAATAACAAATTAAAAGAGAAATAAGTCAAGCAATTATAGGGGATGCAGACTTACATTTTTTGGCTAAGCCCAAAAAATACAGATGGAGCTGATTTATCCTCCTTTCCAGCATGAAAGTAAACTTTTGCTTTCGCCAACTCGTGCTATTACTATTTTTTTCATGTCCATCCCAATGGATACCAAAACTAAATACAAAAAAAAATAAAAAAATATCTAGATATAAAATATATAAAACACAAGCTGACTTCTTCTTAATAGTTTGCAGACAATATTTAAACATTTTTAAAAAATCTCAGAAAGACAAAAATATCAGATTCAGTGCAAAACTCTGTCATGTAAAGAATCTTATATTTACAGAAAAAGATTTCTACAGTAGTTAAAGGCTTTTCCGTGTACTATAAGGTTCTCTAACCCTGCTATGAGGAGCCCACTTGTGTCATAGTGGCCCAGTTGGACCGGAGCCAGGTTCCAAAAATCCACATAAATCTGTGGTGTTGGAGCACCAATATTTGATCTGAAGCATCAGTCCAGATTGTGAGCTGGGTTACAAAACGCAGACTAAACATACGATTAAGCAAGGGAACCGACCCGCCAACACGTCCACCACGTTCCCGGGACACGGGGTCCAGCTGCGTGGGTCCCCACGTGTCTCACCTTGTACGTGTCTCACCTTGTACGTGTCTCACCTTGTACGTGTCCAGCAGCCTGGCGTGTGGGAAGTGGAACGGGGCGATGAACAGACGGACGCACTCGCTCTTCACCCCGTCCCGGTACAGGTTGTCGGCGACGAGACGGGCCACGAAGTTCTTGCCGGTTCCGGTCCAGCCGTGGAAGGAGAGCGTCAGGGGCTTGTTGGACTCGGGGCTGTTGATGAAACCCTGGACCGCTTTGAGGACCACGGACTGGACCAGGTGTTGCCCGTGGAGCTTGGTCTGCAGGTCCTTGGCCAACCCTTAGTGGGGAGAATACACACATGCAATCCAGCATGTTTAGACACAAAGAACAATAACAGTTTATCCTATTTAATCCCATAAGTCGCACTTCAGGGGAGGAAAAAAAAATGCATTTCTGAAATTCTGAAATCCAAACAGATTAAAATCGATGCTTGTGTTTGTTTTTGGCAAATGCAGGATGCAATGCAAACAAACCCCCCCTGGAGGATTTTCAAATTGAAATTGTTTAAATAACCATTTCCAAATCAAGCTTCTGGACAAAACGTATGATCTTTACCGGAACATTAGTCCTCCTGATCCACTTGCGAAACGGGTTATCGAGTGGATGATAAGAGACCAATAAATTTATAATAAAACGGCATCACAGGAAACAGCTACGATTTTAAAGCCGGAGCGGCGAGCAGTGACTGGAGAAATAAAGTTTCCATGAAAACCAGCCCTTCTCTTCCTCCTTCCACTGGATTTGTAAGGGGAAAGCCTCTGATAAAAGCAGAAGGTAAATGTTGACCTTCATACAAGCACAATTGAAAAAAAAAAAAAGACAACTGTGTAGGATTTAGCTCTTTCTGTTTGCAAAGGCATCTGACTAAACCACAAGACTTCTGAAACAACGTCCCCGGACAGATCAGACTGCAGTACAGATCCATTCAACCACTTTCCTGCTTATTCCATGGTATGGTGGTGGGTGCCTTGCTCCAGCAGCCACCGGTGCTCCCTGGACAGCCAATCACAGGGTTACACTGGGAGATACAAGACAGACAGTCATGCACTCCGTCCTCAGGGAGGTTAACCTAAATGAGTTGGGGTGGAAGCCAGAACCGATGCGTGCAAAGCGACAACAAGCAAACTCCTGTGCAGTGTGCTACTGCCGGCCAGCTCTGATATACGTGGTTAAAAAAAAAACAAAAAAAAAACAGAACAGCAGCACAAACTCCACCAACCGTGTTTCATTCACCCGAACCCACTTTTCCTTATGGCCTGACCTTCGCAGACCTGTAGATTGATTTTTTTTTATATTCTGAAAAACTATTTCACATAAAAAGAGGGGAAAATGTGCTGCAGAATTATTCCTGATCGGGGACGTTGTTATGAATCTAACAAACCAAAATCACACCCGTTTATGCCTTAACAAATATCTTCCTAAACAGTCTGATATTTTTACAAAAAAAAATTATTGTAGTTCCAAATTCCTAGTTTTAAATCAAACAGGACGGTGATCCCAAACACGGAAGCAAACCCACAACTAAATGCTGAAAGGGTCTAGTCCAGGGGTGTCCAAAGTGTGGCCCCTGTTCTCATTTTATCCGGCCCCCCCAACTGCTATTGCAGAATGATTTGGCCAACCAGCAACTGGTGGTTGATGCACGTGTGGAGAGTTTTTTTTTTTATATCAAAATAGGGTAAAAATATTACAGACAAGTTATAATCTTTTAATTGAAAATGTGGGTCACAGCACAAATATTTATCTTTTAATAACCACAATTTTACATTCTCTTTAATTACATGGTAAATAGGACTAAGCTTACATCTATCCAATGACTTTAATTCAGTTGCAGACTTTGGTGCACCAAAATCTGCCTTTAATTAAATTTTTAAAAGGTCCTGTTTCTACTACTGAGAATATACATTTTTTTTGTTGTTTTTTTAAAATCGAGCCCAAATGAATTTGCAAACTGGATGACCGTCTTTTAACAATTATCTACAATTATTACACTTCCCTTTCCTACAGAAAATCTGATTAATTTGTTTAATTAAAGACATTGCATGCTCATATCAGGGTGCTTGCTCTTTTTCCTAATTAAAATTCCAGACTTTTTTTAAAACTGATATTTTTTTCCCCAAGACCTTAACTTTATGTACTTGTATACTTGTGTGCCTACTGCCTACTTCATTGGTTGAGATTGTACAAACTGTTTATTAGAAATGTTAATTTTTATAGGCTAGTATTCAATGAACAAATGCATTATTCACAGTAAATTATGCTTTTACTGATGAAAACGTTTCAAAACATGAAAATCACAAGCACATGAGTTTCACATCAAACAAGTGTTTGATTCCATTAGGCTAATACAGTACGTCACCAGTTAGTAAAAGTACAGTTTTATAGCCTACCTTCCTATTTCTCATTTCACAATGCCTTTGAGCATACTGTAAAATTCTACCATACATTATTAAGACTTTCACACAAAATTCAAGACGTTTCAAGGTCTGGAAAACAGTGTTTCAAAATTCCATACTTATTCAGACTTTCAAGACTTGCGCAAGCACCCCGTCATATTTCTGGAGAGGGTCTAGAACAAATATCACAATATAATATGTTGGTAATTTGACTTGACAAAAAGTTTGGACACCCATGGCCTAGTCAAAGTAAAACCCCATGGCTAGGCCTTATGAGAGCCGTCTATAAACAAGAGTAAACTCACTCTACAGCAATGCAAGAGCCCCATTCTTCAGATAAGCGCTGCTAAAGGTGGTTGGCCCTCCGCCTACAGATGCCTACCCAGACGCAGACCGCTGAGACGCACAGCTGGAGCACATGTGTGGTAAGACAGCTTACCTGTGATGTTGTTGGTTATCCTGCAGTCTCCAGACTCGCAGCACTGGCCCAGGCTGCAGTACCACTGATGCAGCAGGCCGGTGTAGTCCTGGGGGAAGCCCGGCCACAGGTCCCCGACGGGAACTTCCCACAGCAGCAGAGACAGAGAACTGGGGTTTATAAAGACGTCAGTGCGCGCCGGGAGGAGAGCCCAGCCCGATCAGTCAAAACGCTCACCTTGCTGCGAGGCATCGTCCTGGTGGGGCTGACACTCGCCCTCCCAGATGTTGCAGTAGAAGTAGTTGAAGTAGTAGGTGGAGACGTTGCTGATGCTGTCCAGCGGGAAGATGTCGGCCTCCGCGGACAGGGCGCAGATGAGAGGCAGCAGCAGCCAGCAGGCAGACATGGGGGGAGCGCGGCGGAGGGGCGGGGAGGCACAGGCCGGCGGAGCTCCTCTCCCGGTTATTTAAACCCACCCAGCTTCCAGGGCGGCGGCCTGATGTGGCTGTGTGCGGAAGGGAAGGGAAAGGGGGGTGTCCGGTCTCCGCCCACACCGCCGTCCCTGCTGTGAATAATGTCCGGAAGAAACTGGCTCAGCGCAGAGCGTTCCGCCTGACTCCGCCCACACAGAGAGGAGGGAAAAGGAGCGGCGGCGGTACAGACACCATCACCAGCGTTATATTTACTGATCACTAAACTCATTACAAGCCTGCAGGGAATAGGCTCAGTTTACTTTATAAACATGGACAATTTAGGAGGAAGCGACAATTTGAAATGAGGCGGAACATTTAATAAATTTTACGACATGCCGTCAATCGTGTCCTGATGTGTAACGATCGGTGATCCTATGCTAGATAAGTGTTACCCAGTGCAATTTCTCCAGCTTTATTTGATAGCAAGCATTTTCTATTCCATTTTATATTACAAGTGAAAACAAAATGTTTTACAAATGTTAATATTGAACGTTTAGTCATCCCCATTTCCTTTATACACACATGCAGTGGGGGTCAAAGCCCAGTTTTAATAGTCAGCGTTACATTACAATGTGAAATCTTTCAAATGCATGGCCCGTCTCTGCTCATGTAGATATTGCTTTAAAACAGGGCCATTAAACTAGGATTATGACTCCCAATGTTGGATAGAGTGCCTCACTCCTACCTTGTCCATTTCCGTTAAAAAGGTTTATTAAAATATGACCAGTTTTACAGCTAAGAGTTTCTGCTTCCAGGACATTAAACACGGTATTTTTGGCATTTAAATAAAAATCTGCATTAGAGGAAAAAAATAAAGCCCTCAACCAGTCTATAGTCCACTCCAAGTTTGCTTTCATAGTCTTGAAATGTTCAACCTCTTCCTCTGCAGTGGGCAGCACTTTCTGCATTTTGTGGAAACAAGCTACCACTAAGTGAAGCTACAGCAATTAAACCATTAGCTAAAAAGAATAAAGCTTCATTTCAATTTTACACCAATTGTTTTAGCCAGTGCCCAACATGGTTTTACAGGAGAAAAAAAATAAAATGATACCCAGCCCCAAATTTTTTAACATTGCAGTTCTGGAACAGTCCCTGTTCCCTTAACTTAAAGCAGTCAAGAGAATTAAACTTTAAAATGTTTTTAATTTCTATCAGTTGTCTTTCACAAAGTACAGAAATAGACAAACCAAATTGTGCTTAGGCAATCCAAGGCATTTGTTATGGTCTTTGTTCCTGTGCTGCCATCAAACTAAATAAACCATGTGCGACTTTGTGCCTCAAATTAATGAAAATAAACAAACAATGCCAGCCTTGGTTCATTTCACACTTTATTAGATTGCAAATCAAATTCCTGCTCAAATCATCCAGATCACAGCATCATCTCAGGAAATAATGTTTGACATTTTCTTCCATCCTTGGGTCAGCACCTGCAAGAAAGCAGCTTTTCAGAACAAAGCCTCTTCAAGGAAGTCATGTGGGCTGTCTACCGACCACAACACTTCAGAAATAATGGAACGGTAAGGGTTATAATCAGTCCATTTGGTCATTTGGCAGAATCTTTTCATCACTGGTGTTTATTGAGACTCCTAAAACACATCACTGCTTTCACAAAGATACTCACCGTCACTTGAGCAGACATCCTGCAAAGAACAAACGAAAGCCTTATTACAAGTCAACAACTGGCTTCAAACTCTTTTCAGTCACTGGGTTTCTCAGCAATATTTTATTCGTCTACATTACATTTCAGGTCAGACATTTGTTTGAACATCACTGAACCCACATTTAAATGTGGCCACACTGATTCTTTTCTTACCAAAAGTTAAACGTTTCCCTTCCAAGCTGCCGTCCAGGATGAGCGCTGCCCTGCAGAGACCAGAGCATCAGTCAGATACACAATCCAGCCAGAGACGTGCCCACCCCCCCCACTGACCATGTCAGCTAGAGCTAATAAAAGACATCACGGTTCATCAGTCTTCAGTTTGTCATCACACAGGTCAGAAGAGTCGCGCCATCCCAGGTTGCCCGTTTTCACTCACCTCTCAGTGCAGCTTTCTCCTCAACACGGGCTGCAGCATCCCAGAGGCTCTGTGAATGAAAAGCTCGTTTAAAATGCTGCAACCCTGAGAAACCATCAGACGCACACTGGGTCCAGATCAGAGCGTTACTTATTTCCTCAACTGGATCAGCGACCTGATTCAAACTCATCACATCTGGACCGTGTGTCACTTTAACCCGCAGCAGATAAAAATCTTTACCTGCTGAGCTGCTGGGAGTCACATGGAGATCCTCGTCCTATCAGAGAGCAGAGAAGACGCAACCAATCAGCTTTGACTTTAAACGACCAGAACATCCAGATATGAGGCTGATGCGTCAGATAGGAGCGAAAGACAAAATGTGTTCTTCATTGTGTAATCTGCTGAACTATGCAGTCATCATTGCATCAAACCTTAATGAAAGGAGCACTACAGCCATAGAAACTCACCGTTAACTGCTGCAGACTCAGGTTCCTAAAGGACAAAGAAAGTCACGTTAATAAAGGCTCCATGAGATCCAGCAGCACTTAAGTTAGGGGGGCTGATGCTTCAGATAGGAGCGAAAGACAAGACAAGTTTCTTCTTCATGGTGATCCGTTGAACTATGAAATCATCACTACATCAGGCAAAAATATGCACAATGGGCCAGAATTAAGAAAACTCACCTGCAGCTGATCTAAGGAGCAGAGCAGAAGCCAGGAACACATCCTGCAGGACAAACAGGCTGATTATGCAGAGATCAAGCCTAAATGGCTTATCTACTCCCTTTGCTTAGGCTGTGTCAGAAAAAAGTCCTCTTTCACTCTTTTTCAGAGAGATTCCCATTGTTTTAGAAACAAAATTCATCACAGACAGTCACCAAGAAAACATGGAGGTTCACACACTGACAAATTACCTGCATGTCGGCTGCTGAGGCGATTAGCGTATCTAAAAGAGACAAAGAACTTTAAAAAAGGCTTCAGACTGAAAAGGCAAACACGTTAAGTTCTGTGTGCCTCAGAATACAACATTAGGTGGTTGGGGTATCGTCATTCATCTAGTCGAGAGTAGCAAATATTTGTCATCACTGTAGCACAGTATTATGAAAAGCGTTAAGGTAGATTAAGGCTCCACTGAGGTGTTTCAGCAACATTACGATGGTAGCTATAAAAACATGCTTCAGGCCTTATAACTAAATAGTAATCAAAGTCAGTTTATCCACAAGGGAGATTAATAATTTAAATCTGAAATCTACAAAAAGCCAGTTCAGAGTTCTACTCTCAGATCTGCTTTCATCATTAGGCCTTTCCAGGTCTAACACTACCAAACTTGGATATTTTTACTGCGATATGCCACAAAATATACAGAACTCTTAAGCTCATGTGGCCTAACCCCTAATTCAGTTTCACAGTTCAATGAGGCACAGGCCAGCACTAATGTAACATTTTATGGATGTAGACCAAGATCCAAGTTTCTGGCTCATGTATTCACGCAGTAGATAACTTGTTTTAATGACTGTTTAATCGTGTACTTTATGCATAGTTAATTTTTTAATGTACCTGTGGTTTGACAACCTTTCTGCAAGACACTTTGTAACATCACAATTCTGAAATTACAGCCAGTGGCAATTCATATAAATATAATGCAGCTTCACCTATTAGTGCAGGAGCATAAAGTTGGTGAATTACACCATTATAACTGTAAACGTAGATCAATCCACTGCTTCCCTCCATGCTGTAGTAGTTACATGCATCTAGAGTACGCAAAATAAATTAGCTGCATGCTTTAGATATTATCTTTCAGTAATAAACCCTAACATCACCCATTGTGGAACAATGAAGGGAGATTTCTGATTTAACGAGTTGCAACGAATGCACAAAAAAAAAGGGGGAAAAGTGTTTAAATTGACAGGAAACACCTCAGGGAGGCAGAAGTCTGCCTTCAGCACGGTTTAAATCAGTTTCAGAGGCTCACCTCCATCCTGCAGCTCCCTCAGGGACCTGGATTACTCCACACCCTGTGGATCATGCGTTCTGGTTAGTACTGCACAGTTTAACAGACTCAAGAGCAGAGCCAAACAGAAAAGCCTCATTATTTACCGTTTTCAGAAATCTCTTCTGTCCACTACTCTTAATTTAACTTAATCATCGACTTAGACATGATGGTCTGCATTCAGTGAGGAACTGTACCCACCTGAGCATTCGGTGTGGTGGGATTACACAAGTCTGTTGATCCATGGTCGCCCTAAACAGTCAAAATGCAAACGATTAGAGCGCGAAACCTTTTAGTTTAAGTAAATACTTAAAACGGCGCTAATAAAACGTAACCAAATCGGGATTTATGCAGTATTTAAAGACGCATGCCATTAGCCGGAGCTGCACCGCTAGCATTACAGGCCTGTAGCCCGCAGACAGAGGCCGGCCCATGGAGTCAGAGTGTCGTGTCTCATCATTCACTCAGATGTCCCTAACAACACAAAACCTCATCATTCATCCATGGGCAGCGATGCCGCTTATGCCTGCAGTAATGAGCAGCGGGGGTTGCTGTTAGCAGCTAAATGCTAACGGCAGCACGTGGCTGAGGCCTGCCCGAGTCTCCCATCTAACGTCACCAAATAAACATTAAATTAGAAAGTCACAAATGCACCAATAGTTACTAGGGGAAACAAGCTAAACTGCCCCAAGCAACGAGAAGACAAAGAAGGTTGACTTAATAAAAACTACCGCTGCCTGAACAAGGAGCTTCTTACCGCTGAGAGTCAGAGACGAGAAATGGAAAGAGCGGACGGCGCAAGAGGATTATATAGAGAGCCTCGCAAAGGTTCACGGGAAAAAAAGAAGGACGACGTTTAGCGCCCACTGCTGGTCTTATCGGGATGTACACTCATTTTCATAGTAGCCTTTTTTTTATTATTTGATTAAAGTGTTGTTTTTTTCTCGTTTGCGCTGTGTGCAGATAACCCTATTGTTTTTCGTATGTTTCTTCATTATTCTCGCAATATTCTTCATGCATGGACATAGAGTAGACCCGACCGCTCTCGCCTATAGGCGCTGACGAGATTTAGGAGCGCCATCTTGGGGCGGTCGACAACTCCGCTCAGTGTAATGTGTTAACCAGGTGCAGAATCAATTTTAGTCAACTATACTCGCTGATTATTGAACTAATTTTCAGGGTTTTTTTCCCTGAAAACTTTAAAGCTATAGCTATTATATCAAATGGTTCAGTGCATTTAAATGTTCTTAGTGTGGTTAAAAGTAATTGAATATTCTGACAGAAATTGTATGCTGCAAAACACACAGCCACTCATACACACACACACACACACACACACACACTACATATATATATATATATATATATATATATATATATATATATATATATATATATATATATATATATATATATATATCTATATATATATATATATATATATATATATATATATATATATATATATATATATATATATATATTGTTACGGCCCAAGGCCTTTTCCTCTGAGTCCCTGTGTAGAGCTTCTAATTGGTGCTGAATGGAAGTGGGAGGCAGCTGGCCAGAATGACGTCAGCAAGCTTCCTATATATATATTTATATATACATATTTATATATACATATTTTTATTTATATATATATATATATATATATATATATATATATATGTATATATATATATACTATATATATATATATATATATATATATATATATATATATATATATATATATCTCATTCACTATATATCTCATTCACCAATGTCTAAAGAGCTGATGTCTTCTTGGAGTAGATGCAATTTTGGAGAGAAGTCACAAAAACATGGACGTGTAGACCTGTATCTTTCTATCTAATATAAAAATCACAATCTAATATAAACAATGGACATCATGCCACCTTAGTAACCTCATTTGCTTATTGTGCAAAGTCAACTTTAACCAAATCTGGTAGTTCCATTGACAATTCCTGTATCTCTCCCACCTTCCAGCTTCAGAGCCTTGGCGCCATCCTGGACAGCCCTCTCCATAATCTCCTTCACTTTCCACATCCATAACATCACCTGGTTAACTTTCATTTTTGCAGCATCAAGCAAGTTCTTCCTTCGCACTTTTGCCAAACTGGTCCACAGTCCACTGACCTTTCCACTTTACAATTTCAAAACCCTCCATAAACTGCAGCTAATTCAAAAGACAGCAGCTTGCATCATTACATCATCTTCTTCACACCTGTACATTAATTCCACCATCACATTCAATATAAATCAATCCTATGATCATACAAGGCCAATAATAGCCATGAACAAAGAGGGACACAAAACCAACACGACACAGATCGCACATTACAATAATCAGTGTCTGCTTTGCCCATATTGCTCACCAATTAATTATCACAACTCATGAGTTTATAAAAAGGCATTAACTTTTTTGAAGTTTATAAAAACGGTTATATTTTAGCCCAGTGACATGTCCAGGATGGACTCTGTGTCCCTCATTGACTGCTGGAGATAGTCAACCAAGACCCTGTGTTACGTCAAGCTGCGTTTCCCCATCAGATACGGCATGACGTAACACCTGTACGGAAAAGCAGGTATAGAAAATCCATAGATGGGAGGTCAGATTTATAAAAAGTTTAGTAAAATTGCTTAAAGTTTATCAGAAAAAAAAACGCACCTTGCTTTTAAAGATGAACATTTCTCATTAGAAATTTTTTTATTAAACTTCTGCGTTATGTTAAATACTGTTTAAGGTAACCTTGGCTGGTTTAGCTTGTCTGTCTGGGAGGTGTTTTTGGGTTGGAGTAAAATTACTCCATAGATCCACAGGAGGCTTTTTCACATGTTTCTGGTGTGACTCGCTTCTACAGCGTCGCTTCACATCGCGCTCCACTCTGTGTAAAAATAACAATAATTACAAAAACTCTCTGAGAATAGCCTTGCTCTGGTCTCACACAGTTAGAACCCGTTCTCCAGTCCATGTTGTAGCTGCAGTTTATTTGTTTTAGTTTTCATGTAGTTTCCTTAATAATCTGTATGCATCAAAATCCTTGTCATTTTATTTAACGAGTGTCCTGGTTCAGTTCCTTATGAGGTGGAGGCTGCTGCTTTGACTGACAGCCGCTCTGACTGCAGCTCTGCCTTCTTTGTTCTTTGTGTTTTTGTTAACCTTTTCAGAATCAGACCCAGTCAAACCGGGACATCGTTTCACATGCCGACCCTTCTTCTTCTTCTTCTTCTTCTTCTTTAAAAAAAAGCGTGTAATGCTAAATTAACTGATCTAGAGCGTTACTCTTTCAGTTTTAAATAAAACATAACAGTGAATCATGGGGAGATCTCTGGTTAGTTGCTGCGTTTATCAGCTCAATTACTGGAAGCGAGGGAATAAAAACTGACAGGCGACGTGGCCACAGGTGGAAATAACTCATCAATTAACTGTAAGAGCAGCAACAGACACGCTTACCGAGGAAAGTTGTTGTCAGCTGTTCTATCAGCTGAACTTTCTGACCTGCTGGTTCGCATAAATCGCAAGAAAACCTTTGACCACCGCTACTTTCATTCATGCATCTGTGGTCAGTTTGAGATGTTCTTCCAAAGGTTAAAATGATTAAACATCGATAAACCTCAGACTGGCAAATCTCTGCTTTGCAAAGACCAACCCTACTCTCTTTCTGATTGGCTAAATTCCTGGCTCTGCCAGATTTCATTGGTTGAGAGCAGCTTCCGTTTAAAACCTTGAATAAAAGGTCTACAGGGAACATCCGTCGCAGTGACAGAGAACTTTAACCCTTGCTAAAAGTGTATTTAAATGTTCATTCATACTGGCTCTACTAAGATTAGGCCAGAAGCAGAGTAACTGTTTTTCTACACTGTCTCAGTTTTCTAGTCGATTGCTTGGTTAGGTCTTCACAAGCTTTTCACAGTTCCTTTGACGTCATCAAACCTCTCTAATTCAGAACATTTCAACAACTACTACTATATCAAACAACCAGGGTTGCCTTATTAAAATCCACTTTTACAGTTTACCTTTTTAAAAAAGTTGATTTAGACAAAAAGGGTCCAAATCAAGTCAAAATTTGATTGACCATATTGTGAGTATAACTGCTGACGCTAAACCAAGACAGCGGGTATAGTTAATCAGAACCGTGGCCTTTGATGTTGTTAAAAGCTCGATGTAGACATAAGCACAGTTGAAATACCTGCATGACTTCTCACGTTTCCATAGCAACTGTAAGAAAACAAGAACTTGCCTTAGAACCTTGATGAGGTCATCATCCTGTGATCTCATTGGTGATGTCATAGAGGTTCAGAGAGTTTTTTAATTCCGCAAAGAACTTTTCACTCTGTCCAGTGTTCAGAAGCAAACGGATTGGTTGCAGAGAGATTGTCAGTGGATTTATTTCACAATCGATTCAAGTGGAATATACAGTAAACATGTCTTTTACTGCTAGATTTAGAGCCAAGGTCAGGAAGGCAGTGAGAAAGATCTTTACCTGCTGCTGTGCAGAAGATGATTCTGACAACGATAGTAATGATTTTATCACTGAGGAGGAAACTGGAACCAAGGATGAAAAATTCATACATGGAACCTATCAAGACCCTTTTCAAAGCAAGATGGCCACCGAGGAAGAACCTAGCGCCTGTTTTGAAGTTGAAATTATAGATGACGTAGATCATTTCTTCGCAGAAGACGACAGTAGGTCTGAAAGTAACCCTTTGACTGTGCAGACATCTGAAAACTTTTTTTTTGCCGCCAATGTTCCTGAAACCAAAATGACTGGCACTGAAATAGGTCAAGGCGATACTGGAAAGAAAGAAAATGCGATCAACCCAGATCTTCTTAGCAATGATTTTATCACTGAGGAGGAAAGTGGAACCAAGGATGAAAAATTCATACATGGAACCTATCAAGACCCTTTTCAAGACAAGATGGCCACAGAGGAAGAACCGAGAACCCATCCAGCCCCTCAAACAGATGAAAACATAACACAGAATGATCCGAGCCCCCCCTTTCAAGCTAAAGAAATAAACAAGGAACGTGCAGGTAATATAATAATTTCTGAAGTGCTGAATCAAACAGAGTGTTGCTACCAAGGAGAAAACAGTCAAACAAATCAGGATCCTGACCCCACCATGTTCTTTTGCAAATTTCCCAACTCTTTTCAGAACTCTTGGCTGAATGCCTCAATGCAGAGCATCCTGCACCTGAGCGTAGCTAGGAAGGTTGTGGCTCAGCATCCCGAAAAGATTTTTAAAGGCTTGTCAGCAAGTCCGTTATGTGCCAAACTTCTCTGCTCTGCCATGCAGCACCCAGGGAAACATTTCACCTTAAGGGAAATCTACCAAGTTGTTATGGAAATACTAGCAAATGTGCCGTCACTTGACTTGACAGAGGAGAACCACCCATTATACTTTTTGGATTTTATTTTGGCCAGGTTACATTGTTCTGGTATCAAAGCACTTTTCAAGGAGTATACAGCTTTAATTTGTGAACAATGTCAGACTGTGTGCTATGAGGAGAGTTCAGCTGGTCCCATCTTAGGACCATTAGAGCCAGAACCATACGACAGTACCACTTCTCTTCTTAACCGTATGGTTGCTGACTTCGACCACGAACATTGTATGGACTGCAATTCCATCTTTAAGCAAAAAAGGTTTATCCATGACAATAATGTAATAGTCCTTTGCCGCGAATTGACAACCAGTGAGATGGGTTTAAACTGTCCTGTTATTCCTAGTAATACCATTGACATTCCTGTAAAAGATGGAACCCAGTTGTACCGTCTTTCCTCAGTCATTTGCAGCCAAAGCCTGCATCTGGGGTTTTCACACTTTTACACATATCTGATGTGTGGACAAATGACATATAAGGTTGAAGATACCGAGGTAACAGCTTCAAATAGAGACTGTGTAGCAGATATTTGCCACAATGGGTTTATCTACATCTACGAGAAGTACACCGAAGGAGATGACGAATTTAGTGCTTGGATCAAAGCTACCCCTGAACAAGAACATCGCAACCCGGAAAGTACAGCAAATATACCAACAAGGACAAGATGTGGTAGGGAGCTGAAAACTTTAACCCATCCAGCCCCTCAGTTAGATGAAAACATAACACAGAATGAACCGAGCCACCCCTTTCAAGCTAAAGAAATAAACAAGGAACGTACAGGTAATATAATAATTTCTGAAGTGCTGAATCAAACAGAGTGTTGCTACCAAGGAGAAAACAGTCAAACAAATCAGGATCCTGACCCCACCATGTTCTTTTGCAAATTTCCCAACTCTTTTCAGAACTCTTGGCTGAATGCCTCAATGCAGAGCATCCTGCACCTGAGCGTAGCTAGGAAGGTTGTGGCTCAGCATCCCGAAAAGATTTTTAAAGGCTTGTCAGCAAGTCCGTTATGTGCCAAACTTCTCTGCTCTGCCATGCAGCACCCAGGGAAACATTTCACCTTAAGGGAAATCTACCAAGTTGTTATGGAAATACTAGCAAATGTGCCGTCACTTGACTTGACAGAGGAGAACCACCCATTATACTTTTTGGATTTTATTTTGGCCAGGTTACATTGTTCTGGTATCAAAGCACTTTTCAAGGAGTATACAGCTTTAATTTGTGAACAATGTCAGACTGTGTGCTATGAGGAGAGTTCAGCTGGTCCCATCTTAGGACCATTAGAGCCAGAACCATACGACAGTACCACTTCTCTTCTTAACCGTATGGTTGCTGACTTCGACCACGAACATTGTATGGACTGCAATTCCATCTTTAAGCAAAAAAGGTTTATCCATGACAATAATGTAATAGTCCTTTGCCGCGAATTGACAACCAGTGAGATGGGTTTAAACTGTCCTGTTATTCCTAGTAATACCATTGACATTCCTGTAAAAGATGGAACCCAGTTGTACCGTCTTTCCTCAGTCATTTGCAGCCAAAGCCTGCATCTGGGGTTTTCACACTTTTACACATATCTGATGTGTGGACAAATGACATATAAGGTTGAAGATACCGAGGTAACAGCTTCAAATAGAGACTGTGTAGCAGATATTTGCCACAATGGGTTTATCTACATCTACGAGAAGTACAACGAAGGAGATGACGAATTTAGTGCTTGGATCAAAGCTACCCCTGAACAAGAACATGAAAGTACAGCAAGAAGAAGAAGACAGTCAAGCCAAATATAATCTTTATCACACCATGTTCTCAAATTAATTCAGAAAATGCTGGATAAGTTAAACAATTCAAGAACTTTATCATAGTTGGTATGCTTCTTTGTAACTGGGAACAAAACAAAAGAAAGAAAGAAATATAATATACTGTACCCTCAACAAAAAAACAGACATAAAGGGAAAAAAAGCTAATGGTGGCTCATGTTTTAGGGCTGGTGTGGCTTAACAGAAAGGTCCCTGATCTGAAACCTAGCTGGGATCTTTCTGTATGGAGTTTACATGTTCTCCCCATGCATGCAAGGGTTCTCTCCGGGTGCTCCGGCTTCCCCCTCAAAGTCCAAAAATATGCATTTTAGGTTAATTGGGCACGTAAGATTGTCTATAGGTGTAAATATATTCATGCTTTCTTTGGTTTTGTAATCTTTTAAAAATTGACAAAGAAGTAACCCCAAAAACAAACGAGACAAAAAAAAAATCTATTGCATGGTGGTACCCTTGTTAAACCAAAATAAAGGGGGTAAAACTTTAAAACTTTCCTTTTTGACAAAGCTTATAGTTAAAGCTGCTCATGTTACTCTGAGTTACCTCTATAGTTATGCTGCTATAGGTGTAGGCTACTGGAGGACATCAGGGCCTATTTTTCTCACTCTACTGATTTCTACTGTTCTCCAGTTTTGCATTGCATTGAAATGACTGTTGTCATTTCAGCTTAAAACTTTTTGTTCTCTCTCCTTTTTCTTTATAGTAGGTACACCTGGTCTGGAGTTTTGTTAGCTTTGACATCATCCAGAGAAGACAGATCACCTGCTATTACCATCTAATGTAGAACAGATTACTGGATCAATGTGTGCTTCTGTGCTTTTTTGTCTCTCTTGTTGTGTCTCTGCTCTGTTTTCTGTAACCCCCAGTCGGTCGAGGCAGATGACCGTTCACACTGAGCCTGGTTCTGCTTGAGGTTTTTCCTTCCCGTTAAAGGGGAGTTTTTCTTTCTGCTGTCGCTTTATGCATGCTCAGTATGAGGGATTGCTGCAAAGCAATGGACAATGCAGACGACTCTCCCTGTAGCTTGACGCTTCTCCAGGAGTAAATGCTGCTTGTCAAGACTTTAATGGAATCAATTGGTTCCTTTATACAGGAAATGTTTTTGAGCAATCAATATAATTTGACCCAATCTGTATAATGGGGCTGCATGGTGGCTCATGTTTTAGGGCTGGTGTGGCTTAACAGAAAGGTCCCTGATCTGAAACCTAGCTGGGATCTTTCTGTATGGAGTTTACATGTTCTCCCCATGCATGCAAGGGTTCTCTCCGGGTGCTCCGGCTTTTCCCTTAAAGTCCAAAGATATGCATTTTAGGTTAATTGGGCACATAAGATTGTCTAAAGGTGTAAATATATTCATGCTTTCTTTGGTTTTGTAATCTTTTAAAAATTGACAAAGAAGTAACGGCAAAAACAAACGAGACAAAAAAAATCTATTCCATGGTGGTACCCTTGTTAAACCAAAATAAAGGGGGTAAAACTTTAAAACCTTCCTTTTTGACAAAGCTTATAGTTAGAGCTGCTCATGTTACTCTGAGTTACCTCTATAGTTATGCTGCTATAGGTGTAGGCTACTGGAGGACATCAGGGCCTATTTTTCTCACTCTACTGAGTTCTACTGTTCTCCAGTTTTGCATTGCATTGCATTGAAATGACTGTCGTCATTTCAGCTTATAACTTTTTGTTCTCTCTCCTTTTTCTTCATAGTAGGTACATCTGGTCTGGAGTTTTGTTAGCTTTGACATCATCCAGAGAAGACAGATCACCCGCTACTACCATCTAATGTAGAACAGATTACTAGATCAATGTGTGCTTCTGTGCTTTTTTGTCTCTCTTGTTGTGTCTCTGCTCTGTCTTCTGTAACCCCCAGTCGGTCGAGGCAGATGACCGTTCACACTGAGCCTGGTTCTGCTGGAGGTTTTTCCTTCCCGTTAAAGGGGCGTTTTTCTTTCCACTGTCGCTTCATGCTTGCTCAGTATGAAGGATTGCTGCAAAGCCATGGACAATGCAGACGACTCTCCCTGTGGCTCTACGCTTCTCCAGGAGTAAATGCTGCTTGTCAAGACTTTGATGCAATCAATTGGTTCCCTTATACAGGAAATGTTTTTGAGCAATCAATATAATTTGACCCAATCTGTATAATGAGGCTACATGGTGGCTCATGTTTTAGGGCTGGTGTGGCTTAACAGAAAGGTCCCTGATCTGAAACCTAGCTGGGATCTTTCTGTATGGAGTTTACATGTTCTCCCCATGCATGCAAGGGTTCTCTCCGGGTGCTCCGGCTTCCCACTCAAAGTCCAAGGATATGCATTTTAGGTTAATTGGGCACGTAAGATTGTCTATAGGTGTAACTATATTCATGCTTTCTTTGGTTTTGTAATCTTTTAAAAATTGACAAAGAAGTAACCCCAAAAACAAATGAGACAAAAAAAATCTATTCCATGGTGGTACCCTTGTTAAACCAAAATAAAGGGGGTAAAACTTTAAAACTTTCCTTTTTGACAAAGCTTATAGTTAAAGCTGCTCATGTTACTCTGAGTTACCTCTATAGTTATGCTGCTATAGGTGTAGGCTACTGGAGGACATCAGGGCCTATTTTTCTCACTCTACTGATTTCTACTGTTCTCCAGTTTTGCATTGCATTGAAATGACTGTTGTCATTTCAGCTTAAAACTTTTTGTTCTCTCTCCTTTTTCTTTATAGTAGGTACATCTGGTCTGGAGTTTTGTTAGCTTTGACATCATCCAGAGAAGACAGATCACCCGCTACTACCATCTAATGTAGAACAGATTACTAGATCAATGTGTGCTTCTGTGCTTTTTTGTCTCTCTTGTTGTGTCTCTGCTCTGTCTTCTGTAACCCCCAGTCGGTCGAGGCAGATGACCGTTCACACTGAGCCTGGTTCTGCTGGAGGTTTTTCCTTCCCGTTAAAGGGGCGTTTTTCTTTCCACTGTCGCTTCATGCTTGCTCAGTATGAAGGATTGCTGCAAAGCCATGGACAATGCAGACGACTCTCCCTGTGGCTCTACGCTTCTCCAGGAGTAAATGCTGCTTGTCAAGACTTTGATGCAATCAATTGGTTCCCTTATACAGGAAATGTTTTTGAGCAATCAATATAATTTGACCCAATCTGTATAATGAGGCTACATGGTGGCTCATGTTTTAGGGCTGGTGTGGCTTAACAGAAAGGTCCCTGATCTGAAACCTAGCTGGGATCTTTCTGTATGGAGTTTACATGTTCTCCCCATGCATGCAAGGGTTCTCTCCGGGTGCTCCGGCTTCCCACTCAAAGTCCAAGGATATGCATTTTAGGTTAATTGGGCACGTAAGATTGTCTATAGGTGTAACTATATTCATGCTTTCTTTGGTTTTGTAATCTTTTAAAAATTGACAAAGAAGTAACCCCAAAAACAAATGAGACAAAAAAAATCTATTCCATGGTGGTACCCTTGTTAAACCAAAATAAAGGGGGTAAAACTTTAAAACTTTCCTTTTTGACAAAGCTTATAGTTAAAGCTGCTCATGTTACTCTGAGTTACCTCTATAGTTATGCTGCTATAGGTGTAGGCTACTGGAGGACATCAGGGCCTATTTTTCTCACTCTACTGATTTCTACTGTTCTCCAGTTTTGCATTGCATTGAAATGACTGTTGTCATTTCAGCTTAAAACTTTTTGTTCTCTCTCCTTTTTCTTTATAGTAGGTACACCTGGTCTGGAGTTTTGTTAGCTTTGACATCATCCAGAGAAGACAGATCACCTGCTATTACCATCTAATGTAGAACAGATTACTGGATCAATGTGTGCTTCTGTGCTTTTTTGTCTCTCTTGTTGTGTCTCTGCTCTGTTTTCTGTAACCCCCAGTCGGTCGAGGCAGATGACCGTTCACACTGAGCCCGGTTCTGCTTGAGGTTTTTCCTTCCCGTTAAAGGGGAGTTTTTCTTTCTGCTGTCGCTTTATGCATGCTCAGTATGAGGGATTGCTGCAAAGCAATGGACAATGCAGACGACTCTCCCTGTAGCTTGACGCTTCTCCAGGAGTAAATGCTGCTTGTCAAGACTTTAATGGAATCAATTGGTTCCTTTATACAGGAAATGTTTTTGAGCAATCAATATAATTTGACCCAATCTGTATAATGGGGCTGCATGGTGGCTCATGTTTTAGGGCTGGTGTGGCTTAACAGAAAGGTCCCTGATCTGAAACCTAGCTGGGATCTTTCTGTATGGAGTTTACATGTTCTCCCCATGCATGCAAGGGTTCTCTCCGGGTGCTCCGGCTTTTCCCTTAAAGTCCAAAGATATGCATTTTAGGTTAATTGGGCACGTAAGATTGTCTAAAGGTGTAAATATATTCATGCTTTCTTTGGTTTTGTAATCTTTTAAAAATTGACAAAGAAGTAACGGCAAAAACAAACGAGACAAAAAAAATCTATTCCATGGTGGTACCCTTGTTAAACCAAAATAAAGGGGGTAAAACTTTAAAACCTTCCTTTTTGACAAAGCTTATAGTTAGAGCTGCTCATGTTACTCTGAGTTACCTCTATAGTTATGCTGCTATAGGTGTAGGCTACTGGAGGACATCAGGGCCTATTTTTCTCACTCTACTGAGTTCTACTGTTCTCCAGTTTTGCATTGCATTGCATTGAAATGACTGTTGTCATTTCAGCTTATAACTTTTTGTTCTCTCTCCTTTTTCTTCATAGTAGGTACACCTGGTCTGGAGTTTTGTTAGCTTTGACATCATCCAGAGAAGACAGATCACCCGCTACTACCATCTAATGTAGAACAGATTACTAGATCAATGTGTGCTTCTGTGCTTTTTTGTCTCTCTTGTTGTGTCTCTGCTCTGTCTTCTGTAACCCCCAGTCGGTCGAGGCAGATGACCGTTCACACTGAGCCTGGTTCTGCTGGAGGTTTTTCCTTCCCGTTAAAGGGGCGTTTTTCTTTCCACTGTCGCTTCATGCTTGCTCAGTATGAAGGATTGCTGCAAAGCCATGGACAATGCAGACGACTCTCCCTGTGGCTCTACGCTTCTCCAGGAGTAAATGCTGCTTGTCAAGACTTTGATGCAATCAATTGGTTCCCTTATACAGGAAATGTTTTTGAGCAATCAATATAATTTGACCCAATCTGTATAATGAGGCTACATGGTGGCTCATGTTTTAGGGCTGGTGTGGCTTAACAGAAAGGTCCCTGATCTGAAACCTAGCTGGGATCTTTCTGTATGGAGTTTACATGTTCTCCCCATGCATGCAAGGGTTCTCTCCGGGTGCTCCGGCTTCCCACTCAAAGTCCAAGGATATGCATTTTAGGTTAATTGGGCACGTAAGATTGTCTATAGGTGTAACTATATTCATGCTTTCTTTGGTTTTGTAATCTTTTAAAAATTGACAAAGAAGTAACCCCAAAAACAAATGAGACAAAAAAAATCTATTCCATGGTGGTACCCTTGTTAAACCAAAATAAAGGGGGTAAAACTTTAAAACTTTCCTTTTTGACAAAGCTTATAGTTAGAGCTGCTCATGTTACTCTGAGTTACCTCTATAGTTATGCTGCTATAGGTGTAGGCTACTGGAGGACATCAGGGCCTATTTTTCTCACTCTACTGATTTCTACTGTTCTCCAGTTTTGCATTGCATTGCATTGAAATGACTATCGTCATTTCAGCTTATAACTTTTTGTTCTCTCTATAGTTATGCTGCTATATGAAGCACCCGTATCACATATAACTGCGCTACTGGACCAGTTCTAGGCTCTAAGGAGTCGGGAGGAAGAGTAATTACACCAGAGACCGCTGCTTTATATGGTCAAGGCCGGCAATTTACTGAATGCAGAACACACACATAAAATACAACACATGAACTTAAAAATACCCTGCAGATTCTTAATAATGAGGTAAATATAAATGGGAAAAAGAGGGAAGGAAAAAAAGTATATCACTCTTTTTTCTTTTTTACTCTTTAATTCACATAGTTTGTTTTAATAAGACTAATCTAATTTAATTAGACCAATCTCGGTTCTCCTAGGTTATTTTAGGCGGACTAATTTGAGTTAATTAGATCAGTCTCTTTTTTTTCCTAGGTTGCACCTATTTTAAGATTCCTGTTTTTCTTCCTGGGTTAACTCGTTATCCTTTCTTTTACAGGTAGGGAAATACCTTCAAACACAATTTAAATCAACACGGACCACAGTTGTTCAAATCACATTCAGAGACACAAACATATGAAAATCAAAGTATGGCACTTTAAATTCAAGTTCAAGTCCCAATGTAAGTTCAGATGTTCAGTTCAACGAAAAGTCTCAGTTTGATTCAGTCCAAAAAATAATAATTCAATCAGTTCTCAGTTCTGTTCAATTCGATTCGAACTAGTTCCTGATATTCCTACCGCTCCGGCAGCGCATTACCACACGCAGGAGAGTCTCTCGTTGATGCGATGGAGAAGATGAATTGAAGGTCTAGGCTCGCCATCTAGAATCCCGTCTGTGAATGTGCACACCGCACACTGCAGACCAATCTTCGCTCCGACCGAGCTTCCAACCGAACAAAAAAATCCGACCTGCGTAACAGGCCACAACACAATAAAACTCTTTTTAAATCCTCAAATTGTACAAATAAATTCTTCTTTCATAAACCCAACATATTAATCTGATAACAGTTTATGGCGGAGCGTTTCTTCGCTGATAGCTACGTTTTTAACGTTAGCTCCCCGCCAAAAGAAAAAAAGTACAACACGGTGAAAATGCATAAAAATAAATACAAAACTTACAAAAACCGATATAGTTCTCATAAAATCCTCGTCCGTTCCCGACCAGGTAAATTATGTTTTTTTAACTATAATGTTAACTTTTTCTGTTAATTAATCACCGCTCTTTTCCTCCGATTATGAAGGTAATCTTGTTCCAATACGATTTGTGCATTGTAAGCGTGAATTTGAAGTTGTAGAAGGAGTTTTGTATTTGTAGAATTAAAAAAAAAATTACAAGTACAATTTTTTTTTTACACCTGTTCAAATTATTTTTTTTCCTCAAATACAAATCAATAATTTACAATTGCACAAATCTGCTGCTGTGAGTCACAAATTCAATGTTACAAGTTACGCCTTCATTTTCACTTTTGACACGAACGTCGCGCCAGTAAAAATGATCTGTAACTTGTGGGTAGTACCCTTGATTGGACAGCAGGGGGCGCTGCCTGCTCCGTCAGTCTGTACCAACCAGAAATACATACTGCCTTGTTGCCTTTTAAGTCATAGACATAATATAACAGTATATACGTCTGTGTTTTAAGTACCCTGCCACACAGACATGTATATGTAGACGCCGCGTCGTCGGGTGAGAGGCGTGCCGACAGAGCGGCCATCTTAGGTCAGACCAAGCTGCGCTCAGACAGAATGTACTTTATGTTTTCAGACAGTCTGGATCCGGTGAATTCTCAACCGATTTCCAGATAAATCTGCCCCTTTAGGGGCTACATGGGACCAATTGATTGAATGAAATGATTGTCTAACTTAATAAATAATTTCGATTTTGTATTGAAAGTAAGCAAACTTCCAGAGCTACGTCCCAGGAAGCCCGACTTTTACTCCCCTTATGGGTGCGCAAATAAAAGGACACTAGGAACCAGATCCTGGGCAATTACCTTCCATAAGTAAGATTTTATGATAGATAATCCTCATGCTTTACAATTACAGTTTTACAGATTTTTAAACACAGTATGTGCTAATGGGTAGCAGGGATGGAAGTAGAGAAAAGTACATTAAACACCAAAAACAAACAAAATGGTCCTAAAATTCTGGATAGACATGATTTATGGGGGGTAAAATATTATACAGTATTTTTAGTTTTGCTATGATTTTGTAATGTATTTGATTCTAAGATGCGTTTTTAGGTTTTTGTTGATTTTTTTCTTCCCAAATCGCGGTTTGTATTATATAATTTTTAAATGCTGTTATGAGCACCTTTGCTTTCACTTGTCTGTATATAGTTTTGCTCCTATGTAGATAAGTGCTGTTGTCTGTAGATCGGTGTCTGTGTATATATATATATATATATATATATATATATATATATATATATATATATATATATATATATATATATATATATATATATATATATTAGGGCTGGGCAAGTTAACGCGTTAATTTCGCGTTAATTCCTTAGACTATTAACGGCGATATTTATTTTATCGCGCATTAACGCATGTTGCTCACATGCTTTCAGTCAGTGTCAGTCAGCAGGCGCGCTGACTGCAGCGCGCTGTCACGGCAGCACTCTCCCGCTCCCCCTCCCCTCTCGTACATGGCTCAGCGGCGCCAGCCAATCAGCACGCAGGCTCAGCCTGGCCCGCCCACTCAGCTCTCACACAAACTTAATACACAAACAGCTGAGAGAGACCGCAGCAGCAAAAAAACATGAACAGGGGAAGTAGCACCGTTTGGCTTTATTTTAATACCGTAAATGAAATCAAGCTGTATGTTTTGTAAAAAGCCGGTTCATTTCCGTGGAAACACAACAAATTTATCTAAGCACGTGAAAAAACATGAAAACGTCGAGCCCCAGAAACGGAGAGAGGAGACGAAACTTCTCTCATTGCCCCGACAGACCCACAGACGTCTCTGACTGAGGCGTTTCAGTCCTCCAGGGAACATCCAGGTAGATCAGTGGATGGATGGATGGATGGATGGATGGATGGATGGATGGATGGATGGATGGATGGATGGATGTTACTGGAGCCCACACATAACATGTAATTAAGACCTTGAAAGAACCCAGTACATATATTAAAAAGTGTTATTTAAGATAAGATAACATTAGCTAATCCTTTTTTTATCCCACGACGGGGAAATTTATAGGATTAAAGCAACAGGCAGGTGCACACAACACAGACAAAATTACATAAGGATTGAAATATATAAGAGGTGGATTAGCGAAAAAACACTGAACATAACATTATTATTATTATTATTATTATTATTATTTAATCGTAATAATAAAATAAAAACCACAAAACCCAAAAGGTCAACAGTTTCATGATACATCAAGCTTAGGGACTGGCTAATGTACAGCAGGTCAAAAAAAGCCATATTTTGGCTGCAGTGCTTGTTCTCTTATGAAGAAAAGATCAACTAGTGCACTAAATTCAATAGATGGGTTGAAAATATCCAGTATAAAATAAGTGCTACAAATGTTACAACACTTTTGTTCATATGGCAGCAGAACATTAAAATAAAAGTGCTCTTTACACTACTTTTGAATTCATTCTTGGAGTTTGTAAATACAATGCGATTAATCGCGATTAATCGCGATTAATCAGGGCGATTAATCGCGATTAAATATTTTAATCGTTGCCCAGCCCTAATATATATTAGTGCTGTCAGTTAAACGCGTTATTAACGGCATTAACGGCAACCCATTTTAACGGCGACAATTTTTTTGTCGCCGTTAATCGCGCGTCAAAACACACACACTGTTCCCTAATGTTTTTCCCCCCGCCGCGCTCTCCGGACTGTGTTTCTTTTACCCTCGGCGCTTTCCGTAGTTTCAAGAGTGCTAGAAAACTGTAGCAAAACAGACCCGCGCTGCGCTCACTGTCGTTTCTTTTACCCTCGGACACATGCGACTTTGGGCTTCTTTTTTCTAAAAGCGCTTCTAAATTTCATGAGATACGGGTTTCGGTTTTTTTGGGCAGGTTTCTGAAAGTGAAATCGCTTATTTGGGCTCTAAAATAAATGACGAAACAGCGGTTATTAAGAGGCCTGCCGTCGGGAGTAAAGGCAGACAGAGCAACTCTGCAGGTATTTTCTGCAGTTTACGGTGCAATAACCGGTGATAACTGCTGAAAGTAGATTACATGGTGCAGATCACCATTTTAAGCAGAGATTGGTTCTGAAGATGAGCTTTTACACGTTGATAACATTGCAGAAACCCCAACCCATAAACCGTACTTTAATGCTTATTAATTTGTTTTCTCTGTATTTGACAAACTAAGGCTGAATCACGTTGCCAAAAGAAGGACCTGGAGTTACTAAACAGTTGCTAAACAGTCTCATTCAGGCTCCTGGCCCAGTTGTAAGCAAAGTGTAAGACTGGAATGACCTGGAAATTTAAAACCTTTTTCCAGGCTTAAACTCTATGAATATGGATAGAATCAGCAAGCAAAAATATTCAAAGAAATTATTGTTGTTGGTGTGAAAGCTCAGAATTAGATGTGTGAGAGAGAGAGTAAAGAAATGAACAAAACTTATGACTTTATTGAAATGTTCAATTTTTATCAATGTACATGTTAATGCATAATACCATGTCTATCTTTGTTTAAGAGGCAAAAAAAATATATCGGCATGAAAACAGGTATTTTACACATTTGTTTACACACTGTGTAAACATCAGGGCGTCATGATTAGTCATTTAGCCATTATAGTCCAGAGTTTAACATTTGGCACCAGGATGTTTTCATTCCAATTCTGAAAAGTGCTTGAAAAATAATTTTATTTGCCTTGTAAAAAATTTTTGTACAAGCATGTATTTTATTAGTGTCATTTATTGCAAAATTGCATATAAAATGCCAAAACAGGCTATTACACTTTCAGAAATAAAAGGATAAAATATGCGATTAATTTGCGATTAATCTCGAGTTAACTATCCACAATATGCGATTAATCGCGATTAAAATTTTTAATCGTTTGACAGCACTAATATATATATATATATATATATATATATATATATATATATATATATATATATATATATATTGGAAGTATGTAATATGTAATATATGTAAGTGCGTGTACATTTTTCATCCAGTTTGAATTCAGTTTAAATACTTTTGGTTCTGAATAAATATGTGTTCACAATGCCCGTGAAAGGTCACGGGCATTGTGAACATCTGATTAAAATGAGATCTGAGCTGCCTCCTATTAATTTTGACAGCAGATGTCTGATCTGTGGTCTGACCCAAGATGGCCGCCCTGCAGGCATGTCAGCCTAGCGGCCGGCAGCGTCCAATGGGGCGTCTACGTATATGATGTCTATGCCCTGCCAGGTCTGACCGGCTTCCTTCCCCTCCAACTCACCACCAGGTAGTGGTCGGTGGAGAGCTCCCCCCCTCTCTTCACCCGTGTGTCCAAGACATGCGGCTGCAGATCAGATGAAACGACAACAGAGTCGATCATTGAACTGTGGCCTAGGGCAGGGGTTTTCAATAGGTGAGGCGCGCCTCCCCTGGGGGGCGCCAAAGAGTCACAGGGGAAGCGCGAGAAGACAGAGAAGAAGACAGCGCTGCCGCTGAACTCTGTGAAACTATGTAGCGATATTCGTGCCTTCTGTTTGAGCGCGAAGGAACCAATCCAAGCGCGCAGTGAGACAACTCTCAACGCTCAAAACCGGTCTGGCACGGTGTGAAAAACTGATCTCAACCCACTGTCCTCACGGTGAGTTCGTAGGTGCTCGCGCGCACCTGTTCATTCCACGCTCAACACCAGCTGTGCACTCGCTCGGCTGTTAAAGCCAATCACAAACAGTTTTTTTCCCCATCCAATCAGAGTATGGCTTGCAAATACTGCATTCAGAGGAATTAAATCAAAATGCTGCAGCCTTTGGCAGAAATTACTAAACATAACTGAGGGATTGAAGAAAAACAAATAAAAAGTGTCATATTTTAGCCTAAAATATTTAGGCTAAAGTATTTAGACTAAAATATTAGAGTTACTATGTGAGGTGTAAAAAAGAGACAAAATGTTTTGTTTCTTTTCTTTCCAGCTTCTGGGAGGTTATGAACGCAGATTTGTGTCTTTATTATTCAATCAAAAAAAAGGTTGCTTCAATCAAAAAATATATTTTCAATTAAAAAAAACTTCACTTCAATTAAAAAAAAACTTTTCAATCAAAGAAAAAAAGTATTTGAATCCAAAAATATATTTGAGACTCAAAAAAATACATTTGAACACTGATTTTCTTTGATTGAAAATGTTTTCTTTGATAGAAGTCCGTTTTTTTTGTTTGAAGCAACGTTTTTAATTGAAGTAGCATCGTTTTTTGACTGGACCATATAATGGGTAGGACATTTGTGTCTTTATCATTCAATCAAAAAATAAGTTGCTTCAAACAAACAAACAAGGGAATCAATAAAAAAAAGTCACTTCAATGAAAGGATAAACGTTTTCAATCATAGAAAATAGTTTTGAATGCAAATAAAATATTTCAGACTCCAAAAATTGCATTTGAACACTTTTTTTTAATTGGAAATGTTTTCTTTGATTGAAGTAATCTTTTTTTGCGTTTGGGGTATACATGGGTAGGACATTTGTGTCTTAATCATTCAATTCCAAAAAAGTTGTTTCAATCAAAAAAAAATATTTTCAATTAAAAAAAAAATGTTTAAATGCAAAAAAAAATGTACCCAGCAAAAAAAAAAGTACTGAAGAGAATGTGTTTTTTCGTTGTTTTTATTTTTTTTATTTGAAGAGAAAAAAATTTGAAGTTCAAATTGTTTTGATTAAATAACTTTTTTTTAAGAGAAAAACGTTTTAAAGTTCAATTTTTTTTATTAGATCAATCTTTTTTTGAAGTGAAAAAAGTTTTGAAGTTCAGATTTTTTCGTTTGAATCACTTTTTTTTTTGAAGCTCAAAAAGTTTTGAAGTTCAAATTTTTTCGATTGAATCATTTTGACACAAACGTACCGCGGTGGTATGAAGGCAGATTTGTGTCTTTATTATTCAATCAAAAAAAAGGTTGCTTCAATCAAAAAATATATTTTCAATTAAAAAAAACTTCACTTGAATTAAAAAAAAACTTTTCAATCAAAGAAAAAAAGTATTTGAATCCAAAAATATATTTGAGACTCAAAAAAATACATTTGAACACTGATTTTCTTTGATTGAAAATGTTTTCTTTGATAGAAGTCCGTTTTTTGTTTTGTTTGAAGCAACGTTTTTAATTGAAGTAGCATTGTATTTTGACTGGACCATATAATGGGTAGGACATTTGTGTCTTTATCATTCAATCAAAAAATAAGTTGCTTCAAACAAACAAACAAGGGAATCAATAAAAAAAGTCACTTCAATGAAAAGATAAACGTTTTCAATCATAGAAAATAGTTTTGAATGCAAATAAAATATTTGAGACTCCAAAAATTGCATTTGAACACTTTTTTTTTAATTGGAAATGTTTTCTTTGATTGAAGTAATCTTTTTTTGCGTTTGGGGTATACATGGGTAGGACATTTGTGTCTTAATCATTGAATTCCAAAAAAGTTGTTTCAATCAAAAAAAATATTTTCAATTAAAAAAAAAATGTTTAAATGCAAAAAAAAATGTACCCAGCAAAAAAAAAAAGTATTGAAGAGAATGTGTTTTTTCGTTGTTTTTATTTTTTTTATTTGAAGAGATAAAAAATTTGAAGTTCAAATTGTTTTGATTAAATAACTTTTTTTTTAAGAGAAAAACGTTTTAAAGTTCAATTTTTTTTAATTAGATCTTTTTTTTTTTTGAAGTGAAAAAAGTTTTGAAGTTCAGATTTTTTCGTTTGAATCACTTTTTTTTGAAGCTCAAAAAGTTTTGAAGTTCAAATTTTTTCGATTGAATCATTTTGACACAAACGTACCGCGGTGGGCGGGTGCTTCTCTATTGGTCAGACATGTTTGATTGACAAGTGTCTACACCAACGACGTCTTTCTGACAAAGAAGTCTTGTTTGTTCGGCACTTGCCAGAAAGCTTTTTACCAGCAAGCGAGGGAGCAGCGGTGAAGTTGTCGGTAAGTAGATAAAACAGGTTGAAAATAATTGGTGTCATGTTATTAGCCTATTCTGTTGATGTTTACAATAAATTGTACGCTTACTAACTTAGTTCACGTTGAGGAATGTTTGTAATGGTGTGAGGTTAGATATCTAAATATTTTCAGACAGGCAAGCAAAGTGGGCGAACCAATGACCCCCACGCAGCAGCTTGCTATGTGCTAGAGAGCATAGACATCATATACGTAGACGCCCCATTGTACGCTGCCGGCCGCTGGGCCGACGTGCCTACAGGGCGGCCATCTTGGGTCAGACCACAGATCAGACATCTGCTGTCAAAATGAATAGGAGGCAGCTCAGATCTCATTTTAATCATATGTTCACAATGCTCGTGACCTTTCAGATAGATTACATATATTTATTCAGAACCAAAACTATTTAAATTGAAGTCAAACTGGATGAAAAATGTACATGCACTTACATATTTTGCAGTTATATATTAATCTAATATACACACAATTTATACACACATAAATCTCTCTCTCTTTCTTCCAATATATATATATATACACAGTATGTACATACTGTATGTGTGTGTATATATATATATATATATATATATATATATATATATATATACAGTATGTATAGGCTATAGACACAGACACCGATCTACAGACAACAGCACTGATCTACATAGGAGCAAAACTATATACAGACAATTGAGAGCAGAGGTGCTCATAACAGCATTTAAAAATTATATATTACAAACCTCAATCTGGGGGGAAAAAAATCAACAAAAAACCTAACGCATCTAAGAATCAAATACATTACAAAATCATAGCAAAAACTGTATAATATCCCCCCCACCACAAATCATGTCCGTCCGTCCGTCCGTTGTCTTCCGCTTATCCGGGGTCGGGTCGCGGGGGTAGCAGCTTCAGTAGGGAGGCCCAGACGTCCCTCTCCCCAGCCACTTGGGCCAGCTCCTCAGGAGGAATCCCAAGGCGTTCCCAGGCCAGCCGGGAGACATAGTCCCTCCAGCGTGTCCTGGGTCTTCCCCTGGGTCTCCTCCCGGTGGGACGTGCCCGGAACACCTCTCCAGGGAGGCGTCCAGGAGGCATCCTGACCAGATGCCCGAGCCACCTCAACTGGCTCCTCTCGACGTGGAGGAGCAGCGGCTCTACTCTGAGTCCTCCCCGGATGACTGAGCTCCTCACCCTATCTCTAAGGGAGAGCCCAGACACACTACGGAGAAAACTCATTTCAGCCGCTTGTATCCGGGATCTCGTTCTTTCGGTCACGACCCAAAGCTCGTGACCATAGATGAGGGTAGGAACGTAGATCGACCGGTAAATCGAGAGCTTCGCCTTTTGGCTCAGCTCTCTCTTCACCACAACGGATTGGTACAGCGCCCGCTTCACAGCAGACGCTGCACCAATCCGCCTGTCGATCTCCCGCTCCATCTTCCCCTCATTCGTGAACAAGACCCCAAGATACTTGAACTCCTCCACTAGGGGCAGGACATCCTCCCCAACCCGGAGAAGGCACTCTACCCTTTTCCGGTTCAAGACCATGGTCTCGGATTTGGAGGCACTGATTTTCATCCCGGCCGCTTCGCACTCGGCTGCGAACCGCTCCAGTGAGTGCTGTAGATCACGCCCTGATGAAGCCAATAGGACCACGTCATCCGCGAATAGCAGAGACGCAATCCTAAGGCCACCAAAGCGGATCCCCTCAACACCTTGGCTGCGCCTAGAAATTCTGTCCATAAAAGTTATGAACAGAATCGGTGACAAAGGGCAGCCTTGGCGGAGTCCAACTCTCACCGGAAACGAGTCCGACTTACTGCCGGCAATGCGGACCAGACTCTGACACCGGTCGTACAGAGATCTGACAGCCCTTATTAAAGGGTCCGGTACTCCATACTCCCGGAGTACCCCCCACAGGATCCCCCGGGGGACACGGTCGAATGCCTTCTCCAGATCCACAAAGCACATGTAGACTGGTTGGGCAAACTCCCATGCCCCCTCAAGAATCCTGCTGAGGGTGTAGAGCTGGTCCAGTGTTCCACGGCCAGGACGAAAACCACACTGCTCTTCCTGAATCCGAGATTCGACTATCCGACGGACCCTCCTTTCCAGAACCCCTGAATAGACCTTACCAAATCATGTCTATCCAGTAATTTAGGACCATTTTGTTTGTTTTTGGTGTTTAATGTACTTTTCTCTGCTTCCATCCCTGCTACCCATTAGCACATATTGTGTTTATGCCGGAAAAACTGTGACTGTAAAGCATGGGGATTATCTATCATAAAATCTTACTTATGGAAGGTAATTCCCCAGGATCTGGTTCCTAGTGTTCTTTTATTTGCGCACCCATAAGCGGAGTAAAAGTCGGGCTTCCTGGGACGTAGCTCTGGAAGTTTGCTTACTTTCAATACAAAATCGAAATTATATATTAAGTTAGACAATAATTTAATTCAATCAATTGGTCCCATGTAGCCCCTAAAGGGGTGACGTTTTCAGTCAGTTGATTTATCTGGAAATCGGGTGAGAATTCACCGGATTCAGAGTGTCTGAAAACATAAAGTACATTTTTCTGATTTGTATTCTCTCTTAGCGCAGCTAGGTCTGACCTAAGATGGCCGCTCTGTCGGCACGCCTCTCACCCGAGGACGCGGCTAGAGAGCTACTGTGTTATGTTACACTGAGTAAAGTGGCCACAGCGCTGCCTGTTTAGTAGACGCTTTTATCTTGAGAGCGGGATAGGTTGCTTAAGCTGCTGTTAGTCGAGGTGCATGCGTCTCCCCCCCCCAACGCTGGGTCCGGTGTCGGCCAAGTGCCATGTACTGAGCGGGTATGGCAGGCCGTTTTAACATTTATTAGCTTGACTGAATATGTATTTCAGACATCTCAAATACATTCATTCCTAGTCAACATTTACATTTCAGACATCTACAATAACATTTGTCCTATCTAAAATGAACATTTCAGATATCTTGAATATAATTCATACTAGTACAAATTATGTCACTTTCCCCATTCATGTGTATAGGGCTTTTATTTACAGACATCTAAAATAACATTCTTCCAATCTAAAATAAACATTCCGGATGTCTAAAACTGAATTCCGACTAGGATGAAATCTAATTTCAGATCTCCATAATCCAGTCAATACTAGTAATAATTATCATTTCAGATATAAAAAATAAATAAAACATTCTAGATATCCAGATATATAATTCTTGACATCAAAAATATATTTCTACTAGTTGAAATGACATTACATATATCCACTACTGATTATATGACGAATTAAATTGGAATTTCAGATATCTAAAATTTCAATATGCCTATACAAGGTTGTGTTGTGAATTGGCACTATATAAATAACATTTAAATAAATTGAATTGAACTTCTGGTCACAAGAAACCAAAACTTTTAAAATGAGATTATAAAATTGTTACATTACAGTTAATCTTTCTCCTCTTCCCATCTCTCAGAGATACCCTAAAAGCCATTTTGTCTTAGCTGATCAGTGGAGTGGACATGAGTATTTCTCCAGCCGGCCATCAAATAAACGTCACATATTAGTGCTAGGGTATTTTGTATGTCAGGGTTTGTTTTTAATGATGCCTTCCTCATTCTAGTGAATTCAGTCTATTTTAAGCAGAGGAATTTTTAGTCTTGGGTAGTCATTTAACTAACCATCCTTTTATGTTTCTTCTGCAGCATTGGAAGCAAAGTTGTACTACTTTGTAGCAAAAATTATTACAGTCTGTGTGGTCCATGGAGGAGTTGCCCACCATTTTTTCTCAGAAAGGCTGTTTCAGCAATTTGCCGGCTTCCAAAGGCCCCTTTCAGACCAGAAGTTCTGCTTGATCACAAACTCCGGGAGCAGCTAATCAAGGTATGGGTATAAGCTGTCAATTTGCAAACCATTTCAAAGTTTGTAATCATCTTCAATACTTTATACCAACATGTTTGACAGCTCAAGCAAACTGTTGTCCTCTCCTGAGTGCAGCACATTGTTGTATATGTTTGTTCCTGCGCACCACACGTCTCTCCAAACACGTTGAATTCTGAAAGGAGAGTTAAATCATGGTTTAAATACGTTATTTTTGAAAAGTCCGTTACACAGCATTTTTAGATCAGAGATAAAACTAAACAGTGCCTTTAACTGAAATCTTACATGATCTATCAGTGAGCTGTTACTTTTTCACCGGAAAAGCTTTGAAAGTTACCTGTGGGGTGCTAATGCTGTTAGCTGTGATGTCACGTTTTTCTTCTTTAGCCAAACCGGCGCGTTTCAGTTTCTTTCGGGTGCGCCCCCTGCTGTCGGGAAGTCTGAACAACAACAACAACTCAATGCATCACGTGACTTTTGGCACAAATTTACCGCAGCGGTAGTGGGATTGTTTCGTACTCGAGCAGAGGCTGTTTTGTGCGAGCAGAGACCGTTTTGTGCTCGAGGAAAACTTATAAATGATATTTTGAGTGCAAGGTTGGCGAACAGTTTGCAAAACATTTTTTTTTGTGTGAAACATATCTTTTTGTGTGCAAAACAAGTTTTATTTGTGTGCAAAACTTTTTTTTGTGTGCAACGTTTTGGCAGAAATTTGTCTCCATATATAAAGCTGCAATCTAATCCTGTTTACATGAAATAAGCCTGCTCGCGAGCATGTTTAAGTTTGCGCACATGTTGCTATGACAGCAAGTCCAGGATGAGTTTCGAAGAACCAAACGATCCAAGATCATGCCAAATCGTCAACAATCAAATCCAGCTAACTGAGTTAGCGACGTATGAAGAACGGACCCCAGGTCACGACGTGATGCTGGTGGAGGAAAATGTTTCCTGACTCGCTCCTCCAAAACACCCCAAAGTGGCTGAATAATATTTAGATCTGGTGACTGTGCAGGCCATGGGAGATGTTCATCAAACCAATCTTTCACCAGTCTTGCTGTGTGTATTGGTGCATTGTCATCCTGATACACGGCACCTCCTTCAGGAAACAATGTTTGAACCATTGGATGCATATGGTCCTCCAGAATGGAGGACCATATGCATCCAATTTGTCCTCTTTTGAACTCTGGTATGTCACCCATAATGTTGTGTGCATTGCAATATTTTGAGCAAAACTGCTCTCTTACCCTGCTAATTGGACCTTCACACTCTGCTCTTATTGGTTCAATGTGCAATTAATGAAGATTGGCCACCAGGCTGGTCCAATTTAGCCATGAGCCATCCCACACTAAAATGAGAGGTGTTTCAGTTTCATTGTCCAACCCCTGTAATAGACAACTGCAGCTCATTCAGCCCTAGCTAAAAACAATCCCTTGGACCACATCAGTCTGGTTCTGAGGTCTTTCCATTGGCTCCCTCACTGTCAGAAGACAGACTTTTTAGTTATGCTGCTGGTCTATAAAGCTCTGATTGTTTTAGGACCAGGATCCATCAGTGGCCTTCTGATCCAATATGAATCTCTAAGACCACTCAGGTCATCTGGATGCAATCTGGACCGGTTCCCATAGTCAGAAGCAGACCTAAAGAAGCTGCATTTAGCTTCTATGCTCCACATGTCTGGAACAAACTCCCAGACTCAGCTAAAACATTTTTATGTAAATCCAGATCAAAGACCCACCTGTTCTTAGGTCTATAGTTATTATTAGCCTGGTGGCCCACCAGGCTAATAATACGCTGAGAAATGCCGCGGTGCAGGCAGCCTTTGAAAGCACCCATGATTGTTTTGGTCTACAGACAGTGCTAAAGCACAACCTTGTATCAAAATAATGCTTATTGTTCCTTCAATAAATTGTTTGTTAATCATGTTTGTTTTTTCATATGTACTTTTTTAATGTCCTCTGTAGTTTGCTTTAAGGTTTTTGTAGAAATTTTCTTGTACATTAGATGTGCTTTAGAAATAAACTTGCCTTGCCTCTTAGGTTTGCAGAGGGCTTCAAGATTCTGGGGCTACTGAAAGAGCTGCAGAAAAACCCAGCCGTTGTTCCTGACATGTCCGTGTGTGAGTAGAAAGCCCTCACTGCCAGGGACATGAGCCACAGTGACCTATTCTGCTCAGGGCAGCAATCAGCGCGTTCTGGAGAACCAATTGGTCTGCTTTTGGAGTGACTGGCTGATTGACATTGAAGGTCTGTTTTTGCATTTTAGTCAATGTCCATAAATTTAAAATTACTTTGTACAATACATCAGGGGTATTTTTTCCATGTCTAACAGTCGTATTCTTCTATTGTTCTGTCTTATAGAAGAGTAGGATGGTCCACCCTCTTTCTTGATGTTCACCTCTGGAGCCTCTGCCATCCCTCCACTTGGCTTTTCCTGCCAGCCTGAAATCCAGTTTCTGCATGACACCAAGACAATTTACCCAGAAGCCAATACTAGTGTTGTTGTCCTGTTGTATCTGTCGCTGCACTCCTCCTACAAGGCTGTTAGAATATACATGATGGAGGGAATTTTGCAAGCTCCGACCTTTGGAGTTTCTTAAATGATCACGAATGTGACTATGAAAGGTTACGCTGTAAGGTGATGACGGGTTTGCATGTTTGTCCAGCTGTTGTTAATGTTTTACTTAATTTTAAGGTAAAACGTGGTTTTACAAGTCTGAAAAGTGCACCAGTGTTTAAAAAATACTGTTCATATGTTTTTTACTAAAAGCCTTTAGCTGGTCCTGAGGATAAAATATCAGAAGACTGTGCCAGATGATTCAGGTTCTGTCATTAAACTTCTGAAATGGTTTTAGATTTTAACAACTTTCAGGAAGTTGACAAATTGTTATCCAAGACTATCATATGTTCTCTTCTAGGTTTGTCTTTATGGCAATAAAGAAAATACTCAAAATTAAAGTTTGATACATAAATATTAAACTGAATTTATCATGGCCACTAATGACAAAGAAAAAAAAATAAAAAATAGATATTTTTGCCAATAGGAGGGAAAAGTTTAACACAAGGAGAGGGCCAAAATAAAAATGTTTTTTAAAAGATGGGAATGAATAAATTTCGTCCCACTTCATGATTGTGTCCCACTTGTTGAAACATGCAGTTTTATATCTTTATGTTTGAAGCCTGAAATTTGGCCAAAGGTTGAAAAGTTCAAGGGGGCTAAATACTTTCAGAAGGTTCTGTATGTGAGATCATGTTGGTTCAGACAACTCCTGTATGACAGCAGCTGGAAGGGAGAGGTTAAAACTGAGTCTGTTTGATTACACTGAACCTACTACTTCCCATATAACACAGTATAAGATATGTAAACTATAGAATTTCCGATTAGAGTCAATAAAGAAGCTGTTTTATATTACCTAGTCTGTCTGATGCGTTTGTGCATAATGTGTACAGTCCTTTGTGAGCCTCTGTCGTCTTGACTTACTTGGGCATCTAAATTTGCTAAACAGAATCTTTCGCTCAGTGCACAATTAAAACGTGGTAGGCTGTGATAGAAACGCAAACATCCGAAGGTTAGGTTAGGGATACAGTGACAATTTTCATGCTTCTTCCTTTTCCTGAACCAAAGTGTACAAGTTCCTCACAGCGGCCTGACTGCAAGGTTTCATCGAATCGCACCCAACAGAGTTATTTCAGAATCAGAAATACTTTAATAATCCCAGAGGGAAATTATTTTCGTTACACGCTGCAGATATAAAAACATAATTATATAAATACAACATTCCCCACTAAAGAAATATAAATATATACATATGTAACTATATATATATAAATATTTACAGATCTAAAATGATGTGATAATGGCAATGTGCAAAAGAATGATTAAATGTCAATAATTGTCAATAAATGTATTCTGCATCAGAATTACAGACAAGCTGCTGTGTGATTACTTTCTGTGGGCAAACCATGGTGGTACCAAGCCTGTCTGAACTGTTCCAGCCTCCTTTGAATCTCAGGTGGATATACAATATGTAAAGAAAGTCTGTGGATATCATTATCTGGGTTAAGATTCTCTGCATCCTCCAGAGAAAAATACATCCTGCCAAAGGCGTTCTATGCGCTGATTATGAACTGATTGTACTGTTATGAAGCCTCTGTGTTCCAGCCCTTGAACTAGATGCATGCATAAAGCAAGCAGCATGTTTTCATCCCCATGGTCTGATCTGACTCTTGATGGTAGTCCATAGTAAGATGTTGCTTTCAAAAACTGACAGAGTACTGTTGTTGCCCTATTGTTTATACTGCAGCTGAGGTAATCCGACACGAGTGTCCTTCGATGGCACCATGTATCACAAAGCCCCATCTAGAAAGTTGAAACAACACAAAATAAAATTAGTACTTAATATAAGGATACAACCACTTACCTGGAGACAATATACAATAATGATAAGAAAACCCGTATTAGAAATAAATCAATGGTTTCAACATTTTTTGCTGAAATTATGTCATTGACTCACAAATCAAAATGTGAATTAATAATTGAATTAGTATATCAGCAAATATTTGAAACACATTATCACCTAGTGCTAAAAATCAACATTATCAATCTTCAAAAAGACAAAGTTATATATTCATTGCTGGAAAAACACTCAAGGTCACTATATTGTTTCAGTTGATAATTTTCTGTAAAAAGCAATCCAGAGCACAATAACTCAACAATAGAACTTAAAGAGCTACTGATATCAACCTGGAGGGTATCCCAGATAGGAGGCTTAACAAATATGGAAAAGCCTGGTTTCTAGGTTGCTAAATTCTGTTAAAGGGTAACTCTTCCCCCAAATCAGCTGTTTGTTGTCAATAAACTGTTAACATGGTTGTTTTATAGTACTATCTACATATCCTGGTCATTATTTTCAGTATGGCGCCTTCCCAGGGTCAGACTTCTTGCATTGAATTTTAAATTAACATTGGTTCCTGCACGTGCCACGCTATTCTGAGCGTGTGATATTGGTCCCCTGGCTGCTCAGGACTATAAAAGCCAGCTCAGTCTTAAAAAAAAAAAAAAAAAAAATAGAACATCTTCTTGTGCCTCATAGGGAGCACTATTGCACTTTTCAAACCCTCTAGCGACCTTTTTTTCTCTTCAAAAAAACAAATCTACCAACTTTTTATGTGTTGTTGATGAGTGTATGTGAAAGCAATCAATTGTTCTGCAGTTAGTGTCTTGAGGCAGCCGGGAAGGGGCTGCTGTGAGACTCTGATGTTGGTTCTAGGTTGGACATTGGACATGGGCGATCTGCGGTATCTGCCTGCTGTTTGAGACGATACAGAGAGGGTGATCTGGGGCTGACGTGTCCACATTACAAATGAATCATGATGCACAAAGCTGCCGGTGGTCCCGCCTGGGTTACAAAGCAGAAAATATATGTTGATTCTGATATATGATAATATATAACAGGACCAATTCTGTCCACCATTTGACTCTGCAGCACCCGGTTGTGGCTTCACTGAGTCAGGGCCTTGAGCCAGGAGGTCAAATTGATCAGAGTCTGGTCTGCTTGGCTCCACAAAAACCTTCCTACACCGCCGGGGATGAGGAGTGAAAAATCCTCCAACTCAAAAGACCGAAACGTGGCGTAACTACCAGCATAACTCTGCTCACTCTCCATGATTCAGTACAGCAAATCAAGCAGCCTGTCTCACTCTCTCTCTCTCTCTCTATATATATATATATATAAAAAATCAATATGCCACAAACTGTCAGGGTACGGCACATGGTAAGCCCACCTTGCAACAGTCCGACTCCACCTTCTTGCAGCAGATGTCAGGTTTGTCCTTCCCCACAATCACATCTTGAGCACGAAGCAGCACCCTCATCATCTAAAAAATACAAACATGAAAGCATTAATCATTAAAAAATACTCTCACAAGCAGATCCAACTTAAATATCAATTTTCTATAGAAAAGACAAACCTTATTCCCAGAGTTTGGATACTGGTCCTGCAATGTGCTCACACGCTCTTGCAGCTGATTGTCATCTAAGGCAGACAGTCTTCCTCTTATGCGTAGGTCCACCAGCTTTGATTTGTTGTTCAAAAACGACGAAGAACATCTGATCATTTTTGCCTTTTTTTTGATTGTATGTCCTTGCTTCACAAGGACGTCTATGTGCTCTCTGGTAACAACAGATAGTCTGCCACTCCGCCCTAGGAAAACAAATGTTAAGTATTACATTTTATACAGAAGACAACCCAATCTTTAACAGCAAAAAAAAATAAAATAGAAATCAATTAATAAAAAATAAAAAGAAATTCTGTCGGTTCCATGGAAATTAGCTATTGCTAGCGCTCCAACCTCAGTCAAACTGCTTTAGTGTTCATTGTAGGTTTCTGTGGACAATAAATTCAATTCTGTGAAGGTTTCTTACACAACTTTCTATTGAACGTCGCTCTCTGTTGCTACACATTCCCTGGCTAAGGGCTCGCTCAGTTTCATGCCCTTTTCTAGCAATTCTGTCAATTACTACCAACGCCATTACTGGTTGCAAATTGACGGACAAAAAGCGGAATTTACGAAGTTGGATGTCTTACATATTGGTTTCAAAACTTTTTATCATTGATTTTTGATATCTGAAATAAAAACTATGACAGGTAAAAAATGGATTATGGAGATCCAAGATTAGTTTTCAGACATCCAGAAAGTTTATTTTAGATAGGAAGAAAGTTATTTTAGATATCCGAAAGTAAAATCCCACTATTATTAGATTTCATCCTAGTCGGAATTCAGTTTTAGACATCCGGAATGTTTATTTTAGATTGGAAAAATGTTATTGTAGATGTCTGTAAATAAAAGCCCTATACACATGAATGGGGAAAGTGACATAATTTGTACTAGTATGAATTATATTCAAGATATCTGAAATGTTCATTTTAGATAGGACAAATGTTATTGTAGATGTCTGAAATGTAAATGTTGACTAGGAATGAATGTATTTGAGATGTCTGAAATACATATTCAGTCAAGCTAATAAATGTTAAAACGGCCTGCCATACCCGCTCAGTACATGGCACTTGGCCGACACCGGACCCAGCGTTGGGGGGGAGACGCATGCACCTCGACTAACAGCAGCTTAAGCAACCTATCCCGCTCTCAAGATAAAAGCGTCTACTAAACAGGCAGCGCTGTGGCCACTTTACTCAGTGTAACATAACACAGTAGCTCTCTAGCACAGACATGAATACGTAGACGCCGCGTCCTCGGGTGAGAGGCGTGCCGACAGAGCGGCCATCTTAGGTCAGACCTAGCTGCGCTCAGAGAGAATACAAGTCAGAAAAATGTACTTTATGTTTTCAGACACTCTGAATCCGGTGAATTCTCACCCGATTTCCAGATAAATCAACTGACTGAAAACGTCACCCCTTTAGGGGCTACATGGGACCAATTGATTGAATTAAATTATTGTCTAACTTAATATATAATTTCGATTTTGTATTGAAAGTAAGCAAACTTCCAGAGCTACGTCCCAGGAAGCCCGACTTTTACTCCGCTTATGGGTGCGCAAATAAAAGAACACTAGGAACCAGATCCTGGGGAATTACCTTCCATAAGTAAGATTTTATGATAGATAATCCCCATGCTTTACAGTCACAGTTTTTCCGGCATAAACACAATATGTGCTAATGGGTAGCAGGGATGGAAGCAGAGAAAAGTACATTAAACACCAAAAACAAACAAAATGGTCCTAAATTACTGGATGGACATGATTTGTGGTGGGGGGGATATTATACAGTTTTTGCTATGATTTTGTAATGTATTTGATTCTTAGATGCGTTAGGTTTTTTGTTGATTTTTTTCCCCCAGATTGAGGTTTGTAATATATAATTTTTAAATGCTGTTATGAGCACCTCTGCTCTCACTTGTCTGTATATAGTTTTGCTCCTATGTAGATCAGTGCTGTTGTCTGTAGATCGGTGTCTGTGTATATAGCCTATACATACTGTATATATATATATATATATATATATATATATATATATATATATATATATATATATATATATATATATATATATATATATATATACACACATACAGTATGTACATACTGTGTATATATATATATATTGGAAGAAAGAGAGAGAGATTTATGTGTGTATAAATTGTGTGTATATTAGATTAATATATAACTGCAAAATATGTAAGTGCATGTACATTTTTCATCCAGTTTGACTTCAATTTAAATAGTTTTGGTTCTGAATAAATATGTGTAATCTATCTGAAAGGTCACGAGCATTGTGAACATATGATTAAAATGAGATCTGAGCTGCCTCCTATTCATTTTGACAGCAGATGTCTGATCTGTGGTCTGACCCAAGATGGCCGCCCTGTAGGCACGTCGGCCCAGCGGCCGGCAGCGTACAATGAGAAGGACCTCGCTGCAGCCTTGCGGAAAGGGGCGGGGACGGACCACTGTCAGTCCCATACCTTATATGGAAATGGGATTATTGCACTCCGGAAATGAAGGGGACGCTATTTTCATTATCACTAGTACCTTAAAGAAGCGGAGTTGAGAAGTCACTGAGCTATAATATACACTGGAGTGCTAATCACCGTCTGTTTGAACGAGTCGCTTTGAAGCCACCAGCCGCCATATTGGTACTCCCTATTTCCCCCCAGTAACTAGGGAATATGTGCGCTACAGCATCGAATAACGAGGATTTTCTCATGTTCAGGGGGGCTTAAAACTTTTAAAATGTCAAATGCCATATAGTTTAATGTTATGTTCTAAAAATATCAAGTACTGAGAAAGTCATGTGCTGAAATATTTTGCATTTTATTCATTTAAATATATATGTTTAACATTTATAAATATATAAATAACAATATACAAAAACATATATTTACATATGTGTATACATATATATACATATATACATATACACATACTTATATATACATATATATATATTTAATATGAATAACATGTAAAATATTTCAGCACCTAATTCCCTAGTAGTTGATAGTGTTAGTACATCCACTGACTGTAGAATTACCTGTGAAACGTTTTCACTCAGCCAGAAAACTTCTTGTTGTTGCAAGCAAATCCTATGGGATTCTGTGAGAGTAGGGAGTAGCAAGATGGCGGCCAGTGACTTCAGTTTTTCGGCAAAATCAGCACTCCAGTGTATTATATAGCTCAGTGTGAGAAGTCGATTAAAAGAAGTAGAGGTTCTTCCACTGATGTTCGGCACACGATCCATAATGCAAAACCTACGAAGTCAGCAAAAGGTATTTTTACCTTCTTAAAACTTGTATTCACATAGTAAATCATTTTTTAGATTAGGTTTAAAATATAATTAACAGCTGTAGACAAGTGAAATTCGTAATTTATACAGCGAAGGCTAACATGTAGCATAGATAATTATTTTCCTGCAGGGCACCATTAGATGGAATTTGTTTGTTATTTTAATCACACAGATCCACGCATCTATCTATTTGCAACATATTGATGTCCCCCTTGCTCATACAATGCCGATGAGTCGCACAAGGTACAGAACCATATAGCAAAAGCTGCTATGGCTCAACATAACGGTATGTAAAGTAACACTTGAAAAATATAAAATATTTTTTTTACATGCTTATCAGTTTTCAAGTGTTTTTCTTTTATTTTTAAATGTGTTTTTGGAACATGAATGTTACATTTCTGGAAAGTCAAATATTTTTTATAAACTAACAGCTGTCATCATATGTGGGTGTAGTACCCAGATGTGATGCTCTAATAACGAGTAGCACTGCTTCAATATATTTTTAATAAGTAACTGTGCAAAAAAACAAAAACAAAAATACACACAAGTAAGAGTAACAAAGTATTTTGTGAGATGGCTATTATTAAGTCCTGTTTTACTGATCATAATGTGCGATGTAATATTGCCCATTTATTTTAGCAGACATGAATAAAAATGAAGTTATGTACACTGTTCGGCATTTTCTAACCAAAAATGAAAAATATTATTACAAGAAAACAAATTAAGGTTAGAAGAAACCTAGCATGAACAACATTTATCTGTGTATCGTGTTTTATTTTTTTGTAGGTTAAAATGTGTTCTTCATTCAGTTAAATTACACGCATTGGGTTGCGTATCAACAAATTTACTCAAGATTACAACATAAGGAAAAATAGACCTATTTTTGTTATTTTTTTTGTCAAACGTTACAGAATAATTGAGTAAATCTAATTAGTTAATACCTGCCCTTGGCTGTTTGAGCAATATCACTTTTACAATTTCAATTAATTTTTTGCAGAATATATATCTGTTAACTGGAAGCCATTGTGACTTCTAAAATTAATTGTTAAATCCTACAAAGCAGTAACAATAAAGTTAAAAAATCTACAGTGATTAATTTCAAACATGCCTTTTTTATACCAATCATTTGTATATTTCCTGATGAGTACTAACCTTTTCCTTTTATGTCAGTAGCTATTACGATTTGTCCTTAAATTTACGTTAAAGTTAAATTTACAATGTGCAAATGACACTAAAACCCTAAATGATTTAAAACAAAAATTAAATTCATTATTTGGACAGCATTTTTTATACCATTAGAGATGGAAAGGATAAGATCTTGAGCGATATAAAGTATTAACTAGCGTTTAATGCTCTTCACCATGCAGGTGCAAAGGATATCGCCAATCTTACAGGTAAGATTCACTCATAATCACGTGTCATAGCTATTCTTCTGGTATGACTGTCTTGCAATGCACCTGTTTTTTTATTTTTTTTATTTTCAGATGCCTTTGAATGGACTTGAAGCTGTTCTCCAGGAGGTGGTACTAGCACAGGGAGACACAGCTTACCTCACCCTGGCATGCCAAGACACACCTTGGCATCGACCTTCAAGTGCTTTGAAGCCATTGTGTCTGACCCAGTTTCCGGGAAGAAGACTCACTTTGCTTGGCTGGATGGTAAGGACCTTAGAATATTTTCACTTTAAACATGCAAAATTAGATTTGAACTACGTGAAATATATTTTTTATTAACAGGTGAGATCCACTGGGATAAATTTTAAGAGTCATTCAAAGCAGAAAATCGGATTCCTTTTGGTGTTCTTCCTGCAACCGGCCATATAAAGACTGTGTGGGCTTCACCAGAAATGGAAGGGGAGTACCCTCGTTACTACTGTGATGCCATACCCGGACGCTGCCCTGAAAGTCAATAATGAATGAATCAGTTGTTTTCCATATTTCTGTTGTCACACATTGTTCGTTTTTTTTTTTGTGTGTGTGACATGCCATTTTAAAACATTTCTGATGAAGCACATTTGCCTTTTAACTTGTGCGGTCATTCGTTTTGAGTTATTTCAATATTATGTAAATTTTTGAATGTTCTTTTTGTTGTAGCTCATTCATTCATTTAGTTTTCATAGAAATATTGTCGGTTCCAGAAAAAGTTACATTGCGGCTGTAAGATGTTCTAAAGAGAGTAGAACCAATAAAGTTATTGTAACTATACTGTAACAGCATTGTTTAACATTTTGATAATCTTGTTTTAAAAATTTGACATACAATCAAAGTTAATAACTTGCAATATTTTATATGTTTAAATAAAATGTTTCCTAAAATCTTTGAAAAATGACTGGAATCAATAGAAATTTTCTTTACAAATCCGACATACAGCTAAGTTGTTTATGTTTTACCAGTCAGAATTAGATTTTTTTTTTTGTAATAAAGCAAGCACAGAGAAAAACATTGTTCGGTTACATAGTCATATTGCAAACATATGATTAATGTATGCTGAACAAAGGTGGAGACCAGATGGAGGTGAGGAAAGCTCAGGTGAGGAGCAATTGCACACATCAAGCCGGACTTTATGAAGGGTGGAGGAGATGAGACCGCCGCCGTTAGGCTGGGACAGAGGTGCATGATCAAGTGATTCGCTGAGCAGATAAGATGAAGATAGTTATAGTTAGAATTTACACATTGGTTTAACTTATGTATCCAGTGACTTTATTCAAAAAGGTTTTCATATAGAAAAAAAAACCCTCATCCACAGCGGATCATTCTCTCTGCCGGTTACCAGCACCATGTCTACTGACGGATTCCGAGCGCCAAAGATTATTTCTTGTCAAATAAACTTTCTAAAACCTATCTCTGTGTGAGTCTTTCCAGGTTGAAGCTACATTTAAAGTTTCAAATGAATCCCTTTTGGTTTAGCAAAAAGTGGATATTTAAGGTATTTGGAGCGCAGTTTATGAATCGATTGCAATTGGTAGAATTGATGTGGAAATTCTAAATGGAATAGTGGGACACCAATCAGTTTTATGTAGAAAAGTTTCCAATGAGACATTATGGTAAACAATGATAATAGTTGAGCCAGGTCGCCTGCAAAGAAGTATATCTTAGTTTTCGGAATGCCACTTGTTAGAAGTTCAAAAGTCATTTGGTTTGTTTGTAAATTGTATTCACAATGTGAATAATAAGAGAAATATTTGGCAAATAAACAGAACAAAAGTGCACTGTAAATGGACATACTAAATTGGACAAAATTGTTGTCTAAATGTCTTACCGACCAAACCTCTTTTCTATCTAGTCCTTATTAAATAAGGCAAAGGCTATTATATTTTAGATTTGAATTTATTTATTTTAAGAGTACCATTCAAACATCAAAATCTGTTATTCGAACTTCAGCACTAGCAAGTATTTGGTTATATCTGTTTTCTTACTCAACGCTGGAGATAGGCACCAACCACCCCCGCGACCCCATAAGGGATTAAGTGGGTCAGAAAATGGATGGATGGATGTTTTCTTAATCTGCGATGGACTGGGAATCTGTCCAGGATCCACCGCAGCAGCCCTAACGATCCCACTATAGGGATAGGTGTGGATGGATAAATGTGTTGTAAATGTAATGTACATTTGTCTCTAAAATATTAATTTGATTTATGGTTGGCAAACAAATGGCGTTATTAATATTATAATTATTATAACACGGCTGGTACAGGAAATAGTGTCACTGGCGCCCCCTTAATTTCCGGAGTGGAATGGTCCCATTTCCATATAAGGTATGAGACTGACAGTGGTCCGTCCCCGCCCCCTTTCCGCAGGCTGCAGCGAGGTGTACTTGCGTACAATGGGGCGTCTACGTATATGATGTCTATGCTCTCTAGCACATAGCAAGCTGCTGCGTGGGGGTCATAGGTTCGCCCACTTTGCTTGCCTGTCTGAAAATATTTAGATATCTAACCTCACACCATTACAAACATTCCTCAACGTGAACAAAGTTAGTAAGCGTACAATTTATTGTAAATATCAACAGAATAGGCTAATAACATGACACCAATTATTTTCAACCTGTTTTATCTACTTACCGACAACTTCACCGCTGCTCCCTCGCTTGCTGGTAAAAAGCTTCTTCTTCTTCTTCTTGATTTTATTGGCGGTTGGCAAACAACTTTCCGGTGTGCATTACCGCCACCAACTGGTGAGGAGTGTGGGTCAAAATGGCCATACTCCCAAAGATACTTATATTTATGTATCTATATCTATAATATTAAATTTACAAATACTAAATCCTCCTAATTATTCCTGTTATTATTAAATATTTAAATAAGTATTGATAACATTTATTTTTTGACTTTTTCTGCAGAATATCTATTATATCAAATTTAATTTTCTCCTTATTAAGATCTCTAACCAAAATCCTTCTTTCCTCTTCATATTTCTTACAATACATCACTACATGTTCTACTGTTTCATCTTGTTCACAATATTCACATTTGCCCGACATATGTTTCCCTATTTTGAATAGTGTTTTATTTAATCCTGTGTGTCCAAATCTAAGTCTTGAAATAACTGTTTCCTCTCTTCTGATTCCTTCTGCTATCCTCATTTCTCCGACTTTCCGTTGAATCCTATACAGCCATCTTCCTCTCCTTTCTTCTTCCCATTGTTTTTGCCACCTTTCCTTCATTCTTTGTTTAATGATACTTTTAATTTCTGTCTTACTTAAATTAATCATCATATCGGTAAAAAGCTTTCTGGCAAGTGCCGAACAAGACTTCTTTGTCAGAAAGACGTCGTTGGTGTAGACACTTGTCAATCAAACATGTCTGACCAATAGAGAAGCACCCGCCCACCGCGGTACGTTTGTGTCAAAATGATTCAATCGAAAAAATTTGAACTTCAAAACTTTTTGAGCTTCAAAAAAAAAAAAAGTGATTCAAACGAAAAAATCTGAACTTCAAAACTTTTTTCACTTCTAATTAAAAAAAATTGAACTTTAAAACGTTTTTCTCTTAAAAAAAGTTATTTAATCAAAACAATTTGAACTTCAAATTTTTTCTCTTCAAATAAAAAAAATAAAAACAACGAAAAAACACATTCTCTTCAATACTTTTTTTTTTTGCTGGGTACATTTTTTTTGCATTTAAACATTTTTTTTTAATTGAAAATATTTTTTTTGATTGAAACAACTTTTTTGGAATTGAATGATTAAGACACAAATGTCCTACCCATGTATACCCCAAACGCAAAAAAAGATTACTTCAATCAAAGAAAACATTTCCAATTAAAAAAAAAGTGTTCAAATGCAATTTTTGGAGTCTGAAATATTTTATTTGCATTCAAAACAATTTTCTATGATTGAAAACGTTTATCTTTTCATTGAAGTGACTTTTTTTTATTGATTCCCTTGTTTGTTTGTTTGAAGCAACTTATATTTTGATTGAATGATAAAGACACAAATGTCCTACCCATTATATGGTCCAATCAAAAAACAATGCTACTTCAATTAAAAACGTTGCTTCAAACAAAAAAAAAAAAAACGGACTTCTATCAAAGAAAACATTTTCAATCAAAGAAAATCAGTGTTCAAATGTATTTTTTTGAGTCTCAAATATATTTTTGGATTCAAATACTTTTTTTCTTTGATTGAAGTTTTTTTTTAATTCAAGTGAAGTTTTTTTTAATTGAAAATATATTTTTTGATTGAAGCAACCTTTTTTTTGATTGAATAATAAAGACACAAATCTGCCTTCATAGAAGGTGATGGAAAAGTTTATTCTGATCATAATCATCATGAATGTCATCATTATTTAAGGAGTACTTTAACACGAGGTAAAACAAAGTGCCAAACCTCAGAAATACATCAGATAAGAGATAACAACTAATAAAATGCTTGTTTGTTAAAATAGCACTAGGTCTAAATTGTGTATAATTAGCCTAAAAAGTAAATTGGAATATGGAATATGTTGACGTCTGTTAAATTCAGGTTATCTTTTTTATTATTATTTCTGTTGACGTGAGTTCAATTTGACATTGGCATCTGTTTAGTTCAGTTTGTCTGCTGTTGAAAACAATTGTTCATGAATTTGCTCTAATGACAGTTCAATTTTAAAACTAAGCCCAGCTTCTTAGCTAGAATATGTGATGGAAATGTACAAAGGATACAGACAAAAAATAAATAAAAATAAATAAATAATAATGCAGGGGGAAAACCCTATTGCGGCAGCATTTAGTTGGACAGACCGTCTGTTTTCCAGCAGACTGGATTGGTTTGTTGCAGGAGTTGGAGGAGTTAAGTGAATATTTGGAAGGGAAAGTAATTTGGTGTGGGGATTTTAATGCAAATAGTACATTGTGGGGTAAATGTAACGAAAAAAATGGGCAAGTTGTAGAAGAAATAATAAAAATGAAAAATCTTGTATGTATTAACGACGGGAGGGGAACAAGAATTGATGTAAGAACAGGGATATATATATATATATATATATATATATATATATATATATATATATATATATATATATATATATATATATATATGTACAAAATGCATTAACGTTGATTTGTTTATTTTTTAAAAGGATAATAAAAGTTCGGTAGCGTTGGTAATACATGATAGTGATGCAGTGATGCAAATGTGGTACAGAGTCCAGTTTAGAGTTCAACAGTCTGATGGTAATGGGGAAAAAGCTGTTGCAGAACCTCTTCCCAGTGGGCAGCAGGGAGAACAATCCATAGTGGGGGTGTGAGCGGACTCTGATGATGTTATGGGCTCGGGACATGCAGCGCTCAGATGAAATGTCCTCAATAGAGGGAAGAGGAGCCCCGAATATCCCTTCTGCTGTCCTCACCACTCTCCTCACGTTCCTCCGGTCGAAGGCGCTGCAGCCTCCACACCACATAGAGAGACAACTGGTCACAATGCTCTCTATGGTGCTTCTGTAGAAGGTCGTGAGGATGGGCGGGGACAGGTGGGCTCTCCTCATCCTCCGCAGGAAGTACAAGCGCTTCTGTGCCCTCTTCACCAGTGACGTGGTGCTCACAGACCCGGTGAGGTTGTCTGATGTGCACCCTGAGGAATTTGGTGCTGCTAACCACCTCTACAGCTGAGCTGTTGATTTAGATTTAGATCAACTTTATTGTCCCAAAGGAAATTTGATTTGGGTTACAGACTCTGGCTGCTACATAGTCAAAACTATGCGTCAAACTGCATTCACACATAAAGCACTACTATAAAAATTCCATTATAAGACAATAAATAGAGACAAAGAAGCATGTTACATTACATTCACGTTAAAAAAATTGAGGAAAATAAATAAAAATGTATAAAAAAACCTTTAAAAAAACTGTTATAAGAGATAATGAATACATAAAAAACCCTTTCCTTACCACAATTTACTGCTTAATGCCATTTATTGCTTTAATGGAAAGCGGAACAAATGAGCTCTTATAGTGGTTCAATCTACAGGCACGGACTCTAAGACGTCGACCTGACGGATGAGAAGTGAAGCTCGGCGAGGCCGGTTCTTCCTGAGGTCGACGATGAGCTCTGTCTTCTCCACGTTCAGGATCAAGCTGTTGTCTCTGCACCGGCCTACCAGCTGCTCCACCTCCTCTCCTGGTCGTTGTCATCTCTGATAAGGCCCACCACCATCGTGTCGTCTGCAGACCTCACAATTTGATTGGTGGTGAACCTGGGGACGCAGTCATGTGTCATCAGAGTGAACAGCAGCGGGCTCAGGACGCAGCCCTGAGGGGAGCCCTTGCTGAGGGTGATGACATCAGAGGTGTTCTGTCCGACCCGGACCGACTGAGGTCTGTTGGTGAGGAAGTCTAGCAGCCAGTTGGGAAGGGGTGTGCTGAAGCCCAGATGTTCCAGTTTTTCCATCAGATGCTGTGGGATGATGGTGTTAAACGCTAAACTGGAGTCCAGCAGCATGCTCAAAGGGGCGGGGCGTGGGTGGGCTTGGAACCTGTTAATAACTGCTTGCAGTTCTAGTATTTAATTGTATGAAACAGTATGAAATAAAAACACTGGTATGCATTAAACTACCCATTCTCAAGGCTGTTGTGGAGTCAAGATGTTCTAAATGTAGAAAATAGGAGATATCTTAACTGATTAACAATAATCAATGATACCAAAATAATATATTTGGACATTTCAGATTAGACCAGTAGAGTCTGAAGTCGGTCTTCTAGAGCCGGCGAAGGTGGCTTTGGCCATTTCACTGAGCTGTGACGGAGCAGAGGAATCTAAAGGAAGCAAACTCTTCGTGGCCAAGAGCACCTTCAGAAACATGGCAGTTTCTAAGTGCTACAAACCTATTTCCTTAATTCTGCCATGCTTCAGAAAGAAATGGAACAACCCAAGTGTTAAAAAAACAAGGGGTACGGGGTGAAACGAGATTTCAGCTTGGGTACTTTTCAAACAAACTCTGACCCACAATCTTCAGCACAGATGGGCTGGCACTGCCTCACGCATTGGGTCTTTCAGCGGGATAATGATACAAAACATGTGGCAAAATGTACTCAAAAATGGCTCAGCAGTCACAAACTCAAGGTCCTCCCATGGCCATCTCAGTCCCCAGACCTCAACCCAATCGGAAACACGTGGGGCGAGCGAAAGAGGATTGTACAAAGTATTAACATCAGGGGTGCCAGTAATTGTGGGACACATGATTTCACGTTTTTTATTTTCTAAATGTGTGATTTTATTTTTACCACTAAAGTGATGTAGTTAAATAATGGTTTGATTTTTCTCTTTTTTTTGCATTTGGGTTCTGTGTTTAAAAAAAAAAAAAAGAATTTCTAGAAGTCCTCTACCACATCTTAAACAGGGGTGCCAATAATTGTGGGGGGCACTGTAGTTCCTATGCTCTACTTATCTGGAACAAACTCCCAAAAAACTGTAAAAGTGCTGAAAGCCTGAATTCCTTTAAATCAAGATTAAAAACATATTTGTTTAGGATTGCCTTCGACTGTTCTAGTTAAACTGTTTTTACTGAAACATCATTAGTTTACTTTTGTAGTCCAACTGTTATTAAATCTTTGTTTGCTTTTAGTTTCCATTTTCCTGTTTTATTTAGTTTCCTACATTTAATTTAAACTGTTTTCCCCCCAGTGTTTTAATCATTTAAAGCACTTTGCATTGTCCTTGTACTCAAATGTGCAATACAGATACATTTGCCTCGCCTAAATCCCAAGATGAACAACCTCACATTTAAACATGGTGACGGGACCATGATGCATTGGGTGTTTTTTTTTTTTTAGTAGTGAATGGGACCAAAGTAAAAGGAATCATGAAAAAATAAAACAACATTCACATCACCATCATCAAGAAATAAATAGAAAAACATGGTCTGGGGGGGGGGGGGTCACCTCTGGATGTTTCAGCAGGACACGGACCCAAAACCAAACAACAGTCAAATAAAAAACTGTTGGCTGACTGTTTCCTGCCTGGATCGAGCCTGGACTCTGGTTTAGAGTCCAGGCTCGATCCAGGCAGAGGATCTGTTAATGGAGCTGTAAAGTCGCCCCCCCCCCCACAAAAAACAAAAAAAAAAACAAAAAAAAAAATCAAATCTTAAACACTTAAAGCTCATCCCTGGTCAGATATCAGTGGAGGTGTGTGGAAAAACTTGCAATGATGAGATGCATTTGGTTGCTGGAACAGCTAATCAGCGCTTTTCCACCGATTATTGAGAAAGGTATGACTGATTTTGGACATGGTGCAGAAATTATAGACGTTCCCCAGTGATACCCTTAGAAAATAGTAGTGTTGCGCGATGCCATTTTTATGGCCCAGATACCGATACCTGATACCTGGCTGTGCAGTATTGGCTGATACCGATACCATACCGATAACATCTGTTTGAACTGATGTGTGTGTGTGTATATGAAGAACTACATACTACTTGGATGTAAAATAATTGCCATCATGGCTTTGTCAAGCTGCTACCTTTGTAAAGCAGGAAAAAGACAAATACAAAGTGTATCCAGTAGAACTAGTGAGTGTCGGGGGAGAGAAGGCTGCGTTCAAGTGACATACAAACATCAAAATGGTATCGGTGCCCTATTTCTTGATACCGATACCACCATTTTTGTGCTGGATCGGAGCCCCGGCTGATACTGGTATCGGTATTGGTGCAACACTAGAAAATAGTTTCATCTTTTGGTAGATGCCCTTCTCAGGTGCTGTCAGAAATATACTTTATGGTTGTATAAACCCAACTTTAAACCGGTCATGGGTATGAATAGTTTTGGGTTCAACTGAGACTTCTTTAGGTTCAGTGCTGAAGCCCTCAACCTGAACATGTTTACATCAGATTTTATTATTATTGCCATATTATTGTAGTTGATCAAGTCTAATTTATTCTACAAAAAAGAGTAAAGATGGAAACTACAGCCTATTGATGCAGTTAGCTATGCAAAAACATGACCTAAAAAAAGAAAATACCAAAATCTGACAGGAAATAACTCTCAGAGATTTAATATAATGCTTCAATAATCAGGAGAGTCAGATACAATCAATGGTTATGATGAGAAGGAAATAATAAAAAAAAGGAAATACATTTGTTTGATTGCTCTCTATCAGGCAATACTGAAAGGCAAGGCCTCTATTTAACAACGTATACAAAAAAAATAACATGAAAGGGAGGGGGGGTAAGGCTTCAAATTTAGTGGACCACTTCAAAGGCCTTTTCATTTGTGATGTGTCTCAAATTTTGGCATCAGCAGTGTTTATAGATTATTTCATCAGTTGACCAATTACTTTTTTGAATCTCTGTACCAGTTGATGATTACCTTTTAAACCAAAGATAAGTTTAATTGTTTTTATGATGGTCCAGCATGTCCAGGTGACTTCCTCCTCAATGTGGATCCAAGATTAGAGCTTTAGGTGGTCAGATCAGCAGTGATTCAGTGCTGAAAAGGCCTTGTGTTAACCTGCGTGTGGTTCTGAAGGTAAAAGCACAACATAGAAAAGAGAAGAACAGGAACCAGTCCGATCCGTCTACGCCGTTTGCTTATTACGAGTAAGCATCGAGATGAGGTGGTGGTCCGCAGGACAAACGGGAGACTTTAGCCCCTCGTTAAGGAGAAAGAACGTGTAAACAATCCTTTTGTTCAGAAATGCTTTCAAGTTGGCTGTCCAGCTCAAAGTCCCTTTAGCCTCTTTTCTTTAAACCATATACTTCTTTTTTTTTTTTTTTTTTTGGCATAACCGGCATTGAGACTTTGAATTGCATATATTCCTTTTAATATACCTCCATTTCTCCTAATCGGTGGATTTAGGTGCCATGGCTCATGTTTTGCTTCTGGACAAACGCTAAAGATACAAAAAAAAAAAAAAAAAAAGATGGCCACTCGGAAATGAAAACAAAACGATGGAAAAAAAAAATCTAAATGGAATGCTTCCTAAAGACGTAAAGCCATCAAGTTTTTATCCCCAATAAGTTTTATAGTATTGCCAGAAATAACAGAACGAAAACTGGAAATTAAAAAAAAAAAAAGAATATATATTTTCATTATATGTATAGCTATATATAAAGATCAGTTGGAACTAGTTGCAGGCAAGCAGAGGAGTTCTCTCCCGCCGCTTCAGGACTGATCCGCTCCACTGTTGTAAGGCTGTCAGACTCTGGGAGGGTGCAGCAGCTTTCTTTCCTCAGTCAGATTCCCTGAGATGTAGAGCGCCGGTTATTTCATCAAGTCGTCACTTGACTTGTACACCATCAACCACAAACCTCTTGCTCCCCCTTATATAAAGAAACAAAAAGCATGAATGTGGGGGAAAACAAGTGCAGCTCTGGATCGTTAAAAGTGTGGATCTAGAGCTGATGGGTCGACTCACATGTTTCCTCTCTCACGTAAGGGGGGGGGGGGGGGGGGGGTCTGCATCGGCTGCCAGCGCAGGGGAAAAGATCGCCCAAATAGGGACGAGAGCTCATGTTTACATCTTGTATGCTTTCATTCATTTCCGTTTTTATATACAGTCAGATGCAAAGCGGTGTACAGGTTCAGTCAGTCATCCCAAGGCTTGAATAAGAAGTGTGTGGTTTTATTTCGATGTTTCGCAAAAGAGTTCTTATGAAGACTCTTGTGTCTCTTGTGCACTTCCGTGTTCATCCGAGCGGCGTGGGCTGTCTTCTCATTGCCTTTGAGAGGCTAGTCTCTTTAATAGCGGCTCGTCGTAGACCCAGCACTCCCCGTCCTCGTGGAAGAGCTGGAAAACCAAAACAAAACAAAAAAAAAAAAAAAAGGAGGAAAATGTTCATTATTACATCTATTTATTTTAAATAACTGTATAAGTTCTCGTCTTAAGACCGCAAAAAACAATTCTGAGTGAAAACAGGATGTTCAGCTCTGGCCATCTGGCTTTCAGCCCGCGATTAGCTTTCTTCCTTCTCTTCAATGCAGTCAGAGTAACCTCTGCTTTTCGTCAGACCCCAACAACTCTCACTCACAACAAACTTTCTGCCTGCTGCATATTCTGCTACCTCAGTTTGTAATCTGCAGAATGGGATTTTCTTTGCAGGGGCATTTTGTTTATATCCAGTTCTTTTTATGTTTCAATAATTTTTTAAGTGGTACAGGAGCAGCATGTTGTTTTCATAAGCCTAGAGCGCCCTCTTGCTGCTATAGACGGTAATGTTCACTACCTGGTTCATCTCAGACAGTATGAATTACTTATTATAATTATTATACATTTGATATACACATCGCACCTGATTATAAGCCAACCTATAGGAAAAAAGTGTAACTTTTAGTGAGGAAAATACGGTAGTCAGAGCTGATGGACGGAGACTGAGAAACCCCTGAGAGTGGGGTGGAGGTTCACCTTAAAGTAGAACAATAACCCGAAACACACAACCACAGCTATAATAGAAAGGTTTAGGTCAATGCATAAATATCTGTTAGATAATTATGCTTAGGCTGCTGGAGGACATCAGGGTCTATTTTTCTCACTCTACTGAGTTCTCCTACTGTTCATTATGCATTGCTTGTCGTCATTTCAGCTTATAACTTTTTGCTCTCTCTCTCCTTTTTCTTCATAGTAGGTACACCTGGTCTGGAGTTTTGTTAGCTTTGACATCATCCAGAGAAGACAGATCACCCGCTACTACCATCTAATGTAGAACAGATTACTAGATCAATGTGTGCTTCTGTGCTTTTTTGTCTCTCTTGTTGTGTCTCTGCTCTGTCTTCTCTAACTCCCAGTCGGTCGAGGCAGATGACCGTTCATACTGAGCCCGGTTCTGCAGGAGGTTGTCCTGGAGTTTTTCTTTCCACTGTCGCTTCATGCTTGCTCAGTATGAGGGATTGCTGCAAAGCCATGTACAATGCAGACGACTCTCCCTGTGGCTCTACGCTTCTCCAGGAGTGAATGCTGCTTGTCGGGACTTTGATGCAATCAACTGGTTCCCTTATATAGGACATTTTTGCACAATCTGTATAATATGATTGAATTTGACTTCGGAAAGTGCTTCGAGATGTTTCATGAATTGGCGCTATATAATTGAATTGAAATTGAATGGCCTAGTCAAAGTCCAGACCTAAATGCAATTAAGAATTTCTGCTAGGATCTTAAACCTGATATTTAAAGATGCTGTCCACCCAATCTCACTGAGCCTGAGCTATTTTGAAAAGTAAATTTGGCAAAAAAATATGGTAGAGGTGTACAACGATGGATTCTACAAAGGCCTCTGAACAAAAGAGCACACCACAAACATTTGAAAACGTATGCATGTTGGTGCTGATGAAATTCTGATAGAATACTTTGAAGGTTCTGGTTGTTACAGGACAAAGTGTAAAAAGGTTGGAGTTGTCCTAATACTTGTGCAATGGGCTGTACATTTTTGCCTTAGTATTACAACAAATTGTAGTAATTTATGAGACAGCAATTTCTAATGTCAACAATATAGCAGCATACGATCGATAAGCTGGCATCACCGTCCAGCAGGATGCTGGTTTTAAAGGCCGTGGTGCTAGAAATCCCCATTTGTTGCCTCAAAAGGAAACATTGCCGTGTCAGCAGAGCTTCACAAACTACAATATTGCTGCTACCAAGATCACCCAAGAAAATCCAGCGAGTGTCTGGACCTTCTCCTGAACTGGATTCTACCAAGGCACCGGGTTGCCACCAGGCCAGAGCTAGCCAAGAATGGCAGCAGACAGGTGCGGATGTCTGTAAGTGTGGCTAAGACTGAAACCTCTGGATGTTTGGCCGCTCCTCTCTGACTGACGGTCTGCAGGAAGCACCACGACAGGACAGCAGGGGAGCGGGACAACGTTATTCAAGCAGAAGAAGCAGACTTCATACAGTTTGGTGTACTGAAAAGATGATTGCTAAATAGAGTCCTGAGTCGTGCCAACAGTAAAACATCCTGAGAGCGTTTGTTAGTGTCACCGTTTTGACCACAGCTGTGGTTTTGTGGCGGCCATGAAAACAAAGACAGAAAGCCTCACCCTGGTTTCCCACTGCTGCTCCTTCTCCTTCCTTTCTCTGGCTTCGGCTCGTTGTTTCTCCTCCAGACGGTGCTTGGCCTCTGTTGCGGCATCGATGTCTTTAAGCTTCAGGTTCAGAGTCACATCTCGCCATAGTCTAGAGCATAAACCACATTTATTAATGCATTTGTATGGATAAAGAGATCTAAAAAGTTCACTTTACAACCAATTTTCTGCTCACCTTCGGGACTCGTACTCCATCTGGTCCTCCAGCTTCCTCACTTTCTTCTTTATGATGCCCAATTTCTTAGTGTCTATGAATGTCGCATTCTCCTAGGGTCATAAAAAAAACATTTATGCATCACTTCCTCTGTCATGGAAGGGATCCAGGAGGAGTTATACGGAGAAACCAACAAATTTAACCAGCAAAGAGTCTATTTTAGAGCCACTTTTTACAAACATTCAGGGCATTTTAGGCATTTTCACACTAGTCAGGATATAAATATGACCACAAACCACAGACTGTGAAGAGGAATAAAACAGGTGTGGGAATTCATGGACAGATGGATTCTTCATCGTGCATCCTTATTTTAAAAAGCAGTGAGCAGAACCAATCCGGCTGGAGAGACGAATTGTTAAAAATTCAAATATTGATCATGTTGAATAAAGTTTGTAAGTTTCATTTATTATTTCAAAAATTGGTAAATACGTCAGTCATCGTTTCCTTAAATTTTTTGATCTGCCTGTGTCTCTTTGATGCAAACAATGCTTATAAAGACTACAATAACAGTAATAATTTTTGCTCACATTTTCTCCTTTTTCTCATTAATTCCCTTAATATCCTTTGGACTTTAATTTTCTATATTTCTAAAACTTTGAATGTCACTTAGAATTACAAGTCACCTTTTCTTTTATTTTTTGAATAATAATAATAATAATAATAATAATAATAATAATAATAATAATAATAATAATAATAAACTATGCCAAATGTCAGCAACAATGGTTGCAATCAGTGAGGGACAAAATAATTAAAAACCAAAATAAATATAGAAATTGGGGAAGCATTAAAAATACATTTTAAATGAAACAAAAAAAAAAAATAAACACCAAAAACTCCAGAAGGAAGAAAATTGCTCTATTTAGTTACTAAAAGGCACATGAAAGAGAATCAAAATTTCCCTCAAAATATATAATCTGATCAAATGTTGCGCAGTTTGCTTAACACAGCTAGCTGTGCAATAATAAAATAAAAAAAAATAAAAAAGATAAAATAAAATTCAAGGTATTCGGAAAGGATTAAAACTGCATAGGTATTTATTTGTTAAAGAATAATGCTGTGTAAGTTTACTGTTTTAAGGTTTGCTGCTATGAGCAAATGCTATGAATCATCAATAATATTCCTGAGTGAAGAAAAAAGTACTAAATTAATAAAAGTCTCACTCCAGTTGCCAGCTTGGTGTACATCACTCCGTTCCATTCTCCTTCGATGGAGCAGAAAGACTTCTTGTCATTTGGTGCGCTGCAGGAGAAACACAAAAAAACCCCCATTAAAAATACATTTTCCAAAAAGCAGCGACACAGACTGTTATATAAGCCCGACGCTCTATCCGTCTTACAAAATTTCCGCTGTGACCCTGTGCTTCTTCCCGCCGTAGAAAGGCTTGGTGTGGAACACGATGGTGGCGCTGTAGCCCGACTTGGAGCAGGAGATGTTGCACTCTCCGCCCAGCTCCACCCACGGCACGGTCAGAATCGACCTGGAGAGACGGCCTTATGGTCAGAGAGGGGGGGGGGGACTGTAACCAGCCTTCAGGGCAAACACTGCAGCACATACCTGCCGTATCCATTAGGGAAGGTGAGGATGTAATGTTCATCGTGCTCCAAACACGACACACAACCTAGACGACAAACCAGAGGGTAGCGATCAAAGCCGAGTCATTATACGTTCGCGCAGGCGGTGGACGAGGAGGAGTCTGGCTCACCTTGACCGATGTTGTGGACACCTATAGACATGCCAAGAAACTTTGACTTTGTCCAGATGTGAGCGTTGAACTGGATCTTCTTACTGGAACACTCGGCGTAAAATGCGGAAACTACGCGGAGAACAGAGCACAGGATGAAGAGGAGCGGGGGGACAGGAGAGCCCAGAGACGACCAGCAGCCTGTTGGAAGCTCTGCCACTTACTGGGCGGGTGGTGAGAGACCTGCTCTGCCACGAAGCACACGCTGTTGGGAGAGGACCAGGGAAACGGACCATCTGACGCCGTCTCCTGGAAGAGTCCAGCAAAGCATCGGTCAGGCAGAAGGATCGTTAAACCCTGGACTTGAAGTGCTTTGCAGAAGTATTCACACCCCATTAAGACTTATGGGTACCTCAACTCCTTTATAAGCAGCTACTTTGTGTTGTTCCGTTTCATAAAATCCTAATAAATGCATCAAATGTCACGGCTTCAAGGTGACAAAATGAGAAGTTTAAGGGGTGTGAATATCTCTGCAAGGCGGAGTTAAGATCTAAACAAAGCGCTGCGTTTTTTTTTTTTCTCACCGTAGGAGGAGAAGGTTCTTCTTTCTCGTTTGGAAGATCCCAGTGGCAGAAGAAGACTTCGCCCAGGATTGGGTTGTAAGGTTTTTTGGCCACTGAGCCTTTCCTGCCTGCATGGAAAGCGGACATGTACCACTTCACCACCTGAACCATGCGCTCTCTGGGCTCCGGCTGGTCAGCGATGCTGGTTAGACATCCAGCAGAGTTAGGTTAAAAGACTGTTTCAGGCTCTGCACCGTGGATCCTCTGCGGAGAGCAGTCGCAATCTACGTACCTTACAAATAAGTCGGGGTGTGCAAAGAAGTCCGCGTACATCTCCAACAAGGACCGCCTCTCTAGGATGAAAGTAGGCAGGACCACCTGTCAGGGAATGAACGACACGAGGACAGTTTTAGATTTTTTTTCCCCCCGAGGCAAGGGCTCAACATTTCCAGGCCAGAGCTGAAGATAATCCGGCGCGTACTTTTGTGAGGTCCATGCCCAAGCGGACTTGCGAGAGCAGATGCATGATGACGCTCTTGTGCTCTTCCACAGACTCCCCCTCACCGTCGTCGTCGCGGTCATCGTGGCTGTCAAACATATCTGAGAGCAGCAGCAGATCCCTGGGTTAGCTGGAGCAGCAGCAATCTACCTTTGTTGTTGTTTTAAACAGCAACTTCACACGGCGGGACAACAGCGTCTGGGTGTGTTCAGCATTTCTCCTCGTCTATTTAGGAACCTCTGCCTCCTAAAAGGGCTCGATGTTCTGCGGATGGACTTTGACGACTTATACGGACTTGCAAAAGTCGGTCTTTTTGTGTCTCTGTCCAAGACACAGCAATTCATGGAGATATTGCTGTGATTAGACTGATTGAATGATTAATGATTAAAATGATTTTTAAATTCCTATATTTTACAACTGGCTCAGAGCTCATCTGTTTAACTGTGTCTCTCTTCTAGGCGGCCCTAATAAAAGGAGCTTTTTCTTTGGCGTAGAAAGTACTCCTGTGTCAGTGCCTCCGTTTTCTTTTCTTCCTTCTTTTCAAACCCCCGGCCGGTGTAGGTACCAGATCGGCTCGGGGGGCCTGCGCTTCCCGATGACGTCATAATATGGCAACTCCACTCAAACAAACTGCATTTGTTTTAAATATTTAAAATAATCAATTTTATTTTGTTAATTTACGGTTATTTTCCAGTAACTTAATCAAGGCATGAAAACTTTTAACATCATTTTGGAATGCTTCTGTGGTAGTCTGACAATTTAATCGGTAATTTTGCAGGATCAAAGTTACATCTTAAGAGAAATTTCCTTCCTCCAATTAAAAAAAAAAAAAAAAAGTTGTGAAGGGAAACTAAACCATAAACTCTTTTCATTTTTAATAAAAGTCTGCAGCCATTTTAATTTTATCACGGCATTCATCACTTTAAAATCAATAACGTTTATTCCTCCTTTTTCTACTGATATTACTATGTCGTTTTTTCTGATCACATGTTTTTTTATTATTCCAGATGAAATTGTGACAATATTCTTCCAAAAATTGAGCCAACTGTCAAATATTTGTTGATTTTTTTTGTAAAATGGCTTGAATATTTGTTCTGTCATTTTCAGTGAGGTCCTTGTTAATCATTATAACTAAACATTTTACCTCATTATTATCAATTAAGGTGGGTTGATGATTTTGAATTGCTAAGATTTCACAATTTTCTATGTTCATCTTTAAGCCTGAAGCTTTTGAGAAAAAAGAAACCTCTAAATTAACTAAATAAAATTGATTCGTTACAAATGCAGAACGTGGGCTCTATGTAGTTTGTTTGAGTGGCGTTGCCATAATGTGACGTCATCGGGAGGCGCAGGGACCATGGCGATTTTCTTCGTAAAATTGTCCGTTTACAAACCGCAACCCCGCTATAATTACTTTAGTAAGTTGTCCAGACCAATCACAATGTTTTGCGTAATTGTGCAAACGTTAAACCAATCATGTTTAGTGACATCATCGGGAAGCGCAGGGCCCCGAGTCGATCTGGTACCTACACCGGATCAGGCTGAAGGCTGCTCACACAGATTCTGGTTCTTCCTGTTAATGAGGAGTTCTTCCCTCCATTGTCACCACATGCTCACTCAGGAGGAGGGGTTGCTGCAAAGTCAATAGCTCGATGCTATCAGCGGGTGTTCCTTAGACGAAAAACTTTACCAAGTTGAACAATAAAGCGATCTTGGCCCCACTGTTTGATAACCAGGATCAAACTGCAACATGTGACATTACGTGGAGTCTGTCTGTATGACTGGATTGACTGGACTAGATATAGCTGCACTGACATTAGTCACCAATAAACCTCATGAAGACCAAGGAACAAAGCAGACAGGTCAGGGATGATAATGTGGAGAAACCAGGGCGAGGTTATCAAATAATATCCTTGGCTTTGAACATCCCATCACCACAGTGAAGCATAACGCTCTACAGCAGGATAAAAATAGCTGATAGGAAGATGTATTGAGCAATACTAGAAGACAACCAGAAAAGACTTTAAAAAAATAATATTCTAGGGCATTTTTTTCTATTTAATCTCATCCATCTTGATCCATTTTGCAAAAAAAAAGAACAGACAAAAACTTCAGTCAGAAAAGGTGCAGAGATGGTAGAGACATATGAGGGTGTCTGTTAAATTTTAGATCTTTATCTGTGAGACAGAAAAAAAAAGCTTTTCTGTCCCTGTCTCTTTAAAATTAACTACCTTGTCATAGTCTGTCAAATATAATCTCAGTGAAGTAAATTTACAGTTTTCACTTCAAATCACAACCACAAACTTCAAAAGAGCATGACAGCTTAAGCAAGGCGCTGCTACTTTTCTCATTAATCAACACACTGAGCACCAAATTTGACTTTTAATCCCCCACTTGCTGCACACTGCAAAAACGGAACTAGAAATACGTAAAATGTTCTTAAAATTTGTGTATTTGTCCTTAATTCGAGCAGGTAAATAAGATGATTTGCCAATGGAATAAGAATTTTGCACTTAAAATAGGAAAAACTCATCTCAATCATCTTATTTCAAGTGCAGGATGTCTTTTATTGTATGTATTTTAGGGGTGAAAACACTCATTCCATTGGCAAATAATCTTATTTACCTGCTCAAATTAAGGACAAATACACTAACGTTAAGAACATTTTACTTATTTCTAGATCCGTTTTTGCAGTGCAGCTAAAGGTTTACTGAGTGACAGAAGTTTGAATGTGTTTGCTCTTCTTCTCACTAGTGTTGTTACCTGCATCAGTGGTGCCGTTTGACATGGAGGAGTAGAGGGACTCTGTGGTTTCGGGCCGTTTTAACAACTTTTCTTCATTAGTGGCGGCCGAGGCAGCAGAAGGCCCTGAGGGACTGGCGAGGGGGGGGCAGAAGAAGAAGATGGAGAAATTAGGTGATTTAAATTTTGGAGCAAGCTGAAGCCGTTTATGCAGCCGGACTTTGGGGACTCTAAGCAAAGTTCCCCTCGGCTGAGATGCAGGACAGTACAATGAACACAGGAGGCGGGACGCTACAAACACTCACTCTGCACAGTGTTTGGGTGAAGTGCTGCTCTGGTAATACTCGTCAGCATCATAAAACTCATCCTCGCTGGAGGAGTAGGAGAAGTCTGGCACTGAGTGTGAGGGCAGGGGGATGCGAGTCGGAGAGGCGACGCCGCTGCTGGGGCCGGACGGGCCACTCCCTGATGAGAGCAACAACACACAAAGCACACGTCAGAGCTGGTGTCACATACAGCTGGGCTCGCTCCATGATGGTTAAAGCAGCTACATGATGAGCAAGCGGGACACAGAAGCATTAAGCGGTCTTTAACATAGCGACTGCTGCGTCGGCAGAGCGTAATGACTGCAGGCTTAGGCGTGGAAGCGAGCATCCTTAGTGCACAGCACAGCGTTTTAATACTGCTGCCTCATCGCGGGGGACACACAGGCTGCAAGCTCGACTTCTGGACTCTGCTTCTTTAATTTACCTAATGTTCACCGACAGCAACGTGCAACAGTAAATAATAACAGACACGCACGCCCTCACGTGGTTTCTTTCTCATTTTAGTCAAACATTACATCAAACTGTTTTAAAAAGAAACGCAAGAAATAAAAAAACACCCCCCCCCCTAAAAAAATAAAAGAAAAACAGGTGTTCTTTCCAGACGAATGAGATGCGCTACCTGGTTTTGCGACCAGTGAATTTAAACACAGCAAGACCTTTTTGTAGATCACCTGCAACACGGCCACACGTAATATTATTTTTTGCCCACGCAATTTAGCACTCCTTATTTAGAATCTTTAATGCTCAGGCCCCCAAGTGTTTTCAGTCTGTAAATACATCAACATTCCTGTTCTTGGACCCATTTTATCAGATCTTTGCTTAAATCAAGATTGAGTATGTCTGCCTTCATGCAAGTTAAAGATGAACGCTTAATTTTTTTTTCTCTGATTCCGAACAATGGTGTCTAAAAAAGGAACCTGCAAAACTTTTTCTCTTATGGTAACTTTTGCAGTTAAAAAAATGACAGGGTACGCATATGTGTTATGAGGGAAAAAAGAAAGCTGCTCTAATGCAATATTCAGTCTATTGGCCTTAACTTTAAGCTCGGTAAAATAATTACTTTGAGCAATTTAGCCATTAGCTCCTTCAGATCACTGTCTTGGTGTGATTTTTAACACCTGCCTTACCAATTTCTAGGTGATAATAAACAAATAAGGGCAGCTTTAAATAAATGCTTACCTGTGCTGTTGGGAGTTGGGGTCTGCAGACTGCCCATCACTGTGACCATGGGACCAACAGCTAACGTGGAGGGTCGTTGGTCTGATTTACACACCTGAGAAGCGTCTGTTGCCAAAAAAAAAAACCGCAGAAAGAGAGCAAACGAGTTTTAACTGAAGCCCGAAAAGAAAGCCAGATCATATTCAACCCAGGGCCTCCTTCCATGTGCTGAAAGGTCAGAGCAAATTATGCGAAACACTGCAGACTTAGGCGTCAGCTGTGTTGAGGAGGGGAGGTGTTGCTATTCTGCACGTTTTCACAACATTTTTAACAGTCAGGTCACAGTCCTCTGACCCAAGCCAGTTAACCATTCGTCACAGAGCTTCTTTTTTTTTTTTTTTTTACATTATCACCAGAAATAAACTCAAATTTCTGGAAGAAATATGTACATAATAATGACCAGACATGCGTAAATGTCTAAAACAACAACAATCACGCTTTTAAACCCATTTGAACAATTGTTTTTAAAAGAGATGACGCCAACTCGATCCTTAAGCACTTATGAGAGCTAATGGTGATGTGGCTTAGTTTAAGTCTCACCATCTTTAATGCAAAAACAAGAAAAATAATAATATGGTGTAAAGAAAGCAAGTATTTTGGAGTTTAGTTAAAAACGAACTAATCTTAACGCGAGGTGATCTCTGCGTGATGCGGTCGCCCCTTGTAAATGTCTGCGAGTACCTGTAGGTAGTGTGGTCTGTGTTGGCATTGTGGTGTTGACTACAGGGGGGTCCAGGGGGGGCTGGTAGATCCCATCCACTGGGTTGATGGTGCTCTGGGAAAATAAGGGAATTAAAATACAAGTTGAGGAACAAAAACGTCACCAGATGGAGCCCCTCATATCACTGCCTGCCTACAGTTTAAAACGACGCCAAACAACTTGGACCATCCAGGAAAAATACACACAGCTTTTTTAATTTGAGACTTTTTACCACGTGGGCCTTCATATTGACTGGACAACCCATGCGCGCTGGTTATAGATCGCATTATCGGTAGACCTAGGCACTGACAAGAGCAATGCACTGAAACGCCCCATCTAATCCGGACAGATCAATTCCCTTTCGCCCAACGTCCTGGAAAGAATGGCAGGATTAACTTTTGCAATCAATCAACATGAAACCAACCAGGCTGCACGAAAACAGTAAAACCAGCGGGACTAAAACAAGGATCTCTCGAGTGTAAAAACAAGTTTTTGCACTCGTCTCACGGTTTTTGTTGTGAAAAAAATTAGCAACAGATTTTAGATTGATCATGATACTGACAAGAGGATGTGTAGAAAGCCTTATGTAGCAGCATAATCTTCCTAAGATAAAATAAGTAAAATCCAAACTTTAAATTGAGGACATTTAATTTAAAGTGGGGAAAACAACCATTTGTTTATAATTCATTACTTAAATCTTCTAAAACATTTTACATGGATGGAGCCTATAGAGAGGGGGGGGGGGGGGATGTTTGAACACTTCTTTGCATAAACTCTGTAGAGGATCCAGAGCCGTGAATGCGCTCTTCTCTTCAGCTCATCTCGAACGTTTTCTACAGGATTTATGTTTAGGGACAGAGATAGTTATGAAAGAAGGTCATGTTGTGTCTGGTGAACCATTTCTGTGCTGAATTGGCCACATGTCTTGGATCGTTATCCTCCTGAAAGAGCATATTATGACAGAAGTCACCAGATTGTTATTCAAAACGTCCGGGTATTTCAAAAATTTCTTGAGTTCATAGACTAAAAGCTTCCAGGGCCTTTGGTAATGAAGCAGGCCCACAGCATGATAGATCCTCCGCCTCACCTAATAGCTGGTATTGGGGGCTTTTCTACCTATTAATCATTTGTTTGTGGCCAAACACAGCTGGATTTATTTTTTGGTGTCTCATCTGACTAAAAGCACAGGACTCCAATTTAAAGTCCATATAGACTTTAACCAAATTCACAAGTTTATGATTTTAATGGTAGGACAGCAAATGCTTTTTATTTTGTGACACCCAAAGAGCTGTATGATTGTCGAAGAGCGTTTATTTTTTATTTGAAAACCTTTACCATCCTGCCTACTGTGTGTGGTAAAAATGGGCCCTAATGAAATCTAGGGGCAAGTTGCTTAGAGAGAAGGAACTTCAGGACATGTAATATTTATACCACAGAAAAAAAGAAAGAAAGTAATTCCTCATTAGGAGCTCACCATCAACTTTAAAGTTTGAATAAAATAAAGTTTTTTGTTACATTGATTTAGCAGGGATTATGGTACCAATCCATGTGGTCGCAGCAGTTAATCATTTTAAAACACGGGTTGCATTTTTCTCCAGTAAACAAATGTCCTCCAATTAAAAAGGTGGGATTTTTCTTAAATTTTCAGTGTGAGATTTTGTCACAGCAATTCAAGGCTAATTAATGATGGGACTTTTTTTTCAAGCTATTCTCCGTGGGGGAAACAGTTTAACAGTCACTGCGGGAAATTTCACAAATCATGCTGACCCCGATTCAGCTGCAGCTTACCCTCAGGGCTCTTGGTTGCAATAAAAATGGCCTTGTGTCATTACAGGCTGAGAAGCTATTGCTTTAAATTGACTGGTAGCAAATTTTACAGCGTTTCTTCAATGGAAATTCACAGATGATTTGAGAATAACTGAAACCAGCAAGGTGAGCCTGTAACGGAGTTTGTCCTCAGATGACGCTTAGATGAAGAAAAATATGTCCCAATATTTCCCTCCATGATGCTGTTGCTTTTTGTTTTCACATTAGAATAAATCCAACTAAAATGTCTCAAACAGTGATCGGAGCTTGGAAAAGTTTTCCTTTAACAATTGGCCTCGTGTTCACACATTCCTCTTCACGCCTCATCCCCATGCCTTTAAAAAAAAGCAAGTTAACGGCTACTAATAATTGACAAACTGGTCTGGTCAATCTTTGGCCCCTGCAAGCAGGACATGAACCAGGAGGAGATAGAGAGCAGCAGTTTGTCTTCGAGTAAAGTTAAAAACCATGACATGATTCATTTCTTTTTATAGTGAAAGTGATTATCACTGCAGCTAGCAGAGATTTGAAACAATTTTTCATTTTCCCCGTTTGCATTCTTGGTTAAAAAGAATCCCTCAAATTCGCAGCAACTTTCCCACACAGTATAAGACAGACACAGACCACCAAGCATGCTGTTATTGTTTCAAGATGCAGTTTGTTAATCTTTTTTTCCACATTACAGATACAAGGACAACGTGGCATATTTCTAGTAGTAATGAAGCAGCAGACACATCTCAGGCAGACGGCTTAGGACAAATGGAACGAGCAGATATGGTGGTAGACAGAGTTTATGCGGTGCTATTTATAGCACATAATACTTTCCTTAATGACTATGAGATTATATCTGCTATAAGAGCAGACTCCTGCAGTATGAGTAGCGAAGCCTCAGTGGAAATCATGCATCAGGAAAGATACTGGAAATTTTCTGCGCGCTAGACCATTATCCACAAACTGTAGACATTTTCCAAAGCATTCAAAGAGCTTTTAGATTGATTTTCTGCTTCCCTTGCCTTTAATTCTCTTCCAAGGGACGGTTCTCCTTTCTCTGGGCTTTTTTTTTTTTTCGTGGTCCACCTTGTACAGCAGAGATAAGAATGCTAATAAAGAATGCTAATAAAGTTTCTATTACTTGCAATATTATAGAAATCAATTCAAGAGGCAGAGTGGAAAATTCCCACTGTCGCAGTTCCCCATTGACGAATAGAGAATTGATATCTGAAAGCATTGTGTTTACATCTGTGAGGTCTGGAAGACGAGCCTAAATGTACTGAGCAACTAGCCCAATAGATCTGTAAAAGAACCCCAACAAAAGGTTAGAATTTGGCAATCTACAGTCACGTCGGCAAAATTTTTATTCACAGCTATCATCTAAGTCAACAATATTAGTGACAGATTATAATTCATCTCCACTTGGACATGAAGCAGAGCGTGTAGACGGAGAAATCAGTTTACACGCCTAAAGTGATTGCTTTGGAAAACTGATGAGAACAGTGTTAAGTAGGTGCACCGTGTTGGCCTAGAATGTGAACACGGTGCACCTGCAGAGCCAGTAAAGTGCTCTGTGGATGGCTTTCCTGCTATTAGTGCTCAGCAATTCAATAAGCAGGCAGTGTGAGCAGGATCAAATCAATGTTGGATGAGGCTGGCTTTAATTTGCAGGTGAGGTGGTGCGAAACACTCTTAGCTCAGGTATGCAAAAAACAGGCATGCTTTACAGTAACATACAGTGCTTTGAACAAGTATCATAAATCATTAACTTCCACATTTTGTCAAATTACAGCCTCAAACTTCAATGTGCTTTTCTTAATTTTTTTTTTTTACAGTTTGAGCATTGGTGCCGACTTAAAAAAAGCAAAGTGAATCAGAAACCACACAAAGGTCGCAGCTTGCCTTCTGGAGAGGTAAGTTAGATGTTAGCTAATGCTAACCATTATGCTAATGCTACGGAACCTGGCAGCCAGCTGGCAAACACTACAGTTGAAGGTTGGTAATAACAATGGGCGAGCGCAAGTGTGCCACCTATTGGCCAGGAGGAGTTAAACTTGTGGTTATCTCCTTTAATAAACTGCAGCTAGCTAAACAGTTTAATTGCTCAAACCTCACAAGTTGGACAGAGGCAACATTTTCATTAAAACCTTGTGTTTGAGATAGAAATCATTAATTGTTGTTTTTTTTAGCCGCACGATAGACTACACATTATCTGGGGTCTGTCCCAATTCAGGGGCTGCATCCTTCGTGGACCGTGAAAAAGACGTGAAGAGATCGAGTTGTGAATTGGGACGATCTAGCCTTCACCGGCTGTCCCCACCCTTAGCTTAGCGTTACTCATTTCGCCTCGCAACTGAGACCGTGTGAAGCAGCTGTGAAGCTAAACGGAGACCATAGATTACTCCCGTTGCCGCCAACTGTATATAACAGCGGACTGTTGTTATTTTCCCCTTTACATATTCATTATGGCCAACAATCTTATTAATCTAATTCATTAATCAGACAAATGTTTAATTTTATGTTGACTTATACCACTAAAACAAAATTAATTGATGACCAATACCATTTGTGTAATTTAGTAAAACATTTTCCAACTTAAACGCTAACCCTCTAACTTTCTGAGCAAAGCTTAAATCAATAAATTTGTAGATGATAATAATAATAATAATAATAATAATAATAATAATAATAAGTTAACCAAACACATAAATCTCAATTATTTCTCATAGCGGAAAGCGAGCAGGAGTTGAGAAGCAATGTGCCGGGAGAAAGGCCTTCTCTCTCGGCATAGCGAGCCAGCTGGAAGCCGACGAGGCGAGCCGGCTGCGATCAGAGCCCGTCCGAGCACTTCAATCAAGCGATATGTCAACAAACCGGGCAGATATTTTGGTTTAATATAGCTAACTTCTCGCCTAAATACGTTTTAAAAGTTACTTTCTATGTCACAGAAAGCGTAATATATTCAACTTTATTCACAGCTTTTCACTCTCCTTCACCCATTCCCGTTTCTGGTTAAAAAGTTCTCTTCAACCCGCAATGAATCATGGGATAGGATTAGCAATGAAGGATACACCGGACCCATCCTTCAAATCGTGGAAAAGAAGGGACACATTCGGCGACTGCATTTGAAGGAATCTTCATTGCCGCAGTGACGTAATCGGCCTACAAATATGTCTTTCGAAGGACGCAGCCCCTGAATTGAGACAGACTCTTTTTTGCTACAGCAACATTTACCAACATTAATGCATATCACAACTTTTCCCAATCAAGTGTTTGAATTCTGCGCCATTCATTCTGAAAGACCTAAATAAAATCTAGTGCGCCAAATGCAAGTGTTTTCAGATGATCAGTTGTAAAAAAAAAAAAAAAAGAAAAAATGTTAGCTAAGCGTCATTTGTTTATTGGAAATGCCTCGATGTTTGAGAACGACATTAAAGTTTCCGCCTGGGAGAAAACCTCCCAGGGTAACTAAGCTAACGCGCTAGCTGTTATTAGCTCGACCCACATATTCGCCCCCCCTTTTGAACTGCACGACGCAACGCTCCCCGCATTTCTCTCCAATAAACAAACGAAGCTTAGCCACTTCACAATTATACAAAGATTACGTAAAGCCCTACAGTCTCGCACTTGGTTGAACAAGATTGTGTCAGACTATAGGAGGCTGAACACAAATGCAAGTCATGATTTTCATTTCCTTCCTTCCATTTAATATTTAAGCACTATTTTATGTTGGGTGTTCTTAGACAATCTCACTAATTTACACAAAAGTTTGAGGATTTAACATGACAAAATGTGAAACAGTTCAAGGGTTATGGAGACTTTGGTAATGCACAGCATATTATACATGTAGTACAGACTAAGTGTTGAATGCATCCATGCAGACTTTGCGCTGTGATGAAGGATAGTTCCCAACCATTGCTAAAAGGAATTAAATCTCAGATTAAAACAGGAAAGTTTTAATCAAGAAGAGAGCAGCGGCAGACATGAGGGGAAAGAGCTTAAGGTAGAGCGTCTGTCCAAATTAGACGGCATGCTCTAAAAGATCTGATTCATCAGCTTCGCTAAAAGGAGAGGGTACATTATGATAGAAGAGAGAGTTAGAAGTTTTGTTTGATTTCAGTTTTTGTCATGGACAGGAAGATGTTTAAACTTACTATAAGTCCGTTTGCGTGTTGCTGTTCGTTACTTTGGTCCTTAAAATTTTAAGAAGACAGCGTTAGACTGCTTTGGGTACAAAGGGTCAAGAGTCACGTCAAAAAGCATCCTGACTGAGAATCTTAGCCTCCAACGATTCAGTAATTTGCCGTAATCGTTTCATCACACGTTTAATCCTTTCATATAATGTCCCATTTTTCTAAGGGTTAGAAGTTCAAAAAGTAAAAAAAAAAAAAAAAAAAAAAAGTCGCACCAATCAACCACATGAAGCACAAGTAATTGCCCCATTTCCTTTCTTACAGCTGAATGGAACATGTGATGAAACGAACACTGGGCCACACCCTCGTCATCCACCGACCCAGATAGCAACTGTGAGCGGGGAACTACCTTAGAGACCGGACACGGCATACACACCCATGTGCTTTCACAAGAAAGGGATTACAATACAGACAAACGTCATGGCAACCAGCAGAGAAAGGGGCTCAGACATGCAATCAAGCGGCTTACCTTGGCAATCTGCAGAAGAACAATACAGTGCTTGATGGACTCTACCATACTCTGTAGAAGAAGAACAAAAAACAGGACTCTTAGCAAGCAATTGACTTCCAAACTCAGCAGGAAATAGTGTGTAACGTCTTTACTTACACAAGTAGTCTCTTTCAAATTTTCTATTTTCTAACAAAAAAAAAAGAAGAAAACACACCGTTAGAGGCTCCTGAAGGAGGACTGCAGATTTAACCTGATACTCAGGACAGATGAAGGAGCATTCGTAAAAAAAAAAAAATTGAGGTAATGAAGTCAAACATCGCCTGCTTCTTTTCCTCGTTTTATTATTCGATGTATGGAACAACAAAATAATTTCCCACACAAATAGATTGATTTTTTTTTAAATTTTTTTATTTACAGGTTTCAGAGGGCAAATACTACAGCTAAGCCCCTTGAATCTGAACTACAACCCTCAACAATGAGAATCTGGTAAGGACTTCTACAAAGTTTCTGGAAAAAAGCTTTAGTGAGGTTCCTTGCATCAGTTTCCAATGTTAATTACTATAAATTTTCTAGAACTAACGGCTTTATGTCATATCCCACATAAAGGGAGAGGTTTGTAATAATAAATGCTGGACGAACATCAACTAAACAGTCGGCATTTGTCCTGAGATTTGTGTTAAAAGCACAATTTTACCATTTCAGAAGACAAAAGTAAAGATTTAAACCGATCTTAAACAGCTCTGCTAAAAACTGTTTCAACCACACTCACTAACCATCGCAGTTGGGATATTTTAGCTTCTCATTTTGTGAAAAAAAAAAAAAAAAAAAACTGTGACCAACACCTGTCATTTGCTGTTCCTCTCCATTTGTGGTAATATCACATTTGGCTGACATACTTATGAGTCATTTTTTTTATTTAAAGTAAACCTAAAGGTTACCTCCCTTTTTAAATAAATGCAACTATCAGCAGCAGAAAGGGTTGACGAAGGCATAAAAAGTGAAAATGATGACTGCATTTCAAACAAATGTACACAACTTTAATGTAAATACATGCTAAAAACAAGTGGTATCAAGCCTAGATGTTGGCATCCCTGGTAAAGATGTGTACAAATATTTTACTGCAGTAGCATGAATGCTCCAGTAAAATATGTTTATTTAAGCACATTTATTTTATGGAAAAACATTTCTCTGTTGAGAAAATTTCCCATGATTACTGCAACCACTGACAATTCTTGTAAAATAGAACTGAAGCATTTTTCTAAATACATACTTTAAGTTGATAAAAAAACTTAATTGGTAATCCATGACTTCCTATTTCCCTAATGTATTTCACACGGATCAGAGCAACCCTTAAAAATGGGAAAGGCAGGAGAACATGATATTGTAGAGAAGCAGATATGCTGAAGGGGATCATAAGGGAGGCTCACATTAACAAAAAAAAACAATTATACCACTCCTTGTTAGAGAACTGTAGCACATATTTCAGAGTGAGGTTATGCTACTGCAAGAAAAGATTATATTTTTACATTTTGTGCACATATTTATCAGGATTTTCTGGAATTTTTTTTTTATTAAATCCCCACAAAAAACAAAAAGATATTGGTTCATCTCTGATGCAAGTAAACATCAAAAATATAATCTAATAAGTTGTGACTTCTACATTTTAATCTTTTTTCTGCATTAAAAAGGCATAGAAAAATGTTGTAACTGGTCAGAAGATGAGTCCACATGCTGCAATTTACCTTATAAATAAGCCAATTAAATATTTCTCTTGCATTTTAAACAAAGTGACCAGAGGTCTTACGGACAACCTTTCAGCAAAGGACAATTTTTGGTTAAATGTTACAATCAAATTGACCATGCAAATACCTCATAATAGTACATGCTTTATTGTTTTTTTGATCAAAGCAACCGACCAGCCTGTAACAGGCAACCAGACAACCAGACCTCATCTGCACAGGAGTGACAGCCCCCAAATTACATTTAGTAATGTGGCAGGGGTCTAATGAAAGCAAAAACAAGGGAGCAAAGGCCCGAGACGGCACACTGCTGGTACTCACCCTGCGCGATTCATCCTCTTTGCAGTCCTTGATCTTCTCATCAAACAGCTGTTTGAGAACAAGAGATGAAACGGTGGAAAAAGGGGGACAGATGAGAGACATTTCCAGTCAACGGAGTATTCAAAATCATCACGCAGACAATCTGCAGCCTGCAGATCATTTTACATAACATGGCGACACAAAGGACCCGTGAAGTGTTTTTATTAAGACAAAGGGTGTTAAATAAAACCACTTGAGACTTTATGCAGCTGCGGGGCTTTTTGCCCTGTCATCGTGTTACCAAAAATCTGTGTTTTGTCAGACTTCTGTTTTAAAAAGGAGATCCAATTCATCAAGAGAACAAACAAATTACAGTATAAAGCGACGCTTTGCTTATGAAACAACATGATCATGATCACTAGTAGATTCTCAAATAAAGTTATTCTAACTGGATCAAAAATTCATCAAATAAGAAATGTGATAATTTTCTCGGCCTAGTATTTGAAGTCAGAGGCAGATTGTCACATCTCTGCCAAAAAAATAAAAACCTCCCAGCTTGGATGCCACATCCTACCTTCAACTGGTCGATTAGGATCTGTAGGTAGGCGTCAGCCTCGGCTAGCTTCTTGTCGAAGTCTTGCACACTCGGAACGAGTCCCGTCTCAGCCTCCTGCGGACAGGAAAAACAAACCAAGCTATTAATGCAGCCTCTACAAGACTTGTGCTGAAAGCCGTGCTAGTTTTTGCATATTCAAAGTGCAATGTGCAGCCAGCATCGATGACCAAGAGCCGTCCATTCACAAAATAATGACTCGGCTCTATCGTCTCATGACCAGACGGGTTTTGCACACGGGTGCAGAGAATGGTAGCAGCATCAACAGTTCAGGGGAATCTTCCAGCAATGCGGAGTACTACGTGAAATACAATGCCAGGTTTATTGTTTAAAGGCGACCCGGCATGAAAAACCAACATATGCGACAGCCCACATTTGTCAGGCTTCAACAAAACTGAAAAACCAAGAGAGCGACGCGGCTGCAGAGCTGAGCCGCAGAGTGTGCAAATGGGCTGAGGCGCACTCAGATTCATTGTTTGTTAATTAGTTTCCCCTAATAGCATCTAGTCTCCACGTATGCACGCACACAGAGAACCCTTCATTACATAAGATCCATTAAAAGGCAATTAATGAACTACTGGCAAAAACAAACAAGCATGAGTTTCTATTCGTCCAAGTGAATCCACGCATCAGGGACAAGCAGGAAAATGGCCTGACAAGCAAAAATACAAGCTTGGGAAAAAAAAAAAAAGCTACATAGTCTGAACACCCAGATTTAGCACGAGAGAAAACAATAACCTCTCTACATTAGACCGCCCAGCTGATGACTAATGCAGCGTGTGTCAGAGCGATTCACAGCTAACCCTACAGCAGTCCGTCTGATTAAAAAAAAAAAAAAAAAAAAAAAAAAAGAAGGAACAAACCCTTCCACAGAAATGGTGTCAGGAGTAAATGGGAATCGACTAAATCTTAAATCCTCTTAGAAAATCAAGCTCTTATCAAACCATTGTGAGAGCAGCTGTCTTCGCCTTGGACTTGCTGCGTGGCATATTCCTCCCATCTCCTCTTCCTACTGGCCGCAATTTCATGGGAAAGTGCAGAAAAGCCATCAAACCGGAGCAAAACATTAACATCTAGCCGGGCCTGACGACTGCTTAAGTTTTAACACGTTAGGTTTTAAAGAGAGCAAAGTCTCTTCTGCAGCCCTGAAGCATGCAGTTAACAGGACAATCTCCCCCGAAAGGATCAAAGGTGCATGCTTTGTTAGCTCAGCGTGGCTCCAAAAGAAGAAAACTGTCTGCTGGGAAAACAAAAAAACCCCAAAAAAACAACAAAAAAAAGAGCCAAAAATTTAAATATTAAAATAAGAATGACGACAATGAGTCAGATTTTTCCAGTAAGGTGTGATGACTGAACTTGAAACCTACAGGGATGAATACACAACCGTGCAAAAATGGCCTCGGGTGACAAAACAAGCAGAGGCGGTGAACTAAAGTTACCTGGTATGAAAGACGGGACCTTGATTGTGTGTATAATATTCAGATAAAGCCACAACTTACACTAGTACAGACATGATCCCACTGGTTAAAATGTCAAAAAAAAACTGTAGAAAAATAAAACCTCATATCAGCACATTTATTCTGTGTATTTAAAAAAATAAAATAAAAAAATCAGCAATGGTTTAATTAATGGGCACGCTTAAAAGCTTAAAGCTAAATGTAGTTGTTGATCGGTTCTTGTGCAGTGAAAGCGGGATCTTGTTGTCACATGGCAACTACAACAATTATTACACACCATCAACAGGACAACCATCTGCTATGCTGAGAAAATGCAAACATGTGGCGTTTCCTGAACTCCACTGGGGCTGTGAGCTTTGGCCAGGCGAGACCGAGATTAAGCTTTTTGGCACCAAATACTCCAGATGGGCTTGTTGTGAAACAAAAGGACAGATATGGAGATACGCTCCTCTTTTAACCACTTTATACGTACGGTGGAGGATCAGTGAGGCTGTGGGCCTGGATCCCTTCCAGAGGTCTTGATTGTGTTATACACAGAGATTTGCAATTAAAAGATGACTTAATCTACAGATATGCTGAAGCTGGATCGTTGTTGGGTCTTTCTGCAGGATAGCGAGGCAAAACATGTCCAGCGAACCATTTCTGCATTTATTTGGCCAACATTTCACAACTACATACTTTTTCACTCCTCAGTTTTCTATACATGAGGAATTTGAAATTTTAGACAATGTATTCATACTCTTTTTGTAAAGAAAAAAAAAGCTTTTCTTCTTGTCAAAGAGGCTAAAAGTAGAAATTAAATTATGAATGTTTTGCTATAGAAAGAACCAACACATTTTATTCAGTGGGTACTGGGAAAACTTTATCATCTATAATGTTTTCTGGAAGGTTTCTCAGCTCGGGACACATTTTATACGGATGGTTAAAATGGCTCTTTGGACTACAAAGGTTGCTGACCCCTGTCATAAGCATGTGACAACAGACCTATATAGGTCAGGACGATGAGGCATCCGCGGCTAAAGCAAAAACAGGGTCGTAAATCAACATGGTGTCCCCTATTATTATGCTGCGAACTAAATCTCTTGTTTAGTCAACAGGCACGATGGCGGGGAAGTCGGGTTGGTTCAGGAACGGAAAGCCAGCTGCCGGCGGCGCGGTTTGTAAACAGCCGCCGCACGGCCACGTCACTCCGTCGCCGTTCCAGAAATATTCCCCAGACGTCTGCACCTCCGCTCCCACTCGTTGCCCACCGCCCAGACTCCTCATCCCCGTCCCAACAGAGGGAGCCTTTCAGAGCAGAGACGCAAACTTAAGACCGCCCGACCAATCACTCGTGGTTCCACAAAACAACGCTCCCCCTCCCCTTCACCACGTATTTATCTTTCCACCCTGTGTGACCCACTTTAAAAACGCTGCTGCCCCAGCGGCGCTCGGCGGATGATCGAGTTGTGTTGTTTTTGTGTGTGTGTGTGCGTGTGTGTTTTACTTACAGGGCGCCTCGCTCCAATGAACATGCTGCATCAAAGCTTGTGCGTCTCTCAGGCCATTTAGCCTGACACAAGCCTTTTCCCCTCCTCCTCCGCCTCAGTTATGAGGTTTTTTTCCCCCTCCCAGCAGCGACAAAGCATGAGCTCCAGAAAGGTTAGCATTATTTCTCCCCCCCTCCTCACACACAGAAACAAAGATCCTCCTTCTCCTTGAGATCGTGCCGCTAGTCTGGATACGATATACTCTTTTAGCAGCAGGTATCAGCTGACCGTTCGGTACGAGGCAGACACAGCTGAGTTAATCCAGGACCCTCCCCTGCCAGGAAGGGCACACTTCCTCTCTCACAGGCAGAAGAAGAAGAAAAAAAAAACCCCACACAGCAGACAAGCACTAAGAGCAACTGTGATTGGCTGCAGCAGCAGAGGCAGATGTGCCGTCGATCAAGCAAGCAGATCCGGGATTGGTTAGTGCTGTCCCCGTGATCGCCCGACAGCATGAATGCACATGTGTGTGTGTGTGTGTGTGTGTGTGTGTGCGCGTGTACACACGTAGCACATCAGATCAGAGGGATTTACCATAAAGGGAGGAGGGAGGGCAGCAGACAGAGGGAGGTAAGGGAGAGGGCAAACGGCAAGGTTGACTATGAGGATGAAAGGGAGGAGAAGATGAGCTGAAAGCACCGCGTACAGACAGGGGATGGAGGGATGGTTTGAATTTAAGGGACAGGGACACAAAAATAAAAAAAAGACAGTATAAACCAGGCTTTGAAATAAACGTTTGACTTGACACATTCTGCTCTGACACCATCCGTCACGACGGGAGGTTTCTGCGTTTCTTTAGCCGAAGGTTGTAAAAAGTCGCTTATTTAGTGCCAACAACCAGTTCAATGTTCAGCTCACATATAGTAAATTTAGCTAGATGATGTGACGCGTCACAGGGCAGGGACGGCTCGGATGCACAGCTCCTCAGATAAAATCATTCCTTTGCAACATTATTATTATTATGCATAGTGCCCCCTGCATTATAAAGTATTTATCAATATGGATTCATTACTTTCATTTTTAATTACACCTAAATTACGGCGATGTTTTCTTTGATCTAGTTTTGAACTGGAATTTTTTTTTATTTTTTATATATAATCATGTGATAATATTTATTTGCTATTAAAATTATGTTTTATTTTCCCTGGATGAGGTGGCCTAAATCACATTGCGTTTCCCTAAGAATATGCCAGAACAAACGACACTCAACCATCTTATGTTACACTGACAATAGTCAATAAAAATTCAGCTGAGTTTTATTTTCTGTATGCCAAGGTGGCAGATTTATGTTTTGCTACCAGTTAAGGAGGTTAAAGGTTGATTGATTACTTCCCTCTCTAATAATCATATTTAATACGCACCATCTGACTGCATTTGCGAGCAGTTTTGCACCATCTTTTAAAATCCCGTCACCTCACCTGCACCGCCTTTGTTAAAATATTTGACAGCCAAGTTTCCAAAAAAGCATCTTTTGGTCTGGTGATGTATGTGACGAGTCAAAGTGTCTTTGTGATCAAGCACTCTAAGAAGTAGGTTCTCCTGTAGTCAAATACCATTATTATCAAAGCAAAAACTAATCTGAAACACAAAATCTGTATTTATTTTGGCTGCTTTTACACAATCAGTAAAGTTGCAAAGTTAAAGGTTTTCTTAAAGCAGCTTTAACGCTTCGTTCTGTGCAGGTCGTGCGGCTGCAGCGTGGCTGCTCCCACCATGCTGACCGAAGAAGACGGCCATGACGACAAATTGAAACACCTTTCAGCAAACATCGATTCCCAGCAAATCCAGAAATACTCCGATATGTAACACCAGTCACAACTCAGTGGGAGAGACTGGATCCTGCCTTGAACGGCAAACATTACCAACTGCCTGCCTGCTCCATGTGGGAAAACAGGTTAATCCTAGAAGTGTCAAATGTAATGATAGCTCTTAAGCCTAGGGTGGGGGAAAAACAAAAAAAAATAGGTCAATATTGAATTATGGAATAAAAGGTGAGCTGTTCGGTTCATCAGTTTTGAGACGTGCGTTAATCACCAGTCACTCTTGAAATGCAGCACGTGTGATAAAGGGCAAGAAAGCTCTGCAAAAAATGTATTCCTACAACCTTTATTTACACTTCATTCACATTTTCTGGCTGTAAAATTGTGTTACATTACAACCATGAATTGCATATAGGCCAAAAAAGCTCCTGTTCGTTCTTATCTGAACAGAACACACGGCAAACCGGACACCTTATGACCTTTCTCTCAACAATGGCTATATTTTTACCCACTGGCCAGATTTGTGGACAGTACAGTAGTCTTCCTTTCAGGGGAGTCTCTCACCTGGGCTCTGGGTCTTTGCAGCTCCTCCAGAGTTACCATGAGCCTCTTGGCTGCTTCTTCTTGTAGGAACGGTCAGTTTAAGTGAAGCGTTATAACCCGTCCAGGGACTGCAGATGCTAATTAGCTTGTGCTCTCTGGTACCGTGCCTCAAACAGTGACATTTATGTTTAAACTGCACACGACCCCTTTTTAAATAAAGTTCATACTACGATGTCTCGGTAGGTTTGCAGTTATGAGGCCTTTAAGGGACAGCTGTATTTATATTAAAATATATATAGGAGGCCATTTACTAATCAGATGACTTTTGAAGGGAATTTGTCAAGTGGTTTCATTTAGGGGTATTAAGAATAAAGGAAGCCAAATACAAATACACACACCACACTTTTAAGATTTTATGTGTTAAAAATTGAAAAATTTTACAATTTTTGTCTCAGCTACACAATTTGCTCAACCTAGTGCAGGACGATATGGACCAAAAATAATATCTCAATACTTTTAGGCTGAATGTCGATATACGATATTGAGCTCAATACGTTTTTCTTTGTAAACATCAAAAGGCGTCTCTGAATCAAAGCTTCATCCCAAATGTCTCACAGGCACATTTTTTTTTAACAAACAGCTGTAGATAAATATGAGAAACAGCTGAACAATAACCTACTGGAATACATAGTATAATTATAACGCAACATAGATCATCTCGATACAAATGATATAGTCCTAACTTATCTCTTAAAAAAACAAAACAAAAATAAAACAATCGCAATATTTTTTTAAATCTCGATATATTGCCCAGCTCTACAGCACAACCCTTCCAGCACTGAGTTTGTACTAGTGTTGTTAAATGTGAAAGCACAGCTTGTTTAGTCTAAAGCAAACTACCCACAATGAAGCCTACAGGCATCAAGGACCCCCACAGCAAAATGAGCTTTTTGCCCATCGACACACATCCACACATATAGAAACAAGGACGTTTGCTACATACCTGAAGCTGAAGGGTGTGACGGAGGATGGTTCCCTCTAAGGCGTGGATCCACTTCTCACGTTCGTCTGCATCTCGAGCTGAGGGCACAGAAACACACCCTGTGAGCCATGCTTTCCATAAAAGACGTGACTAGAAGCAGAGTTTGAGTCGTGCACCAATGACACCAGGACGCAAGACTGAGATGATATGAACACTGGGGACAGAAATGGAAACTATAGAAATACTAAACGTGATATTTCACGGATGAAAGGAAAACATAAGCTGCATTCACAAGATCTGTTTTTTGTATTTTTCAGCTCTCACTAATGCAGAATAGCCAATGCAAATAAAAAAAATTGACTAAACTGACTTCCATGTTTTCCCAGACAGCAATTTCTAGACTTTTCCGGTACTTATTTGTATCGTTCACAAAAGCTGAACTAAACACATTTACCTCGTCTGATTTTGTGCATCACAAACCACAACCAATTCAGCCGTGTTGTAAAGGGCTATTTCACAGCTTCCTGGCATCTCAACCAACTTGGACCCATTTTGTCAGACTTACACAGGATTATCCTTCAAAAAACAGCACAGATCCTTTAAAAAAGGACAGTTTATGATCTGTGACTTTCATTTTGTTAAGCATCACAAAACGAAGGATATTGAGTGCTTCAAACCTTAAACATTTTAACGGTTCAAAACTCAGATTGAAAAAAAGTTTAGGGGGGGAAAAAAGAAAATTTTTAATGTTTTGTGGCACTAGTAAGCTTTATTGAAATGGTCCAGGGATTAAACAGCAGACAACTGCGTTAAGGACTGTAGCCTCTGCATATGGCGCTTCAGGTCATTTCCTGTAAAGATGCTACAGTGCAGTTAAGGCACATGTCGTTTGTGCTCAAATCCAAGTTAAGTTGCGAGTATTTTCAAATATAACCAAGTCTAGTCGTCAACTCAACACCTTCACCTTTGCCACTGAGTGACGTTTCACATCAGTCACCAAAATAAGCAATAAGTGTGAAATAAGCTTCATTTTATGATGAGGTAACACCAAGAATGTTGTTCAAAAATACACCTATTTTTTAGAAAAGAATATTTTTATCCTTAAATAAATGTAAAGACTTATCCAGAGCTGGAAAGATATTCGATGAAATTCTAGACTTTAAAGACCTGAATACAGCTAAGCCCACAGAACCAGGCGGGCCTCTTCCTCCTGCTTTCAGTATCTCACTCTGACACACGGCCTTATTATTTACCACATGCACAAAAATCAAACAGAGTGAGATACATTCACGCACTTGATGTTAATTTGGAAGATTTCAGTTTTCCTCAGCTACAAGCCCTAAAGTCTGTTTCAGAAAATTTTAATATATCAACTCCAAAAAAAAAGACAATGTTAATACGGAAATGTTAACTTATGCATTCATAATCGGTGAGCAGACTGCTGACTTGTCCCACAGAAACTGCCCTCAACAAAAAGGAGAAGCCACCAAACTTCATTGCTAATAAAGCCGACTGTCTGCGATCGTTTTCTTATGCAAGAACACTCATGGAAAGTTAAGTGGAAGGAAAATGTTTCTCCAGCATAGAATTCAGGGTTTTCATCAAATGAAACCCAAAAACCAATAAAAAAAAAAGATAATGATAAAATGACCAGATTTAAGGTCTTTAAAAATATATCCATCTGTAAAAAGTATATACAACCCACGCAAGTTTCCCTTCAAGAACTGAGTTAAATAAATTAACTTTAAAATTTATTGATAAACCACAAACATGTTTTACTTTTGTCACACCTCCCTTCTCTATTTCCTTTCTGTCTGCAGCCTCAGCGCACAGAACAGACTGCAAGTGACATTAAACAATGATCCTGATCAAGCTCTGGTACATGCAGGGCTCATTGCACAGCCTCCCTGGTATTATCCACCTTTCATGCATGTTGTTGTCCTTGAAACGTTTCGCTGAGCTGCAGCATTTCTGTGTTTATATATTATCCTAAAACGGCATCAACAAGTTTCACACCGCTGTAACTTGCCCCTACACTGTCTGAAAAAAAAAAAAGAAAAAAAAAGTGTAAGGGTCATCTTTCACTCAAATGAAAGCAAGACCACAACAGATGAATGTGCAAGCCACGCTACAGCTGGAAAGCTTTTAAAGACATTAAAAAAAGGCAGCTGAGCCTCACTCCAATCCACTCAGACGCTGCCTCAGTGGCCTCTCACTTTCCCACCCTTCGCCAAATAAGACTCGCCAAAGAAGCAGATTAGGGTAGCTAATATCATTTAGCTGCTATTCACGGAAGAGACAAGACAGTGGCACGGGGCATTCAAGAAAAACAAAGAACCAAGCTGCAGGAAATGTTCTAGTCCGTGTTTTACATCCACTCTACAAATTACTTTCAGAGGTAGGCGTTTGCACAGACACGCTGCGTAGCTAAAACGCACACACCTACATGTTTGCCGTCCACCATTAACAACAGCTGCGCGAGAAGAGGCACCGTTGACCCGCAGTTACTTATTCAAACAGATTGTAGGTCATTTAAACATTTACTTGAAGACAAGCCAAAGATTTATAACACTGACCCAAGGATCCAGTAACCTGCTGAATGCCAGTCAAACATTTCAGGTGCTTATCACAAGGCAACAGGGCTTCCATTGCACCAATATGCAGGGATTGTGACATTAAATAGGAAACAAAAGTCAACAAGTTCATTTTTTTTTTCGTCTCAGCAACTCACTAGAGCTTAAAGCTTTAAATCTGGAAGAATGTAAGGCAGTCTTAAGGTCCAGCTGCACAGTAGTGCCATAACAAGAGGACTGTGTGCAGAGTAAACTCAATTACTCTGGGCTCTGATGCTGCACTGATAATGAAAAGTACACCGAGACTTTCAGAAAAAAAAAAAAAACACACAGAGGAGGGACTGTGCAAAACAAGAGAACCAGAAGAGGCTGAAAATACGCTAGAAGACCCGAATGCTGCTGCTGCTAAATCAAGCATCGAATCTCAGCGTTCAGCTTTGCTTCAACGTGTCCCTACTGACAGCAGATCCCATTTCAATAGGCAGCATGAGGAACCGATACTGCACAAGCAGAAGAACACATCTGAGAAAAAAAAAAAGGGTCAATGTCATTCGTCACATGATGCAACTCATCTCACCACAAACGACTGGCAAAAGCACACTGGTGCGGTTAAAACGACAGCTCAGGTATTAAAACACAACGCCAGACTTAGAGTCTAACATAAACCCTTGAAGAAAGAGTGTAAGCATTATACAGATAAACCTTTGTAACATGTATAAACCTGCATTTACATATTCAGTTTGACGCTCATTACATTTTACAAAAAAAAGTTTATAACTATAACTTGGTCATGTCAGTTTAATTAAAACCGTCTAAAGCTCACAAGTTGACCCTATCAGATTTTAAATCACCAATTTACTCTTCTTTGGCAAAAGATGGAATATATTTATGAAATTATTTTTGGGGTTTTTAAAACAGTTCACGTTCTGACCCAGAAATAAAAGCAGCCACACGTAAGCCTTTTGCAATAAGCAATGAATCAATTAAATGTAATTAAGGCCCAGTCCACACGTATGCCGGGTGTCTGGGAAAAGGACATAAGGGTGTCCAAACACGATGTCACATGTGCGGCCATTGTTATAGGCTGGGCCACAGAGGGAAGTAAAAAATAAATGCTGTCAAAGAGGTGCTAATTTCTACGATGGTGTTGTGATTTTGGTTGTTTGGAATATGTGTCTAATCAATGTTAAACAGTATAAATTATCAAACCCATAACATCGCTGGTCGTTTATTTCCTGTTTTCAACTCTGTATTGAGACTTTTCCCAGCATGCAACCTTAATGATGCGTTCTCCTTGTTTAGCATCCAATATGGCTGACGAGCATAAAGACTGTAGTGAAAGTCGTAGTCATGAATTCTTCATTAGCCCTTCTCTGACAGCTTGTGTTATATAAAGCCAAAGTAACTAGCAGTATTTTACAACCTCTCATTGTGAAGATATTGCTATTGACTTGATTTACCAGTCAGTGGTTAACACAAACAACTGGAAAATCTCGCCGTTTCCCTACTTACAACTACAATGTTGGTACATCAACCTCTCTTAACTCAGTCCAATACAAATCCAACGCATCATAACCCCATTGCCATTCAAAAACACATCTCATCAATTATTAGAGCATTTTAAGAAAAAAATGTATTTTCAACAATTGTATAACCAACTACTTCAAAGAGAACAAGACTTACTAGATATACAGCATCTTTTTCTGGAATTTAAATTGCAATAATATGCCAAAAGGCTCTACTATATTCATCATTCCTTGAACAACTGCACTGAAATCTTATGCAGGCAACTGCTGAGAAAGCATTTCTGTGACTGGAGCCGTCACTGCGTATACGACTGCTGCAGTTTGTGCGATTAGCTCTGGAACCAGCACCAGTTTGGGGGGGTTTCGTGTACAGATGTCATGCTGCTGATTGTTTAAGCCACTGAGACTAAAGGACACTGTAAACCAAGGCAGGTTGCCAGCATTCTAATGTTCTTACAAACTAATACTAAAACAACATGAGTTAACAGCGTCGGTAATGAATGCTTTTTTTCGAAAAAAGGCTTCAACTAAAGTGTCGGAGGCTGAGGCTCCCATTACATTTCATTTCCTTTTGCCTGCTGCGGTATTTTCTATAAAGCTGCACTCCCTTCACCCAAAATAGCTCTGTTAGTTATGAAATGTGTTTCCTTTTCCTTCTCCCAAGTACCGGAAAAGCTATGATCCAGTTTCGAACCCTCTGCTCTTCCAGGAGTTTGCACAGATCAAACTGTCGAGACCAGAACCTTAAAGCTACCCAAGTGAGCTGCAATGCAAATAGTCAACGCCGTTTTGATGCCCCTCAAACTTCTTCCCATTTAGCCCCATGACGGCCACAAAGCTCAGTGTATTTTCATGGGATTTTGTAGACCAACACAAAGTAACACAATATTGTGAAGTGAACAAGAACGATCCATGGTTTTCTGAACTTTTAACAAATCTAAATCTGAAAAGAGTGATGCGCGTTTGTCGTCTTTACTGCGACACCAATAAATAAAATCCAGCGCAAACAGTTACTAAATAGGGTCTACCTGTATTTGATTTCATTTGAATAGAAATACAGCAGCTGTGTAAAGGCCTCAAGGGTCTGTTAGAAAACACGTCACAGAAATGAATCAACCCATCATTCGCAATTGGACGGAGAACGGCACAACTACAAACCTAACAAGACATTTTGTTTAGTGGTATCAGAGCAAAGTGGGGTGAATGTAAACGCACAACACACCTTTGAGGGTTTTACATGCAAAAAACCCAGACCAACCACCTCCACCTCAGTGACAACTCTTTCCATACACGAGAGAGATGTTAAACTCTTCAGAAGACAGACATTTTTAACACCTCACTAACAACATGTCACGTGCCGGCCTGCTTCAAATCCTCCACCATCATCCCTTTTCCCAAGAAGCCAAGGACAACAGGACTTAATGACTTTAGACCTGTCGCTCTGACCTCTGTGGTTATGAAGTCCTCTGAGCGCCTTGTGCTTTCACACCTAAAAGAAATCACCGACCCCCTCCTGGACCCCCTACAGTTTGCCTACAGAGCCTACAGGTCTGCAGTCGACGCTGTCAACCTGGCCCTTCTCCACATCCTCCATCACCTGGACTCTGCAGGAACCTACGCCAGGATCCTGCACTGCAAAAAGAGAACTAAAAATAAGTAAATTTTTCTTGAAATGAATGTATTTGCCCTTGATTTGAGCAGGTAAATAAGACTATTTGCCAATGGAATGAGTATTTTTACCCCTAAAATAAGATAATAAACTGCACTTGAAATAAGACAATGGACATGAATTGTTCCTATTTTGAGTGCATAAATCTTATTCCATTGGCAAATAGTCCTATTTACCTGCTCAAATCAAGGAAAAATACTTTAATTTCAAGAAAAAATGTCTTATTTTTAGGTCTATTTTTGCAGTGTGTTTGTGGATTTCAGCTCTGCCTTCAATACAATCATCCCATATCTGCTTCAGGAGAAGCTCTCCCAGCTGAATGTGCCCGACTCAAACTTTTAATTGACCCCCCCCCCCCCTCCCATCTCACCACACAGCTATCGTCGATATATATTGTCATCGATTTATCGTCCAGGCCATAGACGAGTATAAACCTAGCTTGAAGAAAATGGGATGCAGAGTACCAGGAAACAAAATAAAAAGGAGAAAAACAATGAAATAAAAAGGTCAGGCAAAAAGACAGCGACATGATGGAAATGATGAGAGTGACAAGAGATGGACGGGCACAACGGACAAACTGAAGTGAGCAAAGTGGGAGAAGGTCTTTCAGGCATCTATAATGCACTGCTGGGGGAGCGGCCCTGATGAATTATGGATGATCCTCTAAATAGCGAGAGAACAGGTCAGTACGGTGGTCTGCAGGCTCTTAAAAATGTTTCACCTTGCAACTAAAAATACATAGGAAAAAAAAAAATTAAATTATGAAGAACGCTGAACTAGAGTTACAAAGAGTTGAACAGCAGCAAATGGAAATTAAATTCTGCCTAAGGTCTATTCTTCTTTCTAAAGCATCCTCATTCTGTCTGCAGTGCTGCTGCACTCCTCCTCACACAGTCAATACCCAAAACACCTTGCCCACGCACATATGCAACGGCATACAAGCATGCAGGCATTTATACATATTTATATATAGTAATAGAAAGATACATAAATACACACACCCAGACAGCACTTCCCTCCTGAGAGACTTGCTGCATAAAATGACAGATCTTTTTACGTCAACAAAGAAAAGTGCTTCTGGCCAACATCCTGTGCACTGCCTCATGTCCATGCTAACAGCAGATGAAGCTGTGATATTCCAGATGATCATCCACAGAACTCAGAATACAGAATATTTACAACAGTGGAGTTACATTGTTGTTTCTCAAATGATAAAACACGATGATCCAGGAGATACTGCTTATGAAGCGGATACAGTCCTGACATTTGACCACTTGCCTGCTTACGGTTAGGGCTATCACCACCAATATCATATCCAATATAATATTGCACCAATTTATCAGTCAGTGACTACAATCGGCAAATTTTACCTCAGGTCGGCTCTGATTGTTGAGCAGATCGAATGTTTGGATTTTTATAGCTGCATTTTAATTGAAAATGTCCCGTTTTGGGTCTGTGAACACAAGAACTAGTGTGTTTTTCTATGCATTTTGTTTCGAGTAAATAAAAAAGTAAAATCAGAACGTATGGGGGTTTTATACTTTGGTGCATAAACAAGGCAAATCTTGTACTCCTAGAGTTTCTTTGTTAGCTCAGAAAACATTCATGTTGACAGGCAACGAAAGACAAAGGCAGGGCATTTTTAAGAGGATTTTATGGTTTTATTTCTGCTTGTTGAATGTACAGGTTGACTCAACATAAGGTTTTACACACATACTGGTTGGTAAGGGCTACAGTCCTTTGTGCGGAAACTGAAATTAGAGAGGCTAAGCTCCAGGTGTTTTTTATTTAAATGTCTGCTAACAGAGTTTTCTCAATCCAGAACTATTTTACTTAAACACTTCATGCCGTTTCTGGTCCTGGTGTTGTATAAGCCAATGTGCATAAATCACAGAGGCAGCATCAGCTGCACCGCCGTAAATTATGCCCTAAAATTTTGTCAATTGCATTTACAAAATAGACAATTAAATAAAGAGCAAAAGAGCTATCCAATCAATCCTATAGTCCCATTCATGTGAGCTGTAACAGTTTTTTGGTTTGTTTAAAAATAGCTGCTGTTTTTAATTGTTTGTTTTCAGTGGGGAGTAAAAAGTTCATCTGAAAAATGACTCCACCTATCCATCTTTTTTCTTAGGATTCTAAGAAGCTGGCGTTATTTTTAAATTATTTGTTGCCCTTGACTGGCGAAGCTTAAAAGCTTGACATGATGAAATAAAAATAACTTTTTCCCCCCTAGTTGCAGCCGAAGCTTCTCTGTGGAGCTCAGTGCCGCAGCACAGACTTTACTCCATAGTTACTATTGCTGTAACAATCCAAGATAAACGTCAATGCTCTAATTGTTTTGAATAAATATATTTTTTTCAATTTTCTCAAGGTATATCCTAAGAAAGCCAGGCCAAACATGCAGGCGTTCCACCAACAGCTTGCTTCTGTTTCAAGCTCCAAACGTGCATTTAAAATTTGACCTGTGATGGTCCAAGTAAAAACCAGAGAAAAAAAAACTAAATAAAGCTAAAAATGATCAGAGCTGAGGGCTCTGCCTGATATTTCATCCCAGAAGGCTGGCCGTATCGGCCCCAGAGCCGGTACTGGAGACCGGACCTGCCCCAGCTATGATTATCAAGACTAAAACTGGCGTCGCACAAGGAGAACGTCAAAGAAAATCAGAAGTGAGCGTCGGCCAGTGTAACACTGATTGGTGCAGCTCTGAGGTAGAGCCTCGTTATGGAAGAACTGCTGTATTTCTCTTACTGGGGGAACTTAACTAAAAGATTATCTTGATGCAGATGAGGAAAATGTTCTAAACTCTAATAATATTCAAATGAACTAGGAGAAAAAAAAAAAACAACATGAGCTGAAGACCTGATTGGCAGAAGGACTTCTAGAATAAATAACGAGGATCATATTTGTCCTTCCATAAGTCCCGTAACGTGCATGCCGTTTATTACCTCCCTGAGGAAAGATCAAGCCGGGGACATTGTTTAGCTAAGCCGGCGAGCATCAGCAAAACATCCTTTTCTAAATAAACCCAGTGTGTTTCAGCCATTGATCCTAAACGGTCTGCTTCGCTCTGATCCGAGCCGTCCTTCAGCCTGGGCCACAGACCAAAACACCCGAGTGCAACAGAACACTGCGCTCCACCCTGACTCCCCATCCCAGAAGACAAACAACGTCTCCTCCTCCTCCGCCTCCTCCTCCTCCTCCCCCATCCTCGTGCCCTGGCGCTGGCATGCAACCCGGACCGTGAAGCGTGCATGCTTTTCCTCCTTACCCTTGCGTTTGTAGAACCACAGCATACAGCTTCGGAACACAGACATGGGACAGGGCATGGAGGAGGTGAGGGAGACGGGGGGCCCATGGACCCTCGAGACGGAGGTGAAAAAGGGGGTGCTGGATGTGAAGGTGTGCGGGCGTTTGGTGATGGCAAAATGGACACGCACGGACAAATGGAAGGGCGGTGATGAAGGAAACTAGGAAGTTAGTTAAAGACCTGACGGAGCGTTAGGGTTTAGAAAAAAAAACAAAAAAAAAACAGAAAACAGGGCGTCTGCAGTTTGTTGGACTGGACAGCACCCTGTCAAAAAGAAGAAGAAGAAGAAGAAGAAAAAAAGAGGGAAAGACAAGTGGGGCTGGCTCCTTTCCCCTGGGTTGAATGGTTGTTGAAAAGTGAGCAGCAGCAGTGGTGCAGAAAACCGACAGCAGCAGCAGCAGCAGCCAGGAGAGACCTGAGCTCAGCTCCCAGCTCAGCACTATTCCCTCATTATTCCCAGAGGCTCAGCTGTAGAGACACGCGAGCAGCAGTCTTCCTCCACGGTCGACAGGGCCGGAGAAAAAGACAGAAAGGATTTACGTGCTCGCGCTGTTCCAGGGCAATCGAAAAGATCCTGTTTATCTGCAAAGATATGCCAGCCTGACCGTGGACCGCTTGTTTAGAGGAGGAGGAGGAGGAAATTGCCCAGACACATGCAACCCGCTTTGACTCTGTATAGATAGATGCCTGTGTGTTCACGCGTTTCCTGGCATTAGAGCAAACCAGTCCAAGTCCTTAGAAGGTGGGGAGGGAAAGAGGAGAGCGAGAGAGACTGAGTGCGTGAGAGAGAGAGAGAGAGAGACTAAACCAAGAGCACAGATGGATGCCAGAAAGATCTCAGAGACCGAGGCAGAGACGGCAGCTCGAAGGCGAGGAGAGGACACCTCACCTTGAAAGTGGAAAGTCTTCTGGTCCACAGTGATGGTGAATGTGCTGTCGTCCTCGTCATCTATGCCGATCACCGCTCCCTGAGCACACACAGAGAGAGAGAGAGGAAGACAGGCGGTCACACAGCCGGACACGTCATTACTCCCCTTTCCATTCCTAGACTCACGCCCTCCCTCCACATGTCCCAGCAGCCTCCTATTAGCTCCTATTACTCAGTTAACCTTCTCAGAAAAAACTCACTCTTTCCCTTTAACTCTCCACTGTATTTCTTTCTCATATGTATGAATGCAGCCTTTTGGAACATGGCACACAGAGACAGAGAGAGAGAGCAGGGAAAGGAGGAGGAGGAGGGGGGGGGAGATTTGGGAGGATGAAGGATGAGGAAACCAAGGGAGGGTGGAGGGATACAGACAGCACCAGAAAAAAAAAAAAAAAAAAAAGTACCGCAGGGATCCGGCCCACTAGCTGGTTGGGACGTACGATTCTGCAACAGAAACAGGGCGGATGACCCAAAGCTTTAAAAGTGAGAAAATATTCTCCAGCTCCTCAAATTTGCTAATTTTGTCAGCTATATTTTAGTTGAGTTTGTTCCAGACCAGAAAAAACGACCGTGGCTATAAACTAGCGTTATTGTTCTCTGTACAGATTATTCTCCCCAATCCTCGCAAAGTTGCAATTTTCTTCCCAAACAAAAGAAATTAGCTTTACTTTTCTGCAATCATTCCATTGTTATAAACCTGGTTCCATAATGTAATGGGAAGGTTAGAAAAAAAAAAAAATACTGGAAGGTTTTCAAAAGACACATTCAACTTAGTTCAGTTTATTTATATGGAGCCAATTTACAACAAGACGTAATTTCCAGACGTCTAACAAGACACGCAGTTCCCATTTATGTATGGAGAAATCATTCCAATAACAATTAAAGCTCAATCAAAAGCATTCCAGTTCTTTTGTAATTATAACGCAGAAATTCGGTTTATAAACGCCAAGTGACAAAAGCTTACCTGAAGAAACCTCTGGTTTTGAAGCAATACCTCATCCTGAGCAAGCACGTGGCGACAGTGGGGAGAGGACCGACTTTCAAGTGCGTTTCCTTTGCTGCAAAGTTTCAAGTCAATGCGACCGACTGTACACTGTCACCATGGACTGTACACCAGCTCGGCCAGGACGAGGGATTGCTTCAAGGTGGTGACCGGATACAATAGGCTGGGGTTCCTTCGATGAGGGGGTCCAAACAGTAATCTTTTTTGTCAAGATCGATACGTCTTTTACATCGTTTCATTGTCTTTTGGGAGATGCCTGATGTATTTTAGATCAGAAACTGACTTCTTGGATTATTAAAATATTGTTTTAGTCTAAATCTGCCAGAGCTTTGGATAACTTTGGCTCGATTGCACATTTATCCCCTCAAAATTCCTCCCCTCCAAACTTAAGTGTCCAGGTCCAAATGTTTATTACAGTTGTTACGGTGGTGGAGTCATCATACAAATGCTTGAAGCATGATGAAAAAGTCTCCAAACACGACCCAGGACAAACCCAGTTTCACCTGAGGCACAGCCACTCACGGTACGCAGAAAGATTGAGCAAGCATGTTGATGTTTTCAGAACTCTAAGAAGAAATACTGATCAAACTTTAAATTCAGGACTTCATATAGTAAATTATCAGGGGAAAAAAACAAAACTGAAACAACAACAACCAGACAGCAAATTAAAATGTTAATATTTTGAAAAATAAATCAGAAAATGCTCTGCTTTGTTGAGAAATTTATTTTTTGACTAAAGGAGAGCCTGAAACCACACCTTTAACATCTTAGAGCCAGGGTGTCAAACTCACTTCTGTATTGGGCAAATCTGACATCATGAAGTCATTAAAAGGGCCGGTTGCAGGAGTATAGATGGTATTTTTGACTTCAGAATTTCAGTTTAGTTCACGTAGAAATATAAAACAATGCACAGTAACATAAAAGTAGCACCTTAGGTTCAGTTTATACAGTTTATCTGCAAAACCAAGTTGATGTTGGGTGAGTCACACTTTAAACTCATCATTCTGCATCTTTTTTTTCTCTTTATGGACATTTCTGGGTTGTTTTAATGTGTTGTGGGAAAACTGACATCTAGTGGCAAGATGCTGTTACTACACAGTAAAAAAATATAAATCAACATTTGTAACAGGAGGCACAGTTTTAGCCACTTTTTACAATTTGAAAGGACATATGCCTCTACTTTATAACATGATATGCCTATTTTACCTTTGGGGGGCCGGATAAATTGCCTTAACAGGCGGGACTCGGCCCACAGGCCTTGAGTTTAACACATGTGTCTTAGAGAGTACATAGTTCAAATGTAATCAAGTATAGGTATCTGATCCCCTTACCTGCACGCTTTTTGCTATATTTTCAATACTTTTTTAGGTAGAATACTAAAAAGGTTTTCAAGAGTCATGTACTTTTTTTATTTAATAGCATATTTTATTATTGTTACCATTTCCAGAAGTCGAGCCCTCCATTTGGGCCAGTTGCCTCGTATGAGACATTTTCCCCTCTGATTAAACTAAAGTAGTGACCTCCTGCTAGTGGGTAGGATTTATTTGAAGTCAGATAACCAGATTTCATTATAGCAGATAATGAATACATTATAGAAGGGAGAATCAGAAAAAGAATTGTCAATGTTTTTTAGCCTTGTCATAAACATTTGCTGGCAGGTGTCAATCAATCAGTGTTAAGCCCAGGAATCAGAGTAATTAACCCTGAAGTTAAACTAATTTACTTAAAAAAAAGAGAAATGTGGCTGCCTTGTGGAGCTTTTCAAAAAAAGAAAAATGTCACAATCAGAAGGGAGAACATTTTAGACCTTAAAATATAAAATTGACACAATAAGATCTGGGGATAGTTGTCTGAAACGATAACAGAATTCAAAAAGTATGTAAACAACTAAATCAGTTCTTTAAATGATTTATCCTTCGTAACAGAGAACCACAGTTCTTCAATTGTACTCTTTAAATGTAGACTCTCCCTCTGTGGAGTATTTGAACATGTCCAAATGACGTCTCTAATGTGAATTTCAAACCAGTGTTATAAGTACAACTGAAACCTTTGTCCCTTGACTAACTGAGAACTGCATCACTTCCCTTCCAAAGAAACTGCAGAAGATACTTCCTCCCATCTATGAGAACCAAGGCAAGATTTAAAAGTAATGCCCTATTACCTGCTTTAAAACTTGAACTAATGCTAAACTTTGACACATTTTAAAAATAATAATAATAATAATCTGTATTTGACATTGCAACATATATTCCAATGAAACTCATCCGCTACATGTAACCCATCCCTTTGGGAGCCTTCTGGGGCCAAGGGTCTTGGTCAGGACGTGCATCACATATGGGTTGACCTCAAAAAGCAGAAAGCTCAACACGCTGCAGCAGATATGCTGATAAAGACACAAACTCCTGCAGCCGACCTTCTGTTTAATCTGATCTACGCACTTGTATACAAGCTATCTGACGCGACACGTTGATCGTGCCGTTTTAACGATAAGTGACATGGACCAACGAGCTAAACTGTGCACACAGCACCTTGACACCAAATGACTAATCGTTCTCACAGATGACTGAGGCAGAACAGTAAACAGTGACGCAATCGTCTACGTAAATCGTCATGGACAATCTTTAAGATTTAACCTTAAGCAACTGACCTAAAGACTGGTGAGAAACAACTAGGATTTATTAATTCAACCAGAAATTAAAGGTAATCCTTGTAAGACTAAAGCTGTGTCGCCTATTAAAAAAATAAACAATCAAAAGGAATTGCTCTTATGTAAAAACCAGGGACAAGGCAATGAGGAATCTGCTGCCATCTAGTGGACAGAACTGAACGATGAACTCATACTGGGTTCAGCTTAAAGTAGGGCTGGACCACTGAGCTATATAATACACTGGAGTGCTGATTTTGCCGAAAAACTGAAGTCACTGGCCGCCATCTTGCTACTCCCTACTCTCACAGAATCCCATAGGATTTGGTTGCAACAACAAGCAGTTTTCTGGCTGTGTGAAAACGTTTCACAGGTAATTCTACAGTCAGTGGATGTACCAACACTATCAACTACTAGGAAATTAGGTGCTGAAATATTTTACATGTTGTTCATATTAAATATATATATATGTATATATAAGTATGTGTATATGTATATATGTATATATATGTGTCAGGGATCAGTTCCTCCGGCTTCACCATGGACAGTTCCGGATCATTCCACTCTGCTCAGTCCCACACCAAGCCTGATCTGTTTCACCTGCTGCTCTAGTTATCCTGGACTCAATACACCTGCCAGCTCCCCTATATAAACTCCCTCAGTCTGTTCCCCACTGCTGGTCCGTCTTCAATCTTCAGATGTCCTCAGTCTATGTGTGTTCCTCGTCCGCCGTCTGCCAAGCATCTGCTCCCTCACCAGCTCTGCCGTCCAGCTCCAGCCATCTTCACACTTCAGCTCCAGTATGGTATAGTTTCCTGGTTTTTTCATCCACTGCTCAAACCCTGCAATAAAGACTCTTTAATTGTGGCTCTGTGTGTGGCTGAATTCGGGTTCAATCCACAAAACCCTGACAGTACGGACCAGCCAAATGAACCTGTCACCCACACAGAGCCCGGAGCTCACCTCTTTCCTGAGCTCCACAGCGGAGCTCTTCTGTACCCAGCTCCGAGAAGGCCTGGATGCCATCGCCGCAGCCAGCCCGCCTTGGAGACGGCTGAATGCCGTCAACCACGCACGGGACATTTTCAAGGACCAGATCAAGCTCCTCTCAACCCTCGGAATCTCTGGGCTGTTTGAGGAGTTGGAGTGGAACTATCAGGCTGCGCATTCCCAGCTCCTCAACGAGCCACCTCCACCCAGACCACAGCTCACCTGCCTGTCCACCGTTGCTCCTCCCGTCTCTGCTGTCTCTGCCGCTGCTGCAGCTCCAGCCTCTGCTGTCTCCGCCGCAGCTGCAGCTCCAGTCTCTGCTGTCTCCGCCGCTGCTGTAACTTCCGCCGCTGCTGTCTCTGCTGCAGCTCCTGATGCCTCACCGTCAGCAGCAGTCTCTACATCGCCGCCCGGCTCCTCCCGGCGCAGACGCCGGACTGGGCGGCACAGAAAATCTCCTGAGGCCAAGCCTGACATCCCGGCTGAAGCCGCACCAACTGCAGCCGACGTCACCTCCCTTTCTCCGGTGAGTCGGCCGAGCGCAGATGCTGCCGCTCAGGATAGTCTGGCTAGAGCACCCCGCCTTCATGAAGATCAGCTGTGGGACTTTTTCTACGGGGACAGGGACGACCTTCTCCCATGTTGGTCCGCCCCTGATGAAACTCCCACAGCCTACGAGGCCGGGGTGCACACCGCCTCTCCAACCACCGCAGAGGTTCCCACCGCACACGCCATGGCCCAAGCCTGCGTGGGTGTGCGCGCATCCGCCGAAAGCTCCGCTCTGCCAGCCGCCGAAGGCTCCGCTCTGCTGGCCATAGTTAAGGTTCCTGCTGCGCACGCCACGGCCAAAGCCCGCGTGGGTGCGCACATCTTGCCGACGCCGGCCAACGTGAGAGAAGCCCCGCCGGCCGACGAGAGAAAAGCCCCGCCGGCCGACGAGAGAAAAGCCCCGCCGGCCGACGAGAGAAAAGCCCCGCCGGCCGACGAGAGAAAAGCCCCGCCGGCCGACGAGAGAAAAGCCCCGCCGGCCGACGAGAGAAAAGCCCCGCCGGCCGACGAGAGAAAAGCCCCGCCGGCCGACGAGAGAAAAGCCCCGCCGGCCGAAAGAAGCCCTCAACCTATGCAGCTGGCTGTCTCAAGGGTCCCTGCGGCACACGCCATGGCCCAAGCCTGCGTGGTGCACGTTCCTATACCGCCGCCAGCGACTAAAGGTCCTGCTGAGCCGCCGCCAGCCTCTGAAGGTCCTGCTGAGCCGCCGCCAGCCTCTGAAGGTCCTGCTGAGCCGCCGCCAGCCTCTGAAGGTCCTGCTGAGCCGCCGCCAGCCTCTGAAGGTCCTGCTGAGCCGCCGCCAGCCTCTGAAGGTCCTGCTGAGCCGCCGCCAGCCTCTGAAGGTCCTGCTGAGCCGCCGCCAGCCGAAGCCCCGCAGTCCAGCGAGGGGGTCCAGGGGGACCCGCCTCCAGCCCACGCTTCCGAGTCCAGCGAGGGGGTCCAGGGGGACCCGCCTCCGGCCCACGCTTCCGAGTCCAGCGAGGGGGTCCAGGGGGACCCGCCTCCGGCCCACGCTTCCGAGTCCAGCGAGGGGGTCCAGGGGGACCCGCCTCCGGTCCACGCTTCCGAGTCCAGCGAGGGGGTCCAGGGGGACCCGCCTCCGGTCCACGCTTCCGAGTCCAGCGAGGGGGTCCAGGGGGACCCGCCTCTGGTCAAAGCTCCAAAGCCCCCAGGGGGTCGACCTGATCCGCCGGCCGACGAAAGACCTGATCCGCCGGCCGACGAAAGACCTGATCCGCCGGCCACAACGCCCGCTCCTCCGCCGCTCACTCTGCTTTGCCGAGAACGGCAGCCACAACGCCCGCACCTGGCCCTGCCTCGCCGGGGTCGCCCACCGCGACGCCCGCACCTGGCCCTGCCTCTCCGGGGTCGCCCACCGCGACGCCCGCACCTGGCCCTGCCTCGCCGGGGTCGCCCACCGCGACGCCCGCACCTGGCCCTGCCTCGCCGGGGTCGCCCACCGCGACGCCCAGAGCCGGAGATCCTGCCGTTCTGCTGCCAGATGGCTGCGCCTCGCCGGGGTCGTCCTCCGCGACGACCGCCTCCAGAGACCTTGCTGCTTCGCCGCCTGCCACGTCCGGGCCGTCCTCCGCCGACCCACCTGGCCACCAGTCATCAGCCAAGCATCCTCCCGGCGCACCGAAGCAAGCCACCGCTCAAGTACCCCAGCGCTCTCAAGTACCCCAGCGCTCTCAAGTACCCCAGCGCTCTCAAGTACCCCAGCGCTCTCAAGTACCCCAGCGCTCTCAAGTACCCCAGCGCTCTCAAGTACCCCAGCGCTCTCAAGTACCCCAGCGCTCTCAGTTCTCCTAAGCCGCAGCTTGTGGTCTCCAGCTCTCCGCAGTGGCTTCCAGAGCTTTTTCGTGGCTGTCAACCCCCTGGTCGGCCACCTGAACTTCCTCTTGTTTCCCCTTTGGCCTGCCAATCAAAGCCTCTCGCCGTTCGCCCTGGTTGGGTAGTTTTTTGTTGGACTCTCTCCCTCCGTCCTGTGCCTCCCTCCGCCCACCCTCAGTGGGTTATTTTGATGTTTGGACTATTTTTCTTTGGTCGTCTGGGATCCGACCTTGAGGGGGGGGTGATGTCAGGGATCAGTTCCTCCGGCTTCACCATGGACAGTTCCGGATCATTCCACTCTGCTCAGTCCCACACCAAGCCTGATCTGTTTCACCTGCTGCTCTAGTTATCCTGGACTCAATACACCTGCCAGCTCCCCTATATAAACTCCCTCAGTCTGTTCCCCACTGCTGGTCCGTCTTCAATCTTCAGATGTCCTCAGTCTATGTGTGTTCCTCGTCCGCCGTCTGCCAAGCATCTGCTCCCTCACCAGCTCTGCCGTCCAGCTCCAGCCATCTTCACACTTCAGCTCCAGTATGGTATAGTTTCCTGGTTTTTTCATCCACTGCTCAAACCCTGCAATAAAGACTCTTTAATTGTGGCTCTGTGTGTGGCTGAATTCGGGTTCAATCCACAAAACCCTGACAGTATGTATACACATATGTAAATATATGTTTTTGTATATTGTTATTTATATATTTATAAATGTTAAACATATATATTTAAATGAATAAAATGCAAAATATTTCAGCACATCACTTTCTCAGTACTTGATAGTTTTAGAACATAACATAAAAGTATATGGCATTTGACATTTTAAAAGTTTTAAGCCCCCCCTGAACATGAGAGAATCCTCGTTATTCGATGCTGTCGCGCACATATTTCCTAGTTACTGAGGGGAAATAGGGAGTACCAATATGGCGGCTGGTGGCTTCAAAGCGACTCGTTCAAACAGACGGTGATTAGCACTCCAGTGTATTATATAGCTCAGTGGGCTGGACGACACAGAAAAAAGGCTTATCGATAATTAACAAAAAATTCAAAACATATACTTTAAGTGAAGCTCTGATCATTTTATGCTGTTGTTTAATGTCCCCCTTTTTAAAAAAAATAAAGAACATTAAATTGTAAATCTTAAAAAAAGGGAAAAAAACAACAAGACGTGCTCTCTGAACTCTGAAGCTTGGTGACAGAGATTTCCTGAGTCTGCGTTTGTGACTGGTGGGGAGGATGTAATGACTGTGTTATTGAATTACACGATTGGCTAGAATGCAAAAGGAAGGAAATCTGTTCTTCTATGGAACTTTTTACTGACACCCTTTTTTTTCCTATTGAACCTCACGTCTATCAATATATATATGTATGTAGTTATTGAATTATTGTCCAGCCCTAGCTTAAAGCCTACCTTCAACTGTACATAGTCTATATTCCAGCTGCATAAAGCATATCTTCTTTACATAAGAGGAAAACGCACAACAGCAAACATGCTGAGGGAACAAAAAAAAGCAGCCAAAAAATGAGAAGGTGCAGAGCATCTTACTCTGAGTCGCACGCAGCCTCTTCTGGAGCCTCGCATCATTTTGTCCTTAGACTGTAAAACAAGAACAAAAACAGGTTACTGCATTGGACAATAATAATAATAATAAAATAACAGCACAAGTTTACATTGGCAATATGCATGGGCTGGTTTTAGGGTAAGAGACCCGAACGTTTCTGGCACAACTTCACCAACTTCCAAGGTGCGTGAAGAGGGTCAACAAACAGGTAAGATGAAAACTTCAGCAACACTTGAAGTATTAGGAGTTTGCTCCTAATACTTCAAGTGTTGCTGAAGTTTTCATCTTACTGGTTTTAAGGTAAACCAAGGCTCTGAAAAGTTGTGTCTGAAAATGTTCTTTCATGTCACTCCAACGGTTTACAATCCTTTTGAGATGCTGCAAGATTGGGATGGGAATCGAAAACCAGTTCCAGTTCAGAACCGGTTCCGTGTTTTCCAATTCCATGGCACCGTTTGGCAGCTCGCTTAACGATTATCTTATCGATTCCAGGCAGCACGACTTGCGTCACATTTTTTTACGCAAGTTACGACGGCATTCAGTAAGCAAGTACGACGCAGCCAGGCGTAAGTCTAGAAAAGCAAAACAAAAACAATGGTGCCCCATCGGGTAAAGCGATCAAAAGTCCAGTCAACAAGGAAAAATCAGTGGATCATTAGCTATACCTAAAACTAATACGTATGTGGTGATTTAATGAATTTACCGTTAATCAATAAGAAAATAAAAGCATAAATTGTCGTCTCGATCACAGTGTATGGGGGGGCGGCCATTATTGCCTGACATCACATCCTGTGGTTAAAAAGATTCCCCCAAATTGGAATCGTTAAGAGAATCGATAAGCAATCGAATCCTTTCACAGAATCGATAAGGGAATCAGAATCGTGAAAATCTTTTCAAATCCCAACCATAGCTGCAGAAATTGTTAGAGTGACCAGATCCTTTTCTTGCATGAAGTAACACAGGTCTTCCCCTCCCCCGCCTATTGCTGGTACTGCTGGTTAGCAGGCTGAAAGAAAGCTCCCACATGGTTTTCGAGCTTACAAGAAAAACAAATTCTTCATCACTAAAATACACAACGTCCACAGTGAACCGTGGTGGTGGGAGCATCGTTCACCGGGGTGACTGTACTTCAGATAGAAAAAAAAAATCTCCTTTTCTAAGTGGAGGAAGTTGTTCCAAATCTCAGTTTTTGCCCCAAAACATTCGTGTGTCAGAATCATAGATTTCATTACTGGGCTTTGCAGTCGGAAGGTTTACATCTAAATCAAAAAAGAACGGGTTTCAATAGACTTCGGGTATATCTTAACATTTTTACATGATAGGACAAATACTGTCAAGGGAAGAAGAGACTTGATGATATACTTTCTATCAACTATGATATCAAAAGGGCATTTTAACATAGTATTAGTTTAAATGTGTGCACTTATGCAATGAGTTTGGCACCCATGCAATGAGTTTTGCAGACAGGTTTGTTTGTTTGCTGATTAACTGTGCAAGTTAAATGTGACATTGCTGGTGGTAATAATACTGCTACTACTACTAATAATAATTAAAAATAACTTAATATTATCTAACATGGTTTGGAAAGCCAATGTACATAATTCATAGCTTTACTAAACTGATAGTATACATCCTTTTTGGCCAAATACATCTAATAAATAGCAGTATTTTACGCCCTAAACCTTTATGTGTAGGACTTTGTGCAAAAGCAAGGAATTTGAATTGAGTTTCTCGTGGTCAGTGTAAGGACAGTATGTATTAATACATAAGCTTAGGAGGAACTAAAATAAAAGCTAAAAAAACAACTTTATATCTGTATGTACACCCAATATTTGTTTTTTAAGCAACGCACCCTCACATTTGACATCCTTATTCACTTCTAGTGTCAAGCCACTAAAATAATCTGTTGTTTTTCCTACATATCCAGGTTTTGTGAAATAGGTTTCTGTCATTCAGGAATGCAAATATTTATATATTCAGGTTATTTCTGAAAGTCAGAGTGGCTCTTGGTGTACAGAAGGTAAAAGACTATATAGGCAGTTTTCTGAGCGGCAATGACAATCCTGATTACTACTCTGTTTACAAGTCTAACATGAATTATCATGATGAAACTGAACTCTGAGCACACTGCAATGGGACTGGTCAAATACTAACTAGCTAGCATCTCCTATCGTGTCTTAGTCGCTCAAACATAAAAAATACAGCATTCTTAAACCAGTGAGTGTTGGGGACATGTTTTAATTATTAAAACGCGTACCGCTTCACCAACCTTACTGCTGGTAACTAAGCATAACAATGTTTTTACTAATGTCTGTATTCCTGCTGTTAGCCTAGTTAGCCAGCTGCTTTAGCGGAAGTAACGACCAAATACTGCTACATCATTCGCCAACCGGCCCTCAAGGCTCGCTGCTATTGGCCAACGAGCGTTTCAGTCACCATTTAGTCCCGCCTCTTTCAAGCCAGCTGATACTCCCAACTCCTGACAAACACAAGGCCTTATCTTCACTTCTGTTCAACAACCAGCGACATATTTAGCCGTTTAACCCCTTCCGTTGGCCACGTTAAGCCTCGCCGATCGGTGGAAACGAACATACCGTGTAGTACGACAGGAGGCCGGCGTTGTAGTCCAAAACAAACCACCGGTATTGCCAGCCTTTCATGACGTTAGTCCACTTGCTTAGCGGCCCCTCCATGATGGACGCCATCTTTACAACAGGGCTACGGTTGGGGAGGAGCCGCATATGGTGAGGGCTGGGATGCTGCTGAGGAAGAGGAGGGGCTGATGATGATGATGAGACCCCGTCAGTACAGCCAGGGATTGCTCATCTGTTAATACATTTCAATAAAAGTATATATATATATATATATATATATATATATATATATATATATATATATATATATATATATATATAGTTCTTAATTACAAATAAAACTTTAACTAACTTGCATACAAGTTCTCAAATACTCTGAAGAAACACTGATAAACTCAGATTACCCATCCACCCTGGAATGGATGAGTAAAAAGTGTTTTAAAATAAAATCGGCTTTATTGCAGCAACATTTTATTATTATTATTATTTCTTTATTTAACCAGGAAAAGTCCCATTGAGATTAACAATCTCTTTTTCAAGGGAGTCCTGGCCAAGATAGCGGCAAAAGATTACATTACAATTTACATTGCAGTTTACAATAACATCTATCTAAATTAGATAATAATAATAAACATAATAACACGCGGGAAATGTAGAATATGCGGGGGCATTAATTCAGCCCAGGAATCCCACATTAAGACACTTGTTTTGTTATCTAAATGTTTTAACAAAATCACGTGGAGCATGCTATCTATAGGATTTATGTCTGAGAACTGAGATGGCCATAGAAGGTAAATTTTTTTGTGTAGTAAATAATTTCTCTCTTGATTTGGCCTTATGTAAAATGCTGTGACACCAGTTAAAGCTCCTGTCTTAGCAGCCACCGGATATTAACTTTAGAGTCCCCTATGATTGATAAACAGGCCCGCAGCATCACAGAACCTCCATTGTAAAATGGGGATTTAGGGGCTTTTTCCTCCATATTAAGCTTTTGTTTCACACCTAACTTGCATGGATTCAACTAGAAATATCAAAATCTCGTCTCATTTTCAGTCCATATTCCAGCGCTGATATTGAATCCCCCCTCTGCCATTGTAACCCTCTGCAGACAATCTGGCAATCTTTTCTTTTTTTTTAAATAGCAGACATAATGGTTGTATGCATTGCTTGTTTTATATCTGCTTTACCAAGTTAAGCTATTAAAACAATAATTAATACCTTCCTTTTCACATTCAGTTCATTCAGTTGGGGTCCATATGAAATGGAACAGCAAAGCTTTGGTCTGACTTCCTCACAGCCCCTCTTTTTGACCCTCTCCTGAGGTGCGCCTGAGAGCAACTCGTTTTGGTGCGGGTCTTTTTAGATCTAAAGGAGGCACTTCACACCCCGCCCCCCTTCAGGCCGCAGAGCATTTCACTCCACCCCGTTTGGCCTGTTTTTGCAGTGTGCTGCGGGATGGGGCCATGAATCGTATGGCTTAATACACCCAACAGCTGAACATTTTCACTTATCCACTTGTCGCTTCTGCATCCTTCTTCTTGGACTACTAAATCGAAGCAAAAAAACAAAAATGGTGCATTCGGAAAATAGATTAGCTGGAAGTACACTGCAAAAAGAGAACTAAAAATAAGTAAAATTTTCTTGAAATGAATGTATTTGCCCTTGATTTGAGCAGGTAAATAAGACTATTTGCCAATGGAATGAGTATTTTTACCCCTAAAATAAGATAATTAGATAAACTGCACTTGAAATAAGACAATGGACATGAATTGTTCCTATTTTGAGTGCAGAAATCTTATTCCATTGGCAAATAGTCCTATTTACCTGCTCAAATCAAGGAAAAATACTTTAATTTCAAGAAAAAAATTCTTATTTTTAGGTCTAATTTTGCAGTGTACTGGGCTTGTTTAGCAGCTCTGCAGCAAATACAGTGACGTATTCTTCTGAAAACATAATCGAGAATAGGGGGAAACTGAACGGCTTGAAAAATGTAACGCAAACCGAATACAAAGACATCTACGCAGTACCTGGACAGAATACATTATAATTCTGCCCTCCTAGAGACTCCAAGTACACAACACAATGTATCTAAGGGCTAAAAAAGTGGATTTTGCATGTGTACCCTTTAAGATTTTACCCCAATTACATAATCCCATATAAATAGAAAACACTCAAGAATATGATGTATAGATTTATGCTGGTCTGTTTACTTGAAAAGTTTTCGACGAACACCAATTTTGATTTGCATTAACATCGGATCTCTGCTCCTTTAACCTACAACATTTTAGCACAAGTCTGTTGAACTGTGGAACTTCAATATATTCAAAAGGACTAATTATGTCCGTCATAGTAAATTTAACAATCAACTATATTTGTTATTACAACAGACATTCCATTGAAATGTGTCCTCTGCATTTAACTTATCCCTTAGGGAGCAGTGGGTTGCCACTGTCTGCCCCCACAGGAAGCATTCTGGGGCTTAGCACTTTGAATCATCTTATTACTGAAAATCACCTTAAACCTGCCTTGCCTAGGGACCCAGAAAGGGAATTGTTGGGATTCGAACTGGGGAACTTGCAGCCTTCCCAGGATGCAAGCATCCAGATCAAAACACCACTACCCACACAAGGGGGGAGCCTTTACAATTAATTCAGGGATTTCTAGCACATTAAAACGTATCTTGCAACAAAATTGTTTCTGTTTGCAATGCTAAATGTTCAAGCTAAATTTTATATTTCGCTTTCGCAATTTCACAGAATTAAGATTAAAGCAAAAATACAACAGCATTATTACAGCAATATCTTTATTATTTACAATAGGCCTAACACTGAAAAGCAGAAATTCACAGTAATATGTGAGCATTAAATAAAAAAAAAACAAAAAAAAAAAAAAAACACAAAATATATTTTTGTACAATAAAAAAAGTCATGTTAACATCTGACATTTTATCCCTGTTAAGATTCACATATTCCACTCTGGTGTTTTTGTGTTAATTTTACATTGCACTCATCCAACTGAAGAGGTGGCCTTTGGTATAATGATGTGAACGCACGCCCCTCAGGACTAAATCCTCCCAAAACGCAGAGAAGACAGGAGAAAATAAAAGACACACGGGGGAAAAAAAGGGATCAAAACGATCAAAACAGACGACGACAATCAGCGGAGGTGTAGTGGTCAGGTAAGAAAAAAATATAGATCTCAACACAAAGGGCGTGAAGGTGGGGGAAAACATCCCGGATAGAACCGTTTTCAATAAGGCTTTTTATGAAATCTGCTCCAGGGTGACGTCATGAAACAAAGCAAGTCAGGAAGCCAGAGTGGCGGTCAGTCATTCAGAGACAAGTTTTAGATTTGGATACTCAGATCAAGACAAAAGCAGCAGTTTGGGTTTAGTGCAGCATGCTTGCGTGTGTCATTTGTTTATGCAGCTCCGTTAAAAGTCTTAGTAACAAAAAGAGCACCTTGTGGTTCCCAGTTTGCATCAAAATGAAACGCAGCGATGATCTAATTATAATCCCTAACGAAAGAGGGGAGATTCACTGTTATCTGCTGTAACCATTGTGTCCTTTACATTGTTTTTCTTTTTTAATTATAAAAAGGCACCAAAAATGGTGAAAATATGTTATTCAAAAGTCACAGTGAATAGTAATTAAATTTGTATTCCCCCCACCCAAAAAAAAAAAATAAAAATAAAAAATACGGGTAGTTTATAATAAAACAGACACACGATACAACTATGGTTCGCTGACAGGTATTTAAGAGTAATGGAGCTCGGTGCTCACAGATTCTGTTGTGTGTAAATGCCATCTGTCACTAAACTGGTGAGGGCTTCTCCAGTGTACGCCGGGGTGAAGACAACACAAACCGAACCGTGTTAGAGAACCGTTACAGGTGTATGTGCTGTACACCGCTCTGTGGAAACAGACACGACTGAGAGTACGGGCCTGCAAGAGTAAAACAAACATGGCACTCTTGGGGGGGGTGGGGGGTATAGGTTTAGGAAAGAGGATTAATACATTCAAAGAGGTTTCGCAGATCTCTCACAACATTTCGCTTTAAGCCGTCGACGCTCTACTCCTTAAATCTGTGGATAAGAAATAAAAAAGGAAAAAAAAAAAAAACTCACTGCAAAAACAGAACTAGAAATAAGTAAAATATTCTTTAAAATGAGTGTATTTGTCCTTGATTTGAGCAGGTAAATAAGATGATTTGCCAATGGAATACGATTTTTGCACTTAAAATAGGAACAATTCATCTCCATCTGCTTATTTTAAGTGCAGGATGTCTAAATATCTTATTTTAGGGGTATAAATACTCATTTAGTTGGCAGATAATCTTATTTACCTGCTCAAATCAAGGATTAAAAACACTAACTTTAAGAACATTTTACTTATTTTTAGATCCGCCTTTGCAGTGCTCCCTCTCAAAATATGCCTGTGCTTTGAATAAAATAATTTACTTAAAATTCATACACATTCCCCCCCAAAAAAAAAAAAGAAAAAAAAAAGAAAAGAGCATTTCTCTTTCCAGGTCAAATGAAATGAAAGCACGTGTCGCTGATGTGCTGAAGATGTACTGCAGTTTAAATCTGGTGAGAGTTCAGTTCCTGTGCGACTGCTGTAAAGTAGGTCTCTGCACTCACTGTGTTCATCGGAGGCACCGCGGCCCCACAAGGCTACCGGCAACCCAGCACTGTCCGTCCTGTGAAGAAGGACACTTGAAGAAGAAGACGGGTCCGAGTCGACCCGCCGCCACCCTGTGCTAACCCCCCCACCCCCCCACTGCCGTGTGCTCAGAATATAAAGGAGAGTTTGTGTTTTTATTAAAATGTTTTAGGGATGTTCAGGATTCCTTACATCGCCGTTTCACCCTCTGAACCTCAGTTACATTCAGACATAACGTCTGGATAACTAAATAAGGGAGTTTTTATTTTTTATATAGGGCCGTCCCAATCCGATACCAGATACTGGCTGAGGGTCCCCGCTTCAAGGCTTTTTAAATAATCTGTAACAGGAGTCAGCCTGTAGAAGTGTTTCTCACCCTTTTAGACGACTCAAAGTAAAAGAAAGAATACTTTCTACCGCATCATGTGACCGGCTCTGGCTGCTGCGCCGCCGAAAACTAACCTCCGTTTAGTAGAGAGCAGCTTAAAAAAAAAAAACTAGTCAATAACGTGTTTAATGTTCAAAGCAAAGCACAGAGTTTATAAATACTGATAAATTTGTCTTTTGTCAGCTTTGTCCAAAGCAATGTGAACTGAACCACGCTGGCATACGTCATCGATGAGCCACGAGGTAACCAATTTAGCAAACTGCTCCGCATGGAAATGTTTAAAACTTTATAAACAAGCGATAAAGCTACGAGCATTTCAAGTGACGTCTTGTCAGGACATTTTAGTAGCTTAGCAGAGTTGACTCTGTGCTGGAGCAGCATGTTAAAAGAAAAGACACGATGGACAGGAGAGACTGCAGCATCCTGACTGTCATTTAGTGCATAAATATAAAATCATTCCCTATCGATGACATGTAGTGTTCCTTTACTGCATACAGACGCCGCTGATCTTAACGCCGGTATCACACCGGGCTCATGCATGGGGAAATGACCGTGTAAGATTAAACATCCCTTATTTTTTTGTGCACTCAATTTGACCCGATTAGACTCGTGCTTAAAGTGACTGATCCATTCAGTCTCTCTAAATCTTTACGCCGACGCACAGAATCAGAATAGACTCCCAAAAACGGCTTTAATTAGCTGGGAGATTTTTTTTTTTTTTTTTTTAAATCCTAGATAGTGATTGAAATGTAAATAAAGCTTAAACTGATGCACATAAAGTTACATTTGACACCCCCAAGCATTGAACGCTATTGAATCCCCTAAGGTGGGTCCACACCGTTACATTCCCAATGGCTTTATCTAAAAAAAAAAAAAAAAAAAATAAATGGCTTATGGTCACACAATTCCACGCTGTGAAACAATACATCCAGCTGATGGTCCACACACTTGTGAAACGACGAGTTTAGGACTGCCCTCCACCCTCTGTCCTCCTGGCTGACGACATACGCAGCTGATACGCTCCGACATTCGGGTAACAAAGAGGCTTTTTGTGGCCAAAAAAAAAAAAAAAGAAATCGTAGCAAAACATTGCGTGTGACTTGAACCACGTTTAGTTTAGTGAAACATTTCTCAAAAAATATGTACAGCTAAGAGCAACGACTCAGTGTCCACACTGGCATTTTAGGAAAACGGGTCTCTGTAAACAATAAAACGTTGTGTTTTTTTTTTTTTTGTAGTGAACTCTGTGAGGTACTGCAGAGACGGAGCTCGATCTGTGTGCCCCCAAAAAAAAGCTGTCCACAGAAGCAGGAACATTGAAACAAAAACAAAAAAAAACGGAATATACTGTAAGTGATTTGCCTGGTAGGAGAGGTGATCACAGTGGCTACCTCTGTACCACGTCGCTAATCTCTCTGATACAGTTGTGCAGGTTGTCCAGCACGGTGTTGGACCCCGCGCCGCTCGGCCCCCCGCCTCCGGAAGAGGAGGCCCTCAGTTCCTGCAGGCTCAGCTCCAGCTTGCCCACCGCCTCGCGGAAGGCGAATTTGTTCCTCATCTGAGGGATGCAGTCCACGTAGCCTGAGCAGCAGTCCAGCAGCTGGTGGCCGGCGTCCAGCACCTGGCTGCTGGAGGGGCTGTCGCAGCTGGCGCTCAGCGTGCTGCTCAGGCTCTCGGCGCACTCCAGCAGGGCTTCGCGGCTCACCCTCTCCAGGGGCACCCTCTCCACCTGCTGCCTGGTCCGCCGCTTTACCACTTTGGAGCCAGAGGATGGCGCCGCGTGTGAGGAGGCGGCGGCGGTGGTGGCGGCGCCGTTTGCCATTTTTGTGGGCGTCGTGTTGGCGCTGGCGGGGCAGGAGGAGGAAGAAGCAGGAGGCACTTGCGGTGGTGGCACAGACGGTCTACCTGTCGTCGCCCCTCCGGACATTCGCCCCGACCTCTGACCTTTTACCGCGTCTCCGTTGACCTCCGCGGGGAGCGCGGCGGCCGGGTCCTCGCCGCCGTCACAGCTGTAGGACTGCTGCAGGCCGCGCAGCGTCGGAGGAGGAGGGGGAGCGCAGCGGGGCTTGACCAGCCGCGGCCTGTCCCGCTCGCCTGGGTGCTCGGACAGCAGCTTGAAGCGATTCCCCTGAGAGTCCAGCCCCACCAGGTGCACGTCGGCCGGGCTGTGCTTCAGCGTGGGGGAGATGAGGACCGGGACTTTGTGGTTGTGAGTCGAACTGGAGCTCTTGGAAGGAGAAGACCAGCTCTGCTGCCTGTCCGGCCCTCCGCCCTCTTCTCGGCCGTCCCGAACCCGACCCTCTGGCTCCGCCGCCGCCTCGCCCCCGACCCCCTGCGCCCTCGCCCCCACAGCAGCACCCCGGGGCAGTAGCTTGGCTTTTGGCCTTTCCCTGATCTGTGCGGTTCCCTCATCCATCCTCCTCAGCAGGTTTTCCGAGGGACGCGCAGCCCCGTTCTCCGGCTGCGAGGTCGTGGAGGCAGTCCTCTCCAGAGGAGGCTTAGCGCTGCGGTTCCTCGGCAAAGTCAGAGCCATGCGCTCCAGGTCCGGCAGCCCGGATGACATCGAGGAGGTAGAATTGGACCTGGGGAAGGGTTTGGGCCCTCCGACTATACCGCCCTCGTCTGAGGAGGCCGTTTTTCCAGTACGAAGCCCGAGAGTCTTTTTGATGAGTCTGGGGGTGAAGAAGCCAGCCAGCCCGCTCCAGCTGCTGCCGCTGGTCAGCTGAGAGCCGAGGCCCCCGGCGGAGGGTTTCTGTCCGAAAGCAGCGCCGCAGCAGCGGGACTGGGACTGGGTGGCTTCCCCGTGGGAGTGAGAGGGAGAGGCAGAAAAGCCCCCTAAACTATCGGACTGGGGCAAGGGAGGAGGTGCGCTGAAGTCCGCCGTGGGTTCATATTTCTTGTGAGGCTGCGTCTCCATCTCCCGGAAGGAGCTGCTCCTCTTGGGCGGCGTGGGAAGATTCTGCTGCACCTGGGAAGACGGAGACGAGGAAGAGGAGGAGGAGGAGGACTTCTTTTTGATGAAGGAGCTGAAGAAGCCAGTCTTGCGGTCCCGCGTGAATGTGCCAATGTCCTGCGCATCCTCCAAAAGGCTGCTGGGAGATTTATCCCGCGGCTGCTGCTTCCTGGGGAGAGCCGGGGAGCTGCCGGATCGGCTGTCCCCTCCGAACAAAGTGGAAGCCCAACCTGAGAAGAGAGTGGGAACAGATGAAACTTTGACCAAGGTTTGCTTAAAATTAGTTATTTTAGTCACTCAATATCCTCATCTATACACTAATATCACTCAGATAGCCTCAGGTTACTGCACTAGGGAGAGGAAAGCAGTACTTTCCTCCCCTGGGACTCGTGAGCAAGTGGAAAGCAGCGTAGGAGAGCTGATTGGAAATTATGAGTTAATGCCAGTTTGCACATACACTAATTCAATGACTTTCAACACATGATAATCACATCCTCAGATTAAAACTGTGTAAAATGTTCTGGTTTGAGATGTGACGGACACGTAATTCTGTTCCGACATTTTTTTACAACACGATCGTGTTAGCCAGGAAATGAGTCACAGATGATGTGAGGGGGAAATGGTTAAATTCAGACCGTCATATTCACAGGAACTTTGTCAGCTGTGTGGTTAAAGCAAACTCCAAATAAACAGGTTACAGTATATTAATGTCATTCATACACATACACTGAGCCACAAGTTTTGGAGCCAGTCGGCAAAAGCGGTGACTGGCTTGAGGAATTTATCAAGCAAATGATTAAAAGTGACAATGTAAAGCATGCGTAAGCTAATCAGTCCTTTTACATCTTTATCTACACACAGTGGAGCTCTAATAATAACACATAACATGAAAATTGGCAATTCCATACAACTATGGCATCTAAAGTGATCTATTATGCTTCCTTTTAAACGCGTTAGGATGGGTCTATGGGCTATACAGAACATCTTCATATTTTTTTGCACAATAATATGCAGATAGGATTTCACCTATTTTAGCTCCTTTCAGAATGAGCCGCTTTTAGGGCTCTGTCACCTTTATGCAAATAACTCAGCGTTTACACTCTGGAAATGGCTGAAAACAGACGCACAATGGTTCAACTGAATATATTTGACTTTGAGTCAGAAACTAAAGAAGTGGTGCATCCTGCGGAAAGCCTGAGTTCTTTTAAATCAAGATTAAAAACACATTTGTTTAAAATTGCCTTTGACTGTTCTAGTTAAACTGTTCTACTGTTTCTAATGTTCTTTTTGTCTCTACATTCTATTCCTACTTGCTTTTATTCTGTTTTATTTTCCTATATTTTAATAATGTAAAGCACTTTGCATCGTCTCTGTACTGAATTGTGCTATATAAATAAATTTGCCTTGCACATCCAACAAAAAAAAAAAGCAGCAAACAGGTTCTGAATAGACACAGGGCTATTTGGTATTGCTAGCGTTAGCTTGCGCTAAATGACAAATCATGGCTCAATCCCAATGCCCTAATAGATCAAGGACTCTTTAGCCAAAGTGGAAATGCGTCAGCGGTCGCCATGATAAGTGGTGTCCGAATAGTGCCTTAAGAACCCTTAAGGTGTCCCACAATCCTTTGCGTGACATAATGGTCTACATTAAGTTATGTAAAGGAGAATGTAAAAGTATTGGTTAACACTAAGGATGGGTGAAATTATCATGGAAAACAGAGTTGTGATCTTAAAGATGTTTAAAAAAATAAAAATAAATCAACAGGACCCAACTGAGAGTCTTACTTTCGCTGTTGGAACTTATTTTCCTCGATTGGTTGTATAATATCAATAAGTGCTGTGTCTGTGTGAAAACACAACTGAATGCCACCACTGTGTTGTAATGCACCGCTGAATGTGACCGTTGCAGTACAGTAACCCTCTTAGAGGAGTATTTGTCTTTGTCAGGGTCTAATGGAACACAACGACATGTCTGTAGCCAAAAAGGGTTCATTAAAAACATGCTAAAAAAAAACAGTAACATTTAAATAAATACTACAAAAGTTGATCTAAAATTTCACAATATGACCCGGTCCTACTAAACAGCTAATTGCATTCAAAGATATTTGGAAAAGTTAACTCAGCTTTAAATCTTTTCTCATTTATTCAAGTGTGAAACTAACAATTTCCCATCATATTGTCACTTTTTCGGGGGTAGGGTTTTGCAGACATGATCCATTTGCGTTAATCGTTACCATCAAAGCTGGTTACTATGTAGGTTCTTGCTTAGACTGCTTTTTAAAGTCACACATTTAATGTGCAACTTTATATATAGATTTATAAAAACATCACTGATGGCTGGCTCGTGTATTTGAATGCAACTGAGAGTGCACTGGTCAAAAACAAAACAGTCCAGATGAGGCCAAATCCCATCAATTCTTGCCTGACATTCTTAGTCTTTAAACCTTTATTTCTAAGGCAGGCATCCCTAATGTTTCTGCAGAGAAGCAGCAGTCAGTGTGACGTTTTAGCTCCAAAACCCTATTCTTCATGGGAAACCTTGCTCACAAATCTTTTCACAAATGTAAATATTTTCTTCTTCACACATTTTTGTTGCCACAATAACAGGTACCGTCTAATTGGAAGCTTCCCAATAAATTAAATTTGGCGTCAGAACGTCACGAATAATCAGGGTTAAAAAAAAAAGAAAAACTGTTTCTCGATTTAAATTATCCTACCATCACACATTAGAAAGTGTAATTTGACGTTTAGCAGTGTATGCTCTGTGATATCGTTATGGGGTTTTTTGAACAAGCAAAAAACAAAAGGAAAAAAAAGGTTTAAAATATATTAAAGAAACCAAAGGGGAAAAACACACTAATGTATATGTTTGTGTACTCCAATATGACACCCCAGTGAAAAATGAATGTACAAAGTACACTAAATTCAAACCACAGCCAGATGTATATTTAGATCTACTTCAAGTGTGTTGAAAATTGCCTAAAACATTCATTTAACATAACTTTGGTAATATATCTGAAATACATGAAACAAAATCTAGGAATATTTTAAATTCTAGCTTTTCTTTCCACTTGGATACTTTTGGAACTATATTTTTTTGTCTTAAAGAAAAAAAAAATATTTCGTGATATCTTGCTAGAAGATTGATAACTGCTTACACAATATATTGGAATATTAGGCCATCCTGTTTATATGTAAGGAATCAGTCAGAGTTGAGTAACTTTCCCGCTCCTTCAATAACAAGCCAGGGAATGAATAACACCAGGGTAAATAAGCTCATGCAATTTTCTGCAGATGTTCTGGGATGCATCACCATTAGCAGTCTGTTACTCTCTCTCTCTGTTTAAACTTTAAAAGAGCCACTGGATCCATGCCTCTTCACTCGTCTTTTGGCACCGGTCCACAGGAGAGGCCTTTGAATGGATACAAGTCTGACACGCTGTCCTTTTTTAACCCTGCTGGCTAGCAGACGTGCCGTCTCAATGGAAAGACCCCTCATTTCCAGGGCGGATTACAGAAGTTAAGCAGCATTTTAAATTGGCAGAGACGAAATCTTTTCTCGAAGGTTCTGCGTCACGGTTTTGTACAACTTCGTAGCCTTTTTTGTTATTTATTGATATATGAAAGTGATATATGCCTATCTGTGCTTTTGGCTATCTGGATAATGCATTGGTGTTAGGATTTTGTGGCATCTTTTTGCCATGTTTTGTGCAGGGCTTTAATAGTACAAAAACAATTAAATTAAATAAAAATAAAGGGTGGAAAAAAAAAGAAAAGATAGTAAGAACTGTCATTAAAACACAGATGAAACAACAGTGAATAAAAACAATGCAATTATCTTTGAACTGCTATTTAAAATACAATAAATAAAGCTTATGTACATTCAATATTAGATATACTGTCTGGAACATATTTGTTACAGTTACAAAGCATTAGTTATTAAAACAGGATTAAATATTAATGCAATAAATAACAGACAAATAACAGATTAACAGAGAACTTAGTTAGTCAAACTACTTAATATACACAAGAAAGGTTTTAGTAGAGTTTGGGAAAGCAATATAGAGATATATTTTTTTACAGAACAATTATGAAAAGAGTCCTTTAGTCTGCAGCTGAGACATATCAGCAAAACAGAGTGAAAAGCAATGATTTAACACTCAAAGGGGATAATGGAAAACAAGATGCTTCTACAAAGCATTTTTATCATCCATTATCCAAGGATGAAACACAATTCACCACTTATCCAATTCTTTTATTGCAGCTCTTTGCCCATTTGATCAAATATGTCACATTTTTTTTTACACGTTGCGATGAGAGTTTTAGTTTTGTGTTAGTCAGAAGTCACGCTGGTCCACGCATTAAAACCATCCGTTTTAACATCTTTTATTTCACTGAAATATAGTTGTACGTGTCGGTCTGACAAGCTCCAGGCGAAGCGATCAGTTGTTGGGGAAAATCACCGCCTGCCGTTTGAGCCGGCGCGCTTGCCGACGCTGCAGCTGCTTCTGCGTGTCGTCGAGGTCGGCCGTACCTGCGGGGTCATAATGTGGTGCGGGGAGAGGGTGGGCGTGCCTGGTTGTACCTGAGTGGCTGTGGGGGCTGTGGTCGGCGTGCCCGTCCAGTCCACCCTCGATGTTCTCCTTGTTCTCTGTGTGCTTGTGGAGTGTGCGGGACTTGGAAGGCAACAGGGGCGTGTCGTGACCGGCCGGCCCGCAGTGACCAGACGACGCCGTCTTACACAGCTCCTCTGCAACCTCTGGGGGGGAAGAAAATAGTTTTTCCTCTACATTTTCATCGACCAAACAAGCAGATATATCCTAAATATCCTGGTCTGTCAAAGCGGATGGGGTAAAACTGATATTTAGGCAAATCAACGCTAAGATTTACAAGCTTCAGCAAGCCAGGTTTGAGCTTAAAAATAAGCGACTGGGGAAAAAAACGATAATTACCTTCCGAAATGCTGGAGTCGTGGAACATCGTCTCAAAGGCTTGGTGTATCTCTGCGAACGAAGGTCGATCTAAAGGGCTCCACTGCCAGCCTGTCAGAAAAAGAGAAAAGAAAAAAAAAACGGTTTTAGGACAAAAAAAAAAAAAAAAGTAGGATGAAAATTCAAATGCAATGGTGTCAGATTTTCTTTAAACTAATTGCAGCTGCAGGTAGCAGCACTGCAAAAACGGAACTAAAAATAAGTAAAATGTTCCTAAAATAAGTGTATTTTTCCTTGATTTGAGCAGGTAAATAAGATGATCTGCCAATAGTATACGATTTTTGCACTTAAAATAGGAAGAATTCATCTCCATCGTCTTATTTCAAGTGCATTATATCTAATTATCTTATTTTAGGGGTAAAAACTCTCATTCCATGGGTGGATAATCTTATTTACTTGCTCAAATCTAGGACAAAAACACTAATTTTAAGAACATTTTACTTATTTCTAGATCCATTTTTGCAGTGAGGAAATGTAGAGAAAATGCAGCAGTCACATAATTTGTTGCACTATACGTAGTTTTTTTTAGGCAAGTTATCATTTTCTCTAAGCGCACATTTCTACTACTTTGAGCTCAGACACTGTTCTTCTGTAACTTTTTGACATTATTGCTCCATTTCTGCAACATTTGTGAGTGCAACCATTCAACATGAATTAGTTCAAACTTGTGGAATCTGTCTTTAAAGTGTTGCACAGCCATTTAATAAACAGGTGTTGGGTAAGACAGACGGTACTCACATGCCCTCATGAGTTCGTAGACTTTGGGCGGGCATCCCTCTGGCTGCTCCATGCGATAGCCTTTCTCCAGGAGATCGTACACCTGAGACAGATCTATGCCTGGGTACGGAGACATGCCGTAGGTGGCGATTTCCCACAGCAGCACGCCGAATGCTGCAAGAAAGAGAAGGGTTACAGAGAAGTTTTTACTAACAAAAAATGTATTTTATTGCATTAGATTGTAGTTATGAGTTGGATAGCACGTAATTGGATCAGAATGTTGGATTGGATTGAAAATAGGCAAAACTGAAGTTGTTTAAACGGGCATATATTTGATTTGTAAGTGCCTTGAAGATGCCATTTGTGGTGAACAAACCAAACAGGAATGTCATATTTGCCTAAATATGAACAAATGCACACGTGTTTACTCACCCCAGACGTCAGACTTGATGGAGAAGGTGTTGTAGGCAAGGCTCTCCGGGGCCGTCCATTTGATGGGGAACTTGGCTCCGGCGTGGGCGGTGTAGGTGTCGCCGGTCATCAGCCGGCTCAGGCCAAAGTCTGCAACTTTGACGACGTGATTCTCACCCACCAGGCAATTTCTCGCTGCAAGGTCCCTAAGGAGTGAATCCAGGAGCAGAATGTCAGGAAACGATGGAAACCCGAGGAAGACCACGCGTCCCTACATCTACAGACAAGCCGAACCGAAGGCAAACCTGTGTATGAAGTTCTTCTTCTCCAGGTATTCCATGGCAGAGGAGATTTGCGTGGCCATGTAGAGCAGCGCCACAGCGTTCACCTCCGACTTTTCACAATCTCTCAAGTAATCCAGGAGGTTGCCATGCGGCATGTACTCTGTCACAATGTAGAAAGGGGGCTCCAATGTGCACACACCTGTGGGGAGAAAAAAAAAGATACAACCACAGCCCTTCATTATAAACAACACAATGAATATAAAATAATACGCTTTTATGGAGGGATGGTCATTTGTGGTCATAGTGTAAATCTAGTTCACAATACTAGTCTATATATTATACTCATAGGATAAATCAATCAGTAAAATTCTGTCTATAATAGTATCCATCTCTATATTTATTCAGTAAAAACCATTTCCTGTACATATGGAACCATTGTTTATCCTGCACTTGCTGCTATTGCACTTCTGGTTAGACCTAAACTGCATTTCGTTGCCTTGTACCTGTTCCTGTGTAATGACAATAAAGTTGAATCTAATCTAATCATTTGGGATTCCTACCAGGATGAAAAACAAGCTGCTTAATAGTTACCAAGTAGCTGAACGAGGTTTGGGTGTTTGACCTCTTTCATAACGGCCGCCTCTTTCAGAAACTCCTCAACCTCCATAGTGTCCTCCTGCGCAGAAAGCAAAAAAAAAAGAAACCATTAGGAAATGTGCACTACCTATGACTACCTGCAGGTGGTGATCTACAGCTACTCTTAAAAAGCCCCAGCCATCTCTGCTACTTCAGTGATTGCAAACAGCTTTCACACATGAATATTCAAGTCCAAACCTTGAGCGTTTTGACAGCCACGGTGAGGTTGTACTTCTTCCACACGCCGACGTACACCTCCCCATACTGGCCCCCGCCCAGCTTGTGCTTCATGGTGATGTCTGTGCGCTCCATCTCCCATTTGTCGTGAATGGGCGAAACGCCGTACACGGTGGGCTTGTTGCATTTGGGCGCCGGGTAGTGCAGCGTGGTGACCAGGCCGTCGGGGACGGTGGAGTGGTGGTGGACCAGCTCGGCCAGGGTGGCGAAGCGGCTCTCGGACGTGACGTACACCTGAGGCGGAGGAAGATGGGGATGTAAGAGGAGAGCAGGATTTGGAGGAAAACAAGTTGTGGGCTAACCTGACAAAAGCCAGCTGTATGTTGCTCCGCCTAGCTCCACTCACATACATCTGGGACATCGCCGGTAGAAAGTGATTTCTCCAACCAATTTTATGGTCTGGCCAATCAGGATGCAGGGCTGGAGTTTCATAGATGTGACGTAGTGGAGACGCGACCATGACGTGAGACTGTTTTGATAGCAATGGCGGCTCGTCGAGGAAGCAAGCGTTAACATTGATGCTGCTATTTCTTCCGTGTTGTCCAATCTACCTAATTTTGTTTCATTAAAAGAACATCAGAGAACGGCTCTGAAGGCTTTTGTTGGTGGAAACAATGTTTTCCTAACCTGACGCCGCCAGATAGATTTGCTTCGCATATCCATCTGGAAACCTTCCGTTGAAGTAATTTTGGGAAGGGGCGAAAATACTGGTTAGCTGATTGGCCTATGTTGGTGATAGACGGGCCAAATCAACCAATCAGATCAACGAAGCATATGACGTACTCGTCAACATGCTTTGTCGTCGCTCTGTTACGAGCGACGACGAAAACACAACCACAAGCCAAGCTACTCTTGCTGCTGCAGGTAAAGGCTCGTTAGCTCAGCAAAGAAATACTCTGTGATTCCGATAAAACTTGCTCGATAGCCGCGCTAACGCTAGTTTCATCGGCTGAAGCCGCCATGTCTTTAGACTGAACTGTCGCGCTTCTCGTTGCGTCACACCTCAACCCGCCTCAAAGCCAACGCTGATTGGACGTTCGTTTGGTGAACGGCTCCAAATTTTCTTTAACGGAGAGTAGCCAGACTGATCTGCGAGTGAAACCTTGAAAGCTCGCGAGATCAGGATGGTCTCACGAGGCTAATGTTTTCCCCCTTCTCCCGACCGGATTTGGCAAGTTTTGTTTTCCGGGGCGCGTCCCCGTCTGCAGTGGACGTGCAGACGGGGACGCGCCCCGGAGCGGTTAGCGCTAACTATGTTAGGACGCCTTTAGTCCTCGACGCGGTCGGCCCGGGATCAACTCCGACCCGCGGCGCTTTGCCGCCTGTCTTCCCCCATCTTCCTGTCAGCTTACTGTCAATAAAACGCGTGCAACTAGAACCGCAAACACATTATTATTTTATTTTATTTTTTTCCTGTGTCGCTCTCACAGCGTCACGGGTTGGCTTCGGTGTGAGTGGTTGAAATAGCACGTCAATAAAGATGACAGACAAGTGGCTTATCCAATCATATGCAAGGATTTTTGATAAGGCCCCGCCTTCAGTAAAGGCAATTCCTATGGAGAGGTCCCAGATGTATGTGAGTGGAGCTAGGCGGAGCGACATACAGCTGGCTTTTGTCAGGTTAGTTGTGGGCGGCTAGTTATAAAAAAAAAAGCAGAATGTAGAAAGTCATGCCTCTACCTTTCCGTCAGTGGCCGTGTTGATGCGGTAGTGGTACACTCTCCCCTCGTATCGCAGAGAGATGGACAGCTGACCGGGGCTGCTCTCGCTTTCCCGGACCAGAAAGCTGCCGTTGATGAGGGAGGAGAGCAGGTACTCCGCAGCGCTGCGGGAGACGGGCCCGTGGTACCAGCTGTGCTTCTCCAGACTGTTGACCGGCGTGATGTAGTTGGAGGGAACCCAACCCTGGCCGTTCTTCGACCGCACCTCGCTCCACTCTCCGTTCTGGGTGTAGCCCAGCACGCACAGCTTCTCCCCTGCAAACAGGAGAGCGTATAATGTACTGAAGGCGGCTTTGATTACAGGGCAGGAGCAGACTCTATGAAAATACCTGAGAGCAGATCAGGACTTGAATTAATCTCATGAGCGATTCAGACTGATTAATTTTGTTCTGTACTTTAGAACAGAAGCTCCAAATTGGAGCTTTGAGAACAAGTCAAACAAACAAGACGAGGTGTCATGGAGACGACACACCTTTCTGTAACACCAGATCAAAGACCGCTGCAACAATGGAGATGTTAGAAAAGCACACCAGTCATACGGGGCAAGGCAAAGCCAGGCATGTAGTGACTTTGTCTGTTTTCTTTGTCTGACGTCATCGCGGGGCGCGCGAGGGAGTGGAAGACGCCAGTGCGCTGAAAGACGAACTCGGTTAGCCATAACACTGCAGGGAGCAGGGACCTGACATGCCTACTGGATGCAGGTTGAAATGAAAACATAACGAGTGAGATAGAAATCAAATTTGCTCCTTTTTTTCCCCTAAGCCTAAACAGACCTGGAAAAAAAACCACGCTGCCTACTTTTCAAGACTACGCAGGAAACTTGTAATATAGTGAGACCAAGGCGACACGTGATCATGTAGCAGGATGATTATCCACATCCAGTGGTGTCCTGTCTGCCGTCTGTGGCGCGGAAACACTGACTGCAGGAAGATCTGCCCTGGCTTTGCTTAGCTTGGTCTGGCAGGACGAAGACACCATCGCAGGCCCCCCAGACATGTGTTTCCACTGAGCTCCTCCTCTGCTCCATTCACCTGCTTTTATTACAGCCGAGCTGATCTAACGTCAACGCGGCCGTCCGAGCCAGAGAGTTTCCACGTGGAGAAAAGCCCGAGAGTCCACATGCGCTGGCACGTGGGAAGAAATCTCAGATTCACTCCATGAGTCAGGGTCTAAACATCGTTTCCATCGCGGGCGGCTGGCACAGGAAGTCTTAAAACTGATGAATTAACAGACTGCCACGTCTGAGGCTTTAGATCAGTCGGTGTCATAAGCCTGACAGTCTGAATGACTTTGCTGACTGATTACCGGCTGCTGAGTGAAGGAGAAAACGGAGAGTGTATAGTGGAGAGAGGCACAAGAGGACAGATAATTTACTTTTTTTTTTTTTTTTTTGGAAGATATGCACTGATTGGGCCTACGCCGATTTCTGGTTTACTTTGAGGTCTGACCATCCAATGCCAATTTGGACCTATTCTGGTTATTATGTAACATGTTCTGCATGTTCTTCCTTAGCCATTTCACCATATACCCCTAATATTTAACAGGAATCAGGATTAGTGAAATTACCTTTGAGGCAGACACCGGCTTAGGATGCACACAGACGACATGACACACAACAGACTTAGTATTTACAGGAGGGTTTTTTCCACACATTAGAGCATGGAAGTTCGCATCAGAGTCTGAGAGCGCTGATATCAGTCCCTCTGCGAGTGACATGAGCCATGTTGCATGGATCAGTCCCTCCTTCATGAATCTCAAGTAATGAGGTAATTTTTGTGCAGTGATCTTGAGGCTTCATTTACAGAGATGTACAATTTGATATTCCTGAGAAAAACAGTGTGCAAATAGGCGATAACAGTAGCACGATTGTAACAAATGATGGAGAGCAGTCTCCCATCAGGGGGCGATAGCAGTGGAGATGCCATCTGGCTATTCTCTGGACTCGTGCTACGTAACACTATTTACGTCATCAGATATTTATCAAACTAAAAAAAAATGCTTCAAAGTAAATACTGTTGGTTGAGTTGTTTAAAATGTTGTCATTTTCGGTTTTGATCCATTTAACAAATAAGAACTTCTAAGATAAAATATATATTTTTTAGTATTTGACCTAAAAATAACTAATCATAGGGAGAAACCGACAATTACCAGATCTAGCAAGTTTTTTGTTTCATACTTCCCTTTATTTGTAAATGCATTTATAGGCATTTTAGGGAAAAGACAGAGAAAAATGGGGTGGCAAACCAACAAACTGAAAAAAATGTGATGTTTAGTGATGACGGGACATCTAAAGTCTGATGCAAAATACCCATGAGGACGTAGCGGTCGAACTGAGCATACTGGATACCATTGCAAAGGGTTAGAAAAGCCAAATACAACCAGGATACCATACAGTTCTGAGCACACAGAAATACACAAACACATCAAAACCTTCTCCTTGATGTAATCAACAAATAGACCCTCTGGTCTGTAAAAACCTGTAGGAGAGAAGATGTGATTTTCATCCTGGCAATGACAGGGAATCACGTTGGTTAGCCACAACATCAAACATGGCTGCCAGCCTCTTAAAATAAATATTCTGACTAATATCACTCCTCGTAAAGCGCAGCCTAGTTGAAGTGTTAAAGGGAGCGCCATCATATGGTCCGGGCGCATCTCTCGTTTGTTTTAAAATCTAGATACGGGCTGCATCCGTTCAAAGGCGGATTTCCTCTATATAAACTATATATTTTTCAGCAAATGAAGAAACACACAAAACATATCCAAACAGAGGAGCACATGAATGAATCTTTACGTTAGCTTTGCTTTCTGCTTATATAATGAGAAGGTGTGACTAGCGCCCAACATTCCTCTGGATTAACTGAGCTTCATGTGACACAATAAAGTCTGAAAGGCAATCAGTAGCTCCGCCTGGATGATTACTCTGATGAGGCTTCGCTCTGACGATCTGTTGCAACAAACTCCATGTGTCTCTCGTCAGGGTGGGGTGTCGATCGCACACGTTCATGGAAAAAAATAACATTACCTGAATTACAGGTTCATGATGTTGCTAGGTACCAACACTATGGGAGGATGCACTAAAAGAATGCAGTATGGCGGGATAACAGAGTTTCAGTCTATTACATACAAACCAATTTTTTTTAATTAGGTTTAAAGAAAACAACAGATTTTCAGTTTTTTACAGGTCTGTTTACCTTTGGTGATGCTGAGCGTGTTGTCCCCGCTTGCGACAAAGTCGTAAAGCGCAACGAAGAGGTTGGGGTCGCTCTCGGTCGCACCCAGCAGGTTCTCCTTGGAGCTCCATCGCACTGCCTCGGTCAGAGCTTCTGGGTGAAAGGAGGGATTCAGAGTCAGCAAGCGACACAAATCAATTGCACAGAACAGAAAAAAAGGGAAAAAAGCAAAAAATGTGGTCCCTCTCACAGGGAACCTGAACATCTCTCCAACCCAGAGCTGCAGCGTTACGTCTGGAGCCCTTTAAAACTTTAACACCATCCTCCTGACTGTCTACCTTTCTGTCCAGTCTCCCGCCTGAACCCCGTGCGAAGCTGCAGGCCGCCCAGAGCTGCCCATTCATCTTCAAAGCTGCTGCTTGGCTTCAGGCACCTCAAAAGCATCACTTTACCCAATATGGCCGACAAAGAGCTCTGTTATCACTAGACACACACACAAAAAAAAAAAGGCTGCTGCGTCTGGCCTGAGCCAGGTAACATCTGAGGTGGGACTGTCCTTCATCTGTGTGTTTATATCAGAGAGGGAAGCATGAAAAAGGGGGAGGAGCTACAACGCAGAACGGCTGCTAATAACGCACACACACCCATCGGGACCGCGCACACACCCAACGATTAGCCGGTACATGCTGTGATGTACAGCAGCTGCTAGAGCTCCTGCGTGTCTGAACAGCTGCTGGACTGACTGGAAGAGGGCTGAGCAGGAGGAGAGGGAACAATCCCTGACAGAGAAAGCTGCTACTGGAGGCAAACACAAGTGCCGCGTTAGAAAAAGGATTCCTTCAACAGATCAAGCCCTCGTCTATTTGTTTTGTCAAGAAGGGTTTATTTCTACCAAATACCCAAAATATGACTAATCTCCTATAACTTTGCTGAGCAGGTTTTTGCTAATCCCAGCCCAACCACAGCGTGATACCAGAGAACGAGATTTAAGACTGAAAGCCGCTGATTCATTCCAGTTTCCTGCTGGACGGTCAGTCGGACTCTTTTCTCCAGCTATCAGACGCAGCTGGACACCTACTGGTGTGATCCTGCGTTTACCGCTTCCTCTGAAAGACCACAACATCCGCTTGTTTTGTTATGCAGCAGGCAATTAAACTGAGGACTGCAGAAGCTGCAGAGTAAAAAAAAATAAAATAAAAGAATGATAAAGCGCATTTAAAAGTGAGTGAATATTTGTTGTCGCATTGGAATTTCACTTGCTATTTCGCACAAGTTCAGGGGTACACAGAGAAAATGGCTGATTGTGAGAATTGGAACTAAAAGTCAACATTTCTTGCAGTGTATTTGTCCTTGATTTGAGCAGCTAAATAAGATTGGAAAGAGTATTTTAATGCCTAAATAAGATAATTAGATATACTGCACTTGAAATAAGATGATTGAGATGATTTGTTCCTATATTGCTTGCTCCAATCAAGGGGAAATACACTCATTTCAAGAAAGTTTTACTTACTTTTAATTAGTTTTAGTTCTGTTTGCAGTGTAATTAGCTCAGGAAGCCAGTAGAAAACTCATAAATCAGTTTTTTTCCTCTCTTATCAGTGAACGCACCACACCTGAGCTCTGCCAGGTTGAGATGATGACACTCGGTGTGGACGCTGGTAGTGAGTTAAGTCTCAGATAAACTGAGATAAGAAATTAAGTACAATAATAAATTAAGTACAAAAAAAATCAAACCTTCTTTACTAAAGTTCCTCTTCTCCACGCCTCTTCCTCATGTCAGGAACTTCTGTGACTAATGATACAGTTTCAAGGCTGTGGTCCGTTCCACAGAAACAGCTCTTGTATCGTCTTTATGTATAGAATCACCGCTCGATGATTGCTCACATCCATACGTGTGTTTAGGAAGAAACGATTAAACGCCACAGTGTGTGTGTGTGCGTGTGTGTGTGTGGGAGCCACATATAGGTAGATCTAGAGCTGGAGACAGACACATGAATCAGACTAGAGAACCTGTTGGAACAGATTTTCATTTTTTTGTGCAATTTTGGCAATTCATGTCTTGTTAGACATATAATTCCCAGATGGCTTGAGGTATACTGTTTTACACGGTTGCTATAAAAAGAAAAGGGGGAGAAATAAACTTCTATGTGACAGCATGGAGCTGCAATGGACAGAATTTGCCAAATAAAAAAGGTATGGAGAGCAGGTAAACCAAGATATATCAAAAATAATGTTTCAAATAAGATAAAAAGTTCCCCATCCTTAATGTTTCAAGTCATTTTAATGAGACGCCACAGGAAGTGCCAGTGCCTTGGATTTGTATGCATGGAGCACAGAGTAACGTAGCTCTGCCCCTCCCCTACCTGTTGCTGCTCCCTGTTACTCATCTGGCTGAAAAAAAGAAAAATGGCTGCTACATTTTCTCCTTTGCTTACGGCTAAAGGCAAATTCAGCCGGTTGAAAATATTTTCTTTGTCACCTCAACAGTGCGTCTCGTTGTCTTAGCAGAACAAAGGAGAACCGATACTTGCTCACAATAAACGTGACGCTGTGGTGTTTTCACTCAAAGGACCGTCATACTGATCTATGCCCAGGTGCCTTGTAGACAACACGATCTCTCCGCTTTGACAGATCGTCAGCGTGTCCGTTACGCTGCTGCCCCCCCCGACGTCTCCATATCCACACACAGGATTTGGCCCACCTTTGTTCTGGAGAAGCATGCACTGCAACGCAGCAGTGGCGGTGACCTGGCTCAGCCACAGCTCCCAGTACATCCTCCTCCTTCTTCTGACCGGTTACTCGTCCCAGTACAAAAACCAAAAAAAAAAAAAGATCCCGCCTTACAGTGTTTTCACATGATAAAACCTCAGAAGAACGCCGTTCTGGTAAAGTTGCAGGCGGGTGCCAAGTCTTTACATCATCTTGTCGATGGATCAATTAAATAATCTCCACGCGTCGTTGAGCGAAGACGCCTAACGTCCGACTCTGCAGCGGTGAATCCTCTTTTAAGCTCTTAACGCGGCCAGGGAGCAGCGAGACCTCCGAGGTCCACGTGGAGAGAGCACAGCCATCCGTGACTTGTGGTGTCTGAAGTGTGATGCACTCTGGGAGGGCAGAGAACTGGCAGAGGGAGGGGGGGGGGGGGGCTAAAAACCACGCGTGGCTGAGGAGAGCATGTGTGCAGAGAGAATGTGAAGCGGGGGCCGTAGACACATGAATGTGTCATATGGGAAAATTGGGCTCTGTGTGATTAGCGTGCGCACTAGAGGGACTGAGGTGGTGCTGTGGGCCGGCAGCAGATGGCTGGTGCTGTTCCTCCAGGGGGGAGAGGGACCACTGACCCACGCTTTGTTCTCTCACAGTGCGTGTATGGCTACAGTAGACCAACATCGTGACGACTATTTCCAAGGACCACACTATGCAGATCGGGCTGATGCTTAAGTTTAGGGCTGAGGTGTTAATTGAGTTTAGGGAAGCAATAGAAAACGAATGGAAGTCAATGTAATGTCCTCACAATGATGTATACACCAACGTGTGTGTGTGTGTGTGTGTGTGTGCAACTGCTGCAGCCGGGCCGAAGCAACTGTGGGAGCTGCTCCTGTTACACGGCTGCAGATCGCATCACTCTTCTGAGGAATGTTTTAATGATATACAGAGATTGTGCCATTCATAGCTGTCAGAGGTCTCAATCTGAAGAATCCAGATTCCAGTCAGCAGTACGCAAAAAAAAAAAAAAAAAAAAAAAATAGATCTGTCGCTAATTATTTAGCAGCATTTTAATAACTAGAAATTATTTTCACTTCTTGCCGCGGCTGGTTTAGACCCCCCACCCCCCTCTTTTTAATTTTAAATAACCTTAGAAGCCACTTAAAGCAGGATGCCGTTCACCTTCGTCCTAACCAGCGTGTGACGCCATGAGACGCTGGCCTGGCGGCGCAGTTGGCCCGCGCGGGGTTGGCCGTGTGTCGGTCCGGGTGCCTCGGTATGCGCGTGGCTGTGTGCGTCGATGCAAGCGTGCTCTGGAGAGAACCGCGGCTCTGGGCCGAGAGGCATGCCAGGCCTGCGCCCGCAGGACAGCTGCGACAGAGGTGACCCTGCTCCCAAAGCACACATAACACGCAGAGACGCATACCTGCATCGCATTCGCACAAATCAGTGCTGACACCCCCCCCCCCCCCTGCAGCTGTTTGTGCCTCCCAGCTCCAATAAAACTGCCACTCCGCCGAGCGCCGGCCACGGGTGAAACCATTAAACGGCAACAATAACATCCCTTAAACACCCTAATCGAAAACAATGCTGATTGCATCTGACGACCACGAAGCGGCGAGGTAAGGTTGTATTTTTAGCCGCCGGAGGAGAAAAACGGCGCAGCAAAGGCATCCAGAAATAGCTCTGCACATAGTGATTGTGGCGCTGAGATAATGGGCCGGCCGCCTGCAGGAAGCGCGGACAAAAAACCCCCGAGACAATGTTGCGGATGAGAGCCACATCCACAAAGACGTTGCCTGAGCCTATATGGACAGGCCAGATCACATCCTAGGACTGACTCACAGCAAACACAGGTGGGTCGGAGGCGCATCAAGACGCCGTTCTGAGACCGACAGGCAGACGGATAAAGCTTTGGGTGTTTCATTTCAGGTTCGATCATGATACCACATCAGATCACACTGCAAAAACAGAACTAAAAATAACTAAAATTTTCTTGAAATAAGTGCATTTATCCTTGATTTGAGCTGGTAAATAAGATGATCTGCCAATAGAATAAGATTTATGCACTTAAAATAGGAACAACTCATCTCCATCATCTTATATCAAGTGCAGGATGGCTAATTATCTTATTTTAGGGGTCAAAAAACTCATTTCATTGGCAGATATTCTTATTTACCTGCTCAAATCAAGGACAAACACAGTCATTTGAAGAACTTTTTACTTATTTTTAGTTCTGTTTTTGCATTGCAGTGAACCCGGGACAAAGCTTCCGCTGTTGTCAAATAACTAAATAAAAGAAGCCAAAAGCATCTAATTAAATGTGTGAACCAAGTTATTTTGAGTTGTATCCTTGTATTGCATTATATTGTTTAAAAAAAAGTAATTATTAAAAAAATGTTTTTAGCCACCTTTTGAAATGTACCACTTGATTACAGAAACCGTTACGGGTAAAGAATATTTGTCAAACCTGGAAGTAAAACAATAAAACCCGATTACACATGAAGTACTAATTCATGTTAACAGAGAACTTCTTACAGAACAAACAACCGACTAGGATTTTACAACAAACATGTTGAACCGTTTTATTTTTTTTATTTATTCAAGACATATATTGTTAAAAATTATAACGATTTTCAAGCAACTCGTGACTTCTAAAAATCTTGAGTCGCAATACAAATTTTCTTCTCAGTTTCTTTTCAGTGGCGGGTGAAAACCCATTTTTATTTCCAGCCCTACTTACAGGACTTGTTACACGCATTGCACTTTATTTCTCTAAAGTTTAGATCCACATAAAAACCTGTTTTTGGAAGTGCCCAAATATGCAGCAAGAAGAAACTCTCTGTAATAACAATTTTAGCAGTTTTCTTTTCATCCCGATTTGCTAATTTTCTTTTTGTTTAACGGTGTTATTAAAAGGAGCCGTTGTCTAAATAAACATAGTAATGGGATAAATAAAAACGTTGTCACTGATAAAATAGTTATGTTGGGTCATTCCTTCTCGAATGGTGGGGCGTGTCCACCGGGTGAACATGAAGGTAAATACAGACCATCTAAACACTCTAAATGTGACAACAGCACCCCCTGTTGTTTGGTCTGTACCTGCAGTCAGTAGTATGATGGATATACTATGAATAAACTCCTAAAGAGTACTAAACTTAAAGTAAATTAAGTTTGTCTTTAATATTAATGGGTTGATATTATTTTTGCTATATGAGGTTCATAGCTAAGAGCCTTTTATATTGTTGTTAATATTACATACCGTAGTAAAAGAGTGTGGCAATGTTAAAGCATTCTACTGGTTAGAAACGATTGTTAAATGTTATAAACAAACCCATATATGACTGTGTGTTATAAATTGTAAAAGAGACTCTGGGTAATCTTTGGAACCACAGCTTTAATGCATTAAAACGGAAAATGATCAAAGTTAAATTTCTGACCCGTTTTCTTTATTGTTGCGCCAATACCGATACCAGTATCGGACGGGGCCCCGATCCAGCACTAAAATGGTGGTATCGGTATCGGCGAGTACCAACAAATAGGCACCGATACCATTTTGATGTTTGTATGTCACTTGAACGCAGCCTTCTCTCTCCCGACTAGTATTATATATAATATAAGTTCATGAAAGTTGCACTATTTTGGCATTTGAGAGCCAAAACTCAGGGTTTAAAAGAGATTATCCAATTATTAATGTCATTTTACTGTCTTACTGTTGCACTACTATTATACATGTTATACTTTTACGAATGTTGCACTATTTTGGCCTTTGAGAGCCAAAGGTTTATTCAACTATTGTCACCCATTACAGGTAGGCAATAAAAAGTTATACTACGTAGTATGCAGTTCTTCATATATACACACATCAATTTCAAACAGATGGTATCGGTAACGGCCAATACTGCACAGCCAGGTATCGGGGCCAAAAAATGGCATCGGCGCAACACTAAAACAAACCCATATATGCCTGTGTGTTATAAATTGTAAAAGAGATTCTGGGTAATCTTCAGAACCACAGCTTTAATGCATTAAAACAGAAAATTATCAAAGTTACATTTCTGACCCGTTTTCTTGGGATGGCAAGTCTTGGCAACAGAAAACATTAGGTGATGCAAGGAGTAGGTTTATATTGGCGACGCCAATTTCCATTACCCATTAAGGTCAGAATTGCTGATTGTGATTTTGCCCATTTGTGTGACACACACGAAATGTTTCTTTTAAATTCTTCAATTAAATGTAATTAAAATGTGTGCTTTAGGTTCCTGGAATCATTTATTTGGTCTTTTTATTTTAGTTTACTAAACTCAAATCAAAGTGCATGAATGAATATAGAGTTTGTTGGGCAAAGAAGGGTTGAGACAAATGTATTTACTGATGAAGAAATAAAAATGGTAATGGATAAGCCAATATCCTGTTAGAGCAGTGAAGAAACGAGCTGATTTGGATGACTGCCGACATTGTGATTTGGAGCATCACCAGAACAATAAATAAGAAAATCCTTATTGTAAATGTGTAAATGTTAAATGGCCCTGTCATAAATAAGCCAGCAAAAAAGATAAATGATTTCGTTTACCTTACCACAAACCCTATGAGATTACCATTAGCATTTTGGGATGCAGATAAACAGTAACAGCGTACAGGCAGTCGCTGTAAATGAGTCAATATCATTGACGCTTCTGAAGACTTGCTCCATGTTCATATGAAAACTTATACGAGTCAACATTTTGAAAACTGTGACACACACTGCAAAAACTGAACTAAAAATAAGTACAATTTTTGTGAAATGAGTGTATTTGTCCTTGATTTGAGCAGGTAAATAAGACTATTTGCCAATGGAATAAAATTTTTCCACTTAAAATGGGAACAATTCATCGCCATCATCTTATTTCAAGTGTAGGATGTCTAATTATCTTATTTTAGGGGTAAAGATACTCACTCCATTGGCAGATCATCTTATTTACTGGCTCAAATCAAGGACAAATACACTAACTTTAAGAACATTTTACTTGTTTTTAGATCCGTTTTTGCAGTGCAGATCTCAGGCATAGAAAACATACTTTATAGATATTATGCAATAACGTCACATCATAACATGTGTGCGCATGTCCTTTGCATATAGCCCACTGCATTTCTTGCAGCAGACTCATAACTCTTGATGTTGCAAACCTGTCTGAAAAAAAAAATTAAAAAAATAAAGCTGCACATGAACGTACAGGCCCCTTGGATGGCTGCCGCGTAGACTGTCTGCGAGTAAACACACCAGTGAAGTCAGGGAGCAGACAAATCAGCCCGGACCGCTGAGGCAGAGCAAACATCCAGGAGCGGACCAGAATGCCAGTCGGCTCTCACCGACCTGCCCCTCTCTCCCGGGCCTGTTATGGCTTAGTAATGGGCTTTAAGTGCTTCCCCTCTACGTGTGCTGGAAACAAAGCTAAGTGCTCCTTTATATGACAGGAGAGAGGATGACTAGCATATGATGACTTCCAGAGAAAAAAAAAAAAAAGAAAGTCACCCACTCAGCTGTAGGATTATTCACGGACAGACTGTCAGTTTAATAGACCCCATCTCTACATAATGTATAGTTTAATACATTTAATAAACCAACAGGAACTCCTAAAAGTTTAGTTCAGAATAAATAGGACTGCAGTTAAAGAATATTTCAGTAATCATGTACCGTATCAAATAACTTCAATTAATCGGATTTATGATAAATATAGCAGGGTTCTCGCCAGTGAGTTTCAGCATAACGGTCCCGTCAGGCTGAAAGCTGTAAAATTACGCTGACATTATGAGCGTAACGGTCAGCACGACATGGATGTTACAGAGCAACATTGAAAGGTCGGTAAAAGCTCTTGAACGTGCATCAGAAGTTATAAACCTTTGGGTCTGGAGTCAATCTTGGGCTGAAGTGGTGGTATTACGGAACAAAGCTCTCCATTTACCCATCCGCCTACGTCCTGAGCCTCACCTGTGGTTATGAAATATGGATCATGACAGAAAGAATGAGATCCTGGAAGCAAGTAATGGAAGCGAGGTTCCTCTGGAGGGTGAGCTTTGTTATCTGGGAGAGGGGGGGCGGCTTAAATAAATTTTCTTGTGTAGTTGGGAGTCTCGAGGAGTGCAAAACTCTTGTATGTAGTCTGTCAAGGTGTGGCGTAGATATCTTTATGATTTTCTTGGGTCTTTTACCAAGACGAGTTGCTCTCAGACACACCTCAGAACAGGGGAACGTGGAGGCAAATTAATGAGGAATTCAGACCAAAAGCGTTGCAGTTCCACTTTATGTAGACCACAGCTGAATGATTTCAATGTGAAAAGAAAAGCCTAATATGTTCCCTTTAAAGGCTTCATTTGAGGTGGTCTTGGCATCTGATCAGGATGTCTCCTGGGCGTCTCCCTTCTGAGGTTTTCTGGGCACATCCCACTGGGGGGGGGGGGGGGGGGGGGACAACTCTCTGAAGGGACTATACAACCCGTCCGGCTTGGGAACACCTTGGGATCCCACAGAATGAGCTGGAGGATGTTGCTGGGGAGAGGGATGTCTGGCTTTCTCTCCTGGACCGGTTGGGCTTAGATAAACAGAGGACGATGGACAGACAGACGGACGGATGGATGAAACTCTCACCAGGACATTTTCTTTCCATAAAAAAAAAAAGCCAACTAGGTGAGGATGCCTGTGGCAATAAGTGTTTTTGTTTATCCACCTTATTTTTGACGGAAACATGGAGGCAGCGAGTTGACGTTTGTGTGTGCGAAACTTCCGCCCGCTCACTTCCTGTCAGTGTTTAGCTAGCTGAGAAGCGACTCATGCAGCTACTGTGTCTCAAATTACTCGTCATTATTACTTCGAGGAAGGCCGGGATCGTTTGTCAGGTTAGAGGCTGTCATAATAACGCGTGTAAAAGAAAGGTTTACGTGGAGCAGGAGTGTTTTAATCATCGACCGTAAACAAGAGCTGTGGATACGAGGCGCCCTACTTCATTCACCCTCAGCCGAAGAAGGAGGAATCCCTTCGCCTGTGGTTAAAAGCTTAAAATCTGACTAAACCACCGAAACGACCGTATGTTGTTTTCATTTTGTGGACAAAAGACCGACAGAGGAGCACACGATTTAAACTATTAATTTAAATTTAAAATTTTAAGCCAAAACATGAAGTGGGCAGAATGTTTAGATGTCCACTTATAACATCAGTTTAATCCCAAACATTACAAAATTAACTGACCAGCAATCTAATCACGACGAGCCAACGGCCAGTATGTTTCTGAATCAGATGATTCATCAGCCTACCTTCCATAAGATCACCGCTGCATGACTGAAGGCTTCCCCTGGAGTCGCAGCATCAGAGCGCTCCGGTCGTCTCGGTAGAGCCGATTGATGCAATCAGGATCCAGCAGAGTGAACGTCGGACTAGTTTTGGCTTGAACGGACATCAGCCTCCATGAATACCAGGTTATCCATGTTGATATTAATTAACACCGATCCAACTTTTTCACTGCGGAGGTTTGCTTCGGTAAAGTCGCACTGCAGAGCCGTCCGCACCAAGTGACGACACAAAACAGGTTAAAATGTCCTCGTACGTTATATAAGTCCACTTCTTCATGTCACCCTCTCAGTCATGAATAGTTTGAAGCTGTGGCCCTGACCTGCCACTTCGATTGCTCTGCAATTTTTGACAGTGTTGCCGCGACAGTTGATCATTTACGTCAAATTAATGTTATTTGGCCGAGGGAAGCGCTGAAACGGAAGTGCGGCACACACAAACGGAAGTTGGACCCATAGTTACTTCCGCGTTCGAAAATAAGGTGGATACACACAAGGCAACAAACTCAAGGAAGCAGAACACAGCCTAAAACTCCCTGTTTGTCCTGCCAGAGCGCAACAGTTAAAGTTGATAATTTGATAATTTCCCCCCATAAAAGTACTCCTGGACCAGTACCAATGTTTTTATCTTGATTCTGAGCCTGGACCTGCTGGAGGTTTCTTCCTGTTAAAACAAAGCTGTTTCTTTCCACTCTCGTCACATGCTTGCTCAGCAGAAGAGATCACTACAAGGCCAGTGAGACGACACAATCTGTTTGCCATTGTTAGAAATGTTTTAACCAAATGCCATTATGAACTGAATTTAACCTGAATTACGTTTGTTTGACTGGAATCTATGCGGTTACATTTTTATCCATCTCTGTGACTATACTGGACTGATTTGCTTATATATTTCTAGACATCAGTTGGACCCGTTTGTCTTACAGGTATCTTAAAATAACATCCGTTGTGATTTGGCACTAGTCAAACAAAGTCCGCCAACGCACGATCCAACTGTAGGAGCATATCTGCAGCATTAAACAAGAACTAGGTTTCCCTTCTGAAACTCTTGAAGATCTGTGTGTAAAGACGTGGTCATGTGGTATTTAGCAATTTTACTTGTTTTATATTTTTCTAACACACATCCCATTACGACTCAGGATGCTGTCTCTGCTGATGTTGACAACAAAAAACATGTCAGGAATAATAAAATTATCAGTTTTTGTTAATGATACGCTAGTTTGCGCCTTTTAGTTGGTGTACAAAACAAAAGAAGTTGATTTTAATTCAAGAACTGAAATTTGTATGTAGATTTATCTGACGCTAAGTGATATATTTTAAGCACTATTTCGCTCATTTTGATGACAATGGCTTACAGCTTCTGAAAACCTTAAACTTCGGCTACTTAGAAAATTAGCACACCAGACCGATAAAGTACTTTTTATACATAAATAATATTTTAGGTATTAGGGCCATGTTCTGGCCTTCACAATGATGTGGGAGGTTATTCCTTTCTGATAAAGCTCAACAAAAAAAACTTTGGTTTGTTTTCAAGCACTACTTTAATGGCTTCTGTGACATTTTATTGCCAATTCCAGTTTTAACAGATTCCGACTTCAAAAGATGAAAAATTTACCGTATGTCGTTTGAATGCAGGAAGAGAATTAAGGACAAATAAGGTCTACCTCTATTCATGCATCAAAGCACACGTCCCTAACCTTTTTTTAAACAAAAACTTGCGTCAGAGTGCGTCATGTTGGCTGAAGCGTGTAAAGAATAGAATCATGACGGTTCTTCGTTTTGACGCATTTAGTAATTACGACATTTCTTTTTATATTTACAGTATTTTTGATCTCTGGCCGACTAAAATCAACCTTTTTAGAAACATGTTAAAATAGTCAACATGTATAGACTTTCCCATGCTAGAATAATCCCCCAGCATCTCGCCCATCATTTGAGCGTAATAACGCCACACAGTGACCAGATTAAAGGGTTTCTGACCGATCAGCTTGGCCTTGCTGGATAATCCGCAGCAAAGGCCGGACAACTGTACATGTTCCGTAAAATAAAAAGACTGAAAATACGTTAAAGAACACATAAAACCGTGCGTGTGCTGAGAGGGGACACCGAGGGAGTGCAAGAGTGCGTTTTCAGCCAAGTCTTCAGCCTGCAACCCACAAGATAAGCAGCAGTGATAATGCCAGCAGTAGAGGACTCATCCTGGAAACAAACCAGTACTTAACAGGCTTGGCACTGACACCGCCTCTCTCTCTCTCTCTCTCTCTGCCTGGATCGAACTCCTCTCTTGAAACGCCACCACAGTGAAGGAGTGAAAACTGGAGGCCACTACAAATAATCTGGCTAGACTCTCCAGCGAAGTTTAAAACCCTCGGTTTGCGTTCGGCCTGACAGATGGAAGCGTGGCTGTGCCATCTGCACCGCCAATCACCGAGTGTTTCCATTAATCCCCGACGCTTTAATGATAAAAAAGCAACGGGGCCGAAGCCAACCAACAAACACTAGATCTGCAGCTCTGGAGCGGGAAACGCCGATTAGAGTCGACTGGTAGCAGATGCTGAGGCTCAGGGCTGAGATACCAGAGCGTACCTTCGGCATGCGTCTAAATCAGGGGCAAACGTTAAAAATTCAAGTAGTCGTTAATCTGTTATTTAGTTTGACTACCTGGAAAATCAGATAAATGTCTGAATGCTGATTTAAGGCACATTTCACATAAAGCCTTTGGAGTTAGAGGGTATATTCCCCCCCTAAATTGTCATGGCAGCCTGGGTTTATCTCAGGTTAAAGCCCTGCACATCTAAAGCCGATCGGCCCAGAGCCTCACAGAGGACGGAGACAGTTTGGAGTTTGCTCCAGAAAAAAAAGAAGGTTTAAAAAAAAAACAACGCTTAAACTTTCCATCACGCAGCCCCTGTTTAAAGGGTCTTAATGTGATGCCAGAGAGTCTGTCTGGGTCAGCGGTTTTCTCTGTCGGTATATGACGCGCCAAAGAACGCAGACTTTTCCTCAAATTCATGTTGCTGTGCACTGCTGGCCAGCTGGTGGAACGACCACTGCAACAACTATCCCTTGCTTACAGCTTCTTACTCTATGAGGAGCAGAACAACGTAGATACTACTAAATCTCGAGAGGGTTTATTTTATATTCTTCCTTTGGTTTATGTACTGACATCAAAAACGAGAAACGAAAACAGATATGATTGCAACTGCAACAATGCACTGCAAAAATTAAACTAAAAATAAGTTAAATTTTCTTAAAATGAGGGTATTTGTCCTTGATTTCAGCATGCAAATAAGATGATTTGCCAATGGAATAACACATCTGCACTTAAAATAGGAACAACTCATCTCCGTCGTCTTACTTCAAGTGCAATATATCTAATTATCTTATTTTAGGGGTCAAAATACTCATTCCATTGGCAGATCATCTTATTTACCTGCTCAAATCAAGGACAAATACACTAAGTTCAAGAAAATCTGACTTATTTTTAGTTCCGTTTTTGCAGTGTGCATATTTCTTTGACAATTCTGGTTAAATAAAAATAATAGAGTAATAGATAATAGAGTTTTTAACACTTAATACCATGATACTGTGAAACTGTAGGCTGCCATACCAACACGCTAATATCAGCTCATCCCTTGTATAGATACAGATAATTCATGTTTAGAATAGAAATTGTCCCAGAGTGTGGAAATTCATCCCGTTGCAGCTGTTTGTGCATTGAGAAACGACACTTTGTGCTTTTCGGACTTCATCAGCTGGACTCACCTGTTTTGCCCTGATTTGGAGTTGCTCCCGCCCAGAGGAGGGGCGGACATAGCTTCCTCTGATGGTCCATGACAGCCATTAGCACAAAGAGGGGTCCTTTTATCCACGCCTTATGAACACTAAAAGATATCACCCTTTTAAGCCTATTAAAGTCTCCCCAGTAGTCAGCGAGGAGTTTGGATACTCCTCACTGCTGGTTAGTACGCAGCCTATTAGCTGAGGCTTCAGGCCATAGAGTCAACAGAAAAGTGGATTTGCCTCTAATCTAATTTCACCCACGATGCAAATCAGCTTAGGTTGTTAAAACCCGGATCCAGGAATCTCTCCTCTCCTCTGGGGAGACTTAGCAGTACTTTAGGTAGCGCTGGATCCAAATAAATAAATAAATAAATAAAAATGCAAATCCCTCATCCGCCCCAATTTCTATGATCTGTTGATCTCTTGATTTTATTTCATTTTCACATCATCCTCCAGATTTATTTCATACTGTTTCTGTGCCATTAGTCCAACTATCCAACCCACCCAGAGTAGCTAGATGCAAATCCAAGTTTTATTTCATTAACCCGAACGTGGCAAAGAGGTGGACACGTTAAATCAGGGAAAAACAATGTAAGAATTTTTAAGGAAATCATGTTTTTTTTTTCTATTTTTAAGAAAGCTCTACCCACTTTTTTGCCTAACCCAGATCTCCCGACCAACACTGCAGAGAGCATATCAGACGAACCGGCTGCAGAAATTGAGATCTCTGAAATCCTGACGACGCGAAACGAGTGAAAACTGTCAATAAGTCGCAGCCCATGAGCCAGCGACAACGATCGAATCAATTTGCCCAGAGGGTGCCGTCTGACTGCCTCCGTTTGACTCAGCACAGAGGTGGACCGCTCTTTGTCTGTCCCCGTTCAGCTCAGTGGTTTCGAGCTGACCCGTCTGCCTTAACAGGTAAATAGGATGAGACGACAGGGATGGAGAGTTAAACACGAGGCGAGTAAAACCTGATGTGAGCCTTGGCAGGGGAAAAAAAAGGTCATTCTGTCTAGCTGGTTAAAGATAAACGGTATTCAAAGAAGGAATTTGAACATTAGTTTTATTGTAGGATCAGTCATTAATTCATGTGAGAAACATGCCAATTACAACCAGATCTGATTAAAAAAATAAAACATGTTTTCCAGTCCAGATTCAGATTTATTAAACGGCATTAAAGTACAATAAGATCTGCACAATGTACTGATAACATATCAGTGTGTGCAGCATTCAAATAGCAATATAATAAATAGCTGCTTGGGATGCTGTGTTTATTGGGGGGGATGTGGATGTCTCGCTGTAATATATAAGACAACACTGTAGAGCTGGACAATATAGAAAAAAAGCATATCGATAAAATAGAAACCATATTGATCGATATCGATAATTAGCAATAAATTCAAAATATAAAAGTTAGATTTTAAGTGCAGCCCTGGCCATTTTATGCTGTTCCTCAGTGACTTATTTTTAGTAACATACAAACACCGAATTCAAACTCAATCCTTTATTCAACTCCAAGTTTAAAAAAAAAATAAAAATAAATGGTGCTCTCTGAACTCTTTGAAGGGGCGGAGTTTGGTTCCTGGGTCTGCGTTGTGATTGGTTGGAACGATGTAAAGACTGTAATATTGACCTCCATGGCTAGAATGCAAAAGGAAAACTTATTCTATTGAACTTTTTATTTTCCCTGTTTTTCTATCATCAATATATGTCTATTGATCGATATGTATTTTTAGCGAATTATTGTCCAGCCCTTAAGCACTGGACATGGTTCAAAGTGGGAAGAGACATTAAATGTCGCAGAGTTGGAAGCAGAGCACTGACAGATCAGACTCATTTTGATGCAAAAAGGAAGTAGTTCTTGTTACCGTAGACAACAAAACTTAGTAAGCTTAAATAAAGCCCAATAAGCCTTCAGCAATATTTAAATAGCCAGCGTTGCAGCATTTTGTACAGAACTTTGAATAGTCTTGTTACTGAAAATGTGCGATATAAATAAACTTCCCTTGCCTTATCAGGAACAACAAAAATTATACCAGCGAAGATGCGAGAACTGCTACTGGCTTCCTGTTAGCGGTAACTGGAGCTAAAGTCGGCATATTTCAAAGCTTCCTATCACTAACTCACTAACACTAACTTCCTATCACTGCTTAGCGTTAAAGTGTTTTTAAATCCTCTAAACTGCACAAGTAGTGTAAAATCTAAAAGATCAGGTCTGAACTGGATAATTCTACTATAAACAGAGGATCTCATAACCACTTTTTGACATTTATGACAATTTTTTGCCAAGAATTAGGACCGCATTAAACTGACACAAGCTGGAGCTGGACTGCCTTTTGCAGACGCTGCGTGTTTTGCTACATCTCCACTAATATCACAGTCCATCATTCCCACAATGTTGTGTAGCTCTAATTACAACCTGCCAGTTCATCTCGAATTAGTGGAGTTCAATCCAAATGAATGCAAAGTAACTCATTAATGAACTGGAGTGTAGACAATTGTAGAGTAAAACATAAAGCAAACACTGTCCCTTTTAAAACCTGACATTTGAATTTACTACGGTACAAACCAATAATAAACTAATAATAGATTCCACTGAGTCATTTGATCGAGTATTATATAATTTACAACACACCATAGCTACAAAAAAGCAAACGTGCAACTACTCATTGTATGACTTTCTTTTGTGCGGTATTGGGCTTTTGTACTTAGGCTATATTCAGACTGCAGGTCTTTACACTCAATTCCGATTTTTTTTTGCTGAAATCGAAATTGTTTTGAGACGGCTGTTCATACTACTATTAAATGTGACCGCCGGCATACCGCTGTGTGAACGGTTCAAGAGCGACCCGCGTGCGCAGATGACAGAAGGAGACGCCACACAGCAGCTCTCTGTTTACGGAAGTAATGGTAATTGTTTATAGAAGTGTTCAATAAAGTTTTGTTTAAAAACAAATCCAAAAAACAATAAAAAAACAAAACAAACAAACAAAAAATACCCAGATACTGGACGGCATTTGAAAATTATCTGATACCGGTATACGAATTAGTACCACATATGGAAGTGGCACAAAGCTGATTTTTTGGGAGGCGAAAAGATCGGAATAGGGGTTTTTCACGCTGCCGTGAAAAAGACAGATATGAGTCGCATACGGGCATAAAGATCGGATTTGTGCCGCATTTCCCTGCGGCGTGAACATAGCTTTACTTGGCCTTACCCTGGCCTGTACTGTGCAACAAATCTACTCCGGCAGCTTTATTACTTTAGATGTATTGCTGGGCAAGAACGGCAAAACTTTATAAACTCTGAGATGCCTGTTCGTTAAATATTCTGGTTAGTTCAGAGGTTTAGGCTGCATTTAACAGGCGTTCGCGACACGACAAACGGACCGACAGGAAAACTAGCGACTGCATTCGCTGCAGTCCAAACTGAAACTGCCCTCCTTACTAAAATGTGTTTCACAAACAAAGACGGATTGGCCAGCGGCGCCCCCAGAAATGTCTCATAGGGGCGGCCGGATGGAGCCACATAAACTTTTGGGGTGGCACACTGAAACTAAAAGCCGTAATTTCAGGATTTTTTTTTCCTACTGTTGTAGTAAACCTGCCAGTGGAAAACTATCAGAAAGACTTCAGTAAACGCCTATAACATCTTTTGGTTTATTGTTTGGTTTTTAATGTTACCAATGATCTACTGTGCATAGAGCAATAACGGTACAGTTAACATTTTGAGTTGAACAACAATTCCTTTTTATTGTGTACTTATATTAGAAATAAGGTGTACATTTATTAATTTATGGAAAAGCAAAACAATTACTAGAGGAAAGTAGATCCTGGCTGATACATATAAGAGCACGACAGAGGGTCAGGAAGAGCGGCTGCCTTGCTGGCTGTGCATGATGGGATGAAATGCTAAAGATAAGATAAGCTTTATTGATCTCACTTTGGAGAAATTCACATGTCACAATCGGCTCAGTAATCAGTAGTCATAGGAAAGAGGAGTCAAGTAGGACGAGGTGCATCAAATATATACACAGTATGTCCTCGTTATACCATGGATCAAAAGGAGTAAGTAAGAAAAAGCAAAAAATGAAAGAAAAAAATAAAAATACAAAAAGAAATAAGACAGAGGATGTCTTCTGTACAATCACTGTGGCTTATACGCATGTGAAAACCGATGCTACAAATTACACTGACCAGTGGGGTGGCCAGGGCATAGAAAGGGGGGGTCATGGCCACCCCTTGCCACCCCCTGGTGGCGCCACTGCAGATGGGATGCTGCTGCCTAATCACAGCTACAGCAACAGACCACCAGAATACAGCATCGGTTTGACATGCACTGAAGGACTGAGAGCACAGCAGCAAGCCTTCCCCACTTAAAGAGCCTTTGTTCTATCATTGTGTGCTTTGAGGAGTTGCAGTCTTTCACTCTCTCTCTGCACTGTGTGGCTGCATCCTGATGGCTACAAAAAAAAGGGCGACCCTCGCCCGAAAACATCGGAGAAAGCAGAACAGCGCCGACAGCGAGCCCGGCGACACTCGCAGAGGGCTCGTCTGGCTGCGTGAAAGGAGCGTTACTTCTGAGACGCCAGAGCCAGGAACTGAAAATGCTTTCCATTTCCTAAAGGTTGCGCTTTCTGTGTGTCCTCACTGGATGGGTCTGGGACATCAGTGGAAACTACAGAAATGATGCCAGCTGGTTATTTTTTTTTTTTTTACATCTTTTACATGAAACTATCATCATTTATTTATGAAAAGTACCACTAAAAAAAAAAGGCCCCATTCCAGAGGAGGGTTTGCCACCTTCAAATGTGCAATAAAATGGATTAAAGGGAGGATCTTAAGAGGAGAAATTGTGTATATTTTAAATAACACACAAATCATTCAGGAGGTATTTTATCAGCTTCTTCATTTAAAAGCTTAGAACTGACTAAATGACAAGGAGGGGGGGAAAAGAGCAAAGCTGTTTCGCTCCTTTTTCAAGAGTTCAAAGGGAAAATTCATCAAATTAAACAAGCAGAAGTCAAATCCGCCAGAGATTAGATTTCCACTTGAAAATTGCCAGATAATTTAGGAAAGAAAATGAATTTTCCCATAAACATTCTATGCATAAAAACTAAGACACTCCCACAATCTTTGGTCCATAAATGCAACGTCCATCCGCATGTAGTCCAATGCATTGTTTTCAAGCTTAATAAAAGTCTAATTACAGACATGTCTTGATGCAATCAAAGCTTGTTAACTCCTTCCACTAAGGGGGAAAACATTACACCAGCAGATCAAACCTCAAAGAAGTAAAAAAAAAAAAAAATAGGTGAATGGTTTCAGCAAGCAAAGACAGATGAGATCTATAGATAAGATCCAGCTGCAGAAATCTGAGCTGTGGTTCTGAGTCAGATGACTGAGACTACCTTTTCCCAGCTCTGCTCATTTAAGAAAGCGAGCTTTAAAAATGTGGAAAAACACATTAACATCATATCTGATAAGCATTTATCTCAGGTGATGATAAATCATGGCTGTATAAATCTACCTAAAGTGTCCACTGGATTAAACTTCGCATCATTTTTTCTTATTTTTTTTAAATCAAGTAACTGTAAGCGCCATCAAACCCACTGGATAGAGTAATAAGAGCCCGCGGTATGTGGATCCTATTGTGTGTTGAACTGAGTGGAGTGAGCATGTTAACCTCCGGAGGCAACAACCAGTGTTTCCCAACCAGATCTCTGAAGAAGTGTAGGGGCGAACATCAGCTGTCCTCGCTGTTTTCTCCCAGCTTTACAGCCTCAAGGGTCCCCGGACCACATGTCTAATCATGCTGTACGACAACAAGCGCCTAAAAAAACGTAATAACAGATGAATAAAGGCAGAAGGGTGCACTTAAAGCTGAGCCTGCAGCTACTTCCGCTAAGGCGTCGTTGGCAAATAGCATGGAAATGCTAGCAGTGATTTAACAGCAGCAAACACATATGTTGGGTAAAATAAAAAAAATAATAAAAAAACGCACACGCGTTTACACACACAAAAAAAAATCTCACTTTACCTGAATGCTGTGTGAATATATTTATCCCGGGGTCGGGAACGTTGACCGCGGCTGTCCTTCCCGGTGGTATCCCGGTGTTGCAGCCGGGTTCCCGGGGTCTCCTCCCGGCGACGCTCCCCCGGCTCCCCTTGCCCTGGTGCGGCTGGGACGCGTGGGGCTGCGGCGGCTGGAGTCCGGTCGATGTAACCTCCCCGACGCGGCCTACCTGCTGTCCCATCCCGGTACTTCTGCGCGAGGACGTTTGGGACCAAGCAAGCAAACCTCCCCCCACCGTGTCCCCGCGGTTCACATTCCCCCCGAGCTGCAGCGGCCTAGCCCCAATCCTCCCTCCGGTGTTCTCCTCGAACGTGAGCTAGCCCGAAGTTAGCCGGGCTTCGGCTAACGATAGCGGCTACCAGCCGAAACCCACCCAGCCTGCCCCTAACAATAAAACCCCAGCCCCCGGCCCGTGACAGCGATTTTCTCTGCCCGGGTGGTCCCGGTGAATCACGAGGAGCGACGAAAAGCTAACGCGACGGCTTCAGTCGGTCAAAGTGGACCGAATCAAAGCCGTTTCACCGTTGTCGAGCCGCAGCGCGCCCCCTCTGACGCCACCATCTTTACCGCAGAATAGAGGCTGTGTTGCACAAGGCGGGGGGGCTCGCCTCGGCCCCCTGTCAGCTCCAGCGCCAACACCGGCCCGGTCCTGGCAGTCAGGAGGGGGCATGTCAGACGGATTTATAAAAAAAAAAGCTAATAAATAAATAAATAAAGGCTGATAAACTTCTTATTTCTTCATTTAAAAAATGGATACGCCCGAATGTCCATTAGTTTTCCATTTTTATGCAGAACTGAAAATCGGGTAAAAAAAAGAATAACTTGAAATAAAAAATATAGACCTACACAAGAAACATTTAGATAAACTGCATTTTTTAAATCCAAAATAAAGAAAATCTGTGGAGAGAACTAAAGATTAGGACGATGGAAAGGAGGCATTGGATCCATTAAGACGTGTTTAACATCATCAAACTATCAATTTTGTTCCATTGAGATCAGTGTAAACACACACACACACACACACACACACATATTTATATATATATATATATATATATATATATATATATATATATATATATATATATATATATATATATATATATGAACACTGTTGCCCTGTATACACTGTTCTATAACCTTTCAAAAGATTCCCATTTCTATCTATCTATCTATCTATCTATCTATCTATCTATCTATCTATCTATCTATCTATCTATCTATCTATCTATCTATCTATCTATCTATCTATCTATCTATCTATCTATCTATCTGTCTGTCTGTCTGTCTGTCTGTCTGTCTGTCTATCTATCTATCTATCTATCTATCTATCTATCTATCTATCTATCTATCTATCTATCTATCTATCTACACATGCTAAAACAATGCTGTGCACAAGTTTTAGACAGGTATCAAATAAAGAATGTTTTCAACAGTGGAAATGTTAATAGTTTATTTTCATCTATTAACAAAGTGCAGTGCATAAACTGCAGAAAATCTGAATCAAATCAATATTTTGGTGTTACTGCCCTGTCCCTTCATGACAGCATCAATTCTTCTAGGTACATTTGCACATGTTTTTTTAGGGAACTTGAATGGTGGGTTGTTCCAAACCACAGAACTAACCCCAGGTCTTCTGTAGATATAGGTTTCCTCAAAAATGATGTCTGTTGGTGTAAACCCAGACACACTCAATGCTGTTGAGATCAGGGCTCCGTGGCGGCCATACCGTCACTTTCAGGACTTTATGTTCTTTATGACAAAAAAAATGGCTTGGGGTCATTTTCCTGATGCAGAATTAATTTGGGGCTAGTCATACACCTCTCTGATAGCATTGAATGATGGATGTGCTTTTATTTCTCAAATCCCCAAACTTGCAAAGACCCTTCACCGTGCTCTACTGTCTCCTGCATACGCTCATTGTACTGCTCTCCAGCCTTTTGGTGAACAAACTGCCTTCTGCTACAGCCAACGATTTCAAATGTTGACTCAGTCCAAAGCACCTGCTGCCATTTTTCTGGATCCCAGTTCTTATGTTTTCATGCATAGTCGACTCGCTTGGCCTTGTTTCCATGTTGTTGGAGGCATGACTTTGTGGCTGCACTCTTCCATGAAGGCCACTTCTGGCCGGACAGTAGGTGGGTGTACCTGTCAGTCTGACTTCTGCCAGTAGTGAGCTGATGGCACAGCTGGATATATTCAGATTTCAAAGGGAAATAAGCTTGATGTGTTCTTCATATGGCTTCCTTGGCCCACGATTCTCAACTTTGCCTGTTTTTTTGTGCTTCTTCAAAAGAGCTTGAACAGCACATCTTGAAACACTAGTCTGCTTGGAAATATTTGTCTGTCTGGAAGAGACCTTGCTGATGCAGTAGAACTACCTTGTGTCTTGTTGCTGTACTCAGCCCTGCCATGGTGTATAACCTGCGACATGAAACCACCACAAGCTGACTTTGGTAGCAGAGTTCGGCCATTTTAACACTGCTTGTCTTGTAGTCCAGTTAATGACTGTTTCAACCTACAAGTGACATCAATAAATTAAATGGCCATACTTTACATTAAGACCACATTTGTGTATTGTTTGCCAATCTTAAGTGTTGTGTTTCATTTGCTGTAAATGGAAAATCAAATTAGATGAATTAACGCCTTGCAAATGTAGAATTACGGTTCTTATATGCCATACCTTTATTTTTGGTTTTCAGGTCTTGCCTTTTGTAAAAAAAATAAAAAAACATATTTTGGACTCAAGAACTGAAGATTAAATACAGTCCAGCTTCCTTAGCAAAATAGTGAAATGCCACTTTAATGTACCGCTGAATACAAACCCAAAAATCCTAATCCTAATCTGTGGTATATATATATATATATATATATATATATATATATATATATATATATATGTGTGTGTGTGTGTGTGTGAGAATACACACAATTTCTCATACAGTTTGACTACTATAGCTAATTGTAAAGTTCTATCGACCATTGAAAGTATCTGACAAAAAACAAAGCTCAATACAGTTTCAATTTAATGTACGTTTTTTTATACATTTCTATAAGTGTAAACAACATTGGCTCATCCTGTGAGTTTAGGATATGTCCTTATCCCTGAACTATATATTGGGTTTGGTGGCTTGACGAACAACTCGGGTGCTGGTTTGGCAAATGAGTAAAAAAAAAAAAAAATTGCAAATTCCTAACTTTTTAAAATACCAAAGATACAAAATATAAATAAATGAGAGATGAATCCAAACCTTTGCACAGAACAGTCTTTGCCAGCAAACGTTTTATATAAATTTATACAGTAAATGGCATTTAAAGAGTGGAAACCTACAGGTATTCTTTACAATTTTTACATTTTGTTGTGTTGGGAATGCATCACGTGTGTGTTATGATGTTAAGATTCAAAATTGTAATGAAGCTGAAGCAAAAAGAGACATCATGTTGCCAAATCTCTGCTTTCAAAAATATATATTAAACATCTCTGCTGCTTAGTGGCCCTATAAATACACACAGTGGCATTACAAACTCCAAACAAATTAAAGAAAGAACCTGAAGCATTTTAATCTGTGCATGGTGTGAAAGTAATTTGCTGGTGGTTGTCTTATCACACATTAGTTCAAAGGAATCCAGTTAATCTGTTATTGACCAAATGAGCAGAAAGAAATCCATTTACAACCTTTACCATAGTGACACCTTGTGGTGATCCAGTTTTCTTTGTGAAACTCCAGTTCTGCATTGCTGGTTTCTAATTCAGTTGTGCAATTCCAGTTTCCCAAGCACCAACAACATGCAATCCCTGCAGTCAGGCAGTGAATCAACTACCCTATAACATTACTACAACACCACTAAAGGTATGGTGAATGACATAATTTCTCAGATGACAGTAAAATATTTTCTTGCATGATTTTTGATTATACAAAAATAATGAAAGGCAATCTAAAAAACACAAACTACACATATTGGTGCTTTTCAAGTTACAATACTGCATTGTTGTGGTGACATTGAAGCAGCCAGCTGCAATTCTGACAGTAAGATTATGACAATTAAGTCAGAAATCCCTGCATAAATGTCTGAATATTCATCATAACCAAAGCATATCAAAAGACTCAACATCTTCCATAATCCTATTCAACCTTCATCTTCCAAGTACTTAAATTAATCAAGGGTACATTCAGTAAAATATCACTAATTACAGCAACCTTCATAATTAAATCAAATGTTGTAGTATCCTGCAAACCTTGATAATACAAAAAAGTCCATTTCTCATTTATACACTATATTAAACACTTACAGAAAAATATGGCTGGTAATGAAAATAAGTTAGTTTCTTGCTGTATAATTCTGATTTTTTTTCTTTTAACAATCAAGTAACAACATCCATCCCACCTAGTTGAATATTAACCAATACAGCACATGTGGACAATCTGTGAGTTGTGTAATGTTTGTATTAAGCTGCCATGTCATTATTTGCACAAGGAGCGGTTTCACGGTCAACCAACGCAATGGAGACACTCAAGAAGAGAAATTTCAAGTGGCACTTCCAAGTTCTTTATATATGAACTTCTGTTGAAGCGGCAGCTGACAACTCAATAAATAAGGCACCTCTGCTGTATCAATAATGGCATCTCAGCAGATACTCTTCCATACATTCATAGACTGGGAGACTAGTAAATCTAACTGTAATAAATAAAGAACGACAGTGAGAGAAGAGCTGGAGGAGTCCGCGTTGATTGGTGAAGGGGTTCCTCTCAGTAGTCCCATTTTATCTTGTGGGACTCGGCCATCGGCCCTCTCTGGCAGCTCCAGGAGCGAGGCTTCAGCAAATCCAGGAACGAAGACTGGAACAGAAACACACCAATAAATAGCCACACCGTGTTCTTGTTTCTGTCGAACAACTACAGTGCTTCACAAAATGCTTCATATTTCTTGACCCACTTCAGACTTTGTCTTTTAAAAACCAAAAACTTCAATGTTTTTTACTGAGATTTTAGGGGATAGAGCAACAGAAAGTAGACGTGAAAGGAAACAGATATATGGTATTAGAAAGGGGGCGGTGGGGGTTTTACATTTATCTTTGGCCACCTTTGCTCAGACATCCCTGAATAAATTGAATCAGTATAAATTCAGCTGTTCTTTGAAGGCCTCGAACGTTTGGCAGTAAACATCTGTGACCAGACCTCTGGAACACAGGGAAGAAGTTGTGGTTTAACTTAAAGCACGGTTAAATTATAAATTCGTCAGCTGAAAATTAAACAGGGATGGCACTGTGCAGACCATAAAGTGAACAATGTCATTTTGTTATGTTCAAGTTAAGTTTGTCAATTTTTGTTGCAAGGAAAGAAGCTGTTTTATAGTTTACCCCTAAAGGCTGTAGGCTGCCTGCAGGCACCATATTAGTGACCCCTGCTGTATATTATATTGGGCATCTGAGAATAAAAATTATCACATTAACTATAACTGATAAATACCTGTTTTTCATTATAATTTCAACCCAGCAGTACAAAAAAGGGACAGTCTATAACTCCCAAGCCACCTTTTCTCCCCAGTTCAGCACCGAGTTCGGTAATATGCATTTTAACTTTTGCTCTCCATATTCATCACAAGTAGTACTGCATTAATGCTTTATTTTCACTTGTGATATTCATGTAGAGTGCATGTATATAGATTTATATGCACTCTACTTTTCAGTTCAATTCAATTTATATAGCACCAATTCACCACACATGTCATCTCAAGGCCCTTTACAAAGTCAAATTCAAAGTTAATACAGTACTGGCATGTACTTTTGTACTCTATATTGATATATAATTGCTCAAAAATACTAATATATGCACTGGTATACTATGGTGGTTCATATGGACAAAACATAGATAGATATCTAAAATGTAACAACAGGTACTTTACTTTTTACAAAAGAAAATCAGTCTCGAAACATTTAAATCAATATTGAATAGAAATTGAATCGTGACCAAATAATATATAATCAAAACAATTTCCACCCCTATGGAGAAGATATGCATCTAACAGTTGCAAGAAGGACTGGACTCAAGGCTGGACTTTGGCACCCCTTGTTTAGACCAAAACCTATTCATGTGTTAAAATGGCCTAGTCAAAGTACAGACCTAAATCAAATTGACAATCTGGGGCAAGAAATCAATCTCAATTGAAGCTTTGAAGAATCATGTATAGTTCACCCTCACATTTTGGGTCTATGTTGTCATTAGTCTGTCGCATGAAATCCCAGTGAAAAACATTAAAGTTGCTGGTTCTGATGTATAACTTAAATGTAAAGTATATCAAAGTATATAATTTCAAAGCCCCGGCGTTACCTCCTTGAGTGGACAGTAGCGTCTGGCATACCACTCCTGAGAGTACAGACACATTATGACCCCCTGACCCAGAAACAGGGATGTCCACATTAATATGTTCCAAATGGGGCCTTTCCTTCGGTCGTGGAAAATAAAGTTGAACATCACTGTAGGAAAGACATGAATAAAAAAATAAATCCCAGCAGGTTTTAGAAACAATAACGAGATAAATGCACCGTGCATCCTTGCCCACTTACTTCCAAAGCACATGAAGAGGCAGAAAAGCACCGGATAGAAGAATCCAAAGCTAACTGCGAGGATGTACTCATGGACCACTGCAGACACCGTAAACACGAAAAACATGGCTGCTGGTCGGAAACGCTTCTGAGATATCTGGAAGGACAACACAATCTATTTAAGATTTTTTTTTCCTTTAAATACCCCGCTTCATTGTTTTCAAAAGAAAACCCCACTCACCAGCAGGAAGTCCCTGTACACATAGTAATACAGCCAGTCGTGCACCACTACGTTCCAAGTGCGGTAGTAATTGGCGTAAGATGTTGAGTTCCACCAGTCCTATAACGTTTAATCCTAAAATTAATTCCCATATCATGTTTAACGTCAGTACTCGTGATAACTCGTGCCACAGAGAGCGACAGCAGTACCTTGTAAAACATCCTGTCTGCAAAGCGAAGCATCTCAGCAAAAGCGTTGAGCCAGCAGTGGAGAAAGGCAAAAAAACCCAGCAGGAGCACCAAAACTCCTGCAAAAATGAAAACGCAATAATTCATCACGTCGAAGCCAAAAGAGCTTATTAAAAGATTAAACTCTATACGGCTCGGAGTAAATTTACCTGGCAGGATAGAGTTAAAGACACAAAGCACCATGGCACGCAGATTGAACAGCTGCAGACTGATGCTGCGAAACTGCGGGATGCACAGCCGCACAAACACGTAATAGGTATAAAAGAGACAGCCAAGTACCTGTGGAACATCATGGGAAGGTGGAAATGTTAGAGCGGTTTATTTTACTCTGAATGTGACGTGATAGCAGCAGAATCCAGTACCTGCAGTAGCTTTGTGGCCACATAGCCCCACCTGGTCACCGGGTTTCTGGTGGAAGAGAAACAAAATTAATATTTAATTTAGTCGCTAAAAAGGAAATCACAACCGAAACTAGACAAATACCTAAGAGAGGCAGTTTACCTGGGGTACTTGTCTCTGTATATAAGAGTGGGTGCAAACAGGAAGTAAAGATACTGGGAAACTTGAGGAACAACAGGACCATGGCCTACAAATGACAGGTTAAACAATGGTACAGCACTTTAGAAAAGTATTCATATCCCTTAACTCATAACTTTTTCCACATCCTCCACAAAGAAGTTGCATGTGGCATGCAATGAGTTCAGTCACCTTTACTTTGAAAGGTAGAGCTGGACGATATGGCCCAAACTTACGGTAAATCACGATATATGTCTTTTTTTTGGTCGATACGATATAATTACAATATCGATATAAACAAAATAAAAGCCTCAGAGAGAATACAAAGAATGCCCACAACAGATGCCTGCACACACTTATGACAATTATTTTACCATGTTTATAAAACTCCAATATACAATTTTAGAAACATTTGCTTAAAAAAAATTAAATAATAATACCCAGAAAATTACATATAACCCAGAATGTCAGTCAGTGACAAATGCTGTAATCACATAGTAATTTATATTGAAATATTGGAAATGTTGGATATAACATCAAATAAAGTTATATCGCGATATATCTTGATATTGAATTATTGTCCCACCCCTATTGAAACCTTAAAATCCAGAGCAAGCAGTTGCCTTCTGAAGTCACCTAATCAGTCAGAGTCCATCCCCCAAATTTAACTGGGAGTAAACGGCAAGTTCAGGTGAAACAGTGACCCACCTGTCTTGTCTTTTGTCCAAGCCAGGACTCTCGGCACATTCTCCCTCACGAAGGAGTAGGTTTTCATCATCAGACGAACCTGAAGCAAGAGGAAAATAATCCAAGACGGAAAAGATGCACGTTGAAATAACAACCCAAACATAAAACGTAAAGATTACAGCCTCCACCAGATCACCTGCCTGTTCTATGGTGACGATGAAGCAGGAAGCGGGCGGCAAACTGTTGGTCACCACCACGTACGTTGGGAGGAATCCCAAACCCAGGCCTTGGTAGAGCACAAACGCAGAGCCGAACAGCCAAGTGTACAGCCTCTGTTGGCCATGAGAGCCCGACTGGCTTTGTGACCACAGATGGAACAAGGTGTAGGGAACCAGCAATACCGACAGGAACATGCAGAGCCACGTGCATACCACTAGGGGGAACTGTCCGAACGCGTAGACCACCAGGTCAAATTCTAAGACAAGTCTGAGGCAGGGGAGACAAAGACAGCAAACGAAGGGCTTTATTATGGTGTCTGGTTAACACAGAAAAGACAAAAATGCATATTTCAACACAAATACATAAGTCTACAGCATTCATTACCTGCCTTCATCAAGGAAATCTACCACGAGCGTGCTGAGAATAAAGAGAATGAGGAGGGCTATAAACATGTGGTAGATGGTCCTGATGTGGTTCACCTCAAACAGCTCGCTGTGAGGGAAAAAAAAAAAAACACACACACACACCATGAATCTAGCGTCTGTACAGGGCAGCTGCATGAGAAAAGATGTTCCAGTCTACGGGAAAAACCAAGCGACCATACAGCACTCAAATTACAGAGCCACTCATTTGAATGAGTTACATAATAAAGGATGAACTTACTCCAGCAGGGATCTCCGACTGACAAAGTGCTTCCCCTGGCCAGGAGGAGGCTGAAAGCGCCTACAGACAAAACAGTGAGGTGGAAAAAAAGGGGCAACACTGTTAACTTGTCAAAAGAGCACTGTTTTTTTTTCTTTTTTTCCTTTAATTATTAAATCAACATTAAACACAGCACAGGATACATTTACAGAGTTAATGTACCACCCCAAAAACTTCCCTGCTAAATTAATTCACATCCATTTACCCACATTGAATGAATTCATTCAGCAACAAAATTACACTTTCAGAATAAACATTTGAGAACTTCCCATCTATTTTTATGTTTTGGGGCTTCACTATCAGTTTCGACCATATAACTTTCTAAAGTTAAAAAATGCTGAATAAATGTTTTAAAGAAAGCAATACTAAGTGAGAATCTATTTTTCGCTTTTAAAATAAACCTTTTTTTACCGAGTACAATGATTAAATTAACTAAATTGTGACTGTCGAACTCTTCTAGTAAAACAGAAACCACATCAAGCTTCATAGACAGACCAATCCTTAAAACACTTTTTTATTTTTTTTTTTCCCTCAAAAGAACACCGTTAAGACAAGAGGAAAATAGGCCACAAGTCTGCACGTTTATAATCGGTTCAGGGTTGACGAGGAAGTGGAGTACCCGAGTTTGCTCCTCTCCTTGTCCGACAGCGGAGGAGAAAAGGCAGCAGGTAGGGGTGTGGACTCCAGGCTGGCCGATTCTTCAATAAGACTGTCCATAAAATCGTGGACTTGGCTTTCAAACTGACGCATCAGGTCATTCTTCAGGCCCTGGCCAAACAAAAAGCACACACACAATCCTTATACATACGTACACTCGCTGAAAAGACAGGCCGTTGGTGTCATTAACAGTTTATCTGACAATGTCACTGCGACTTTCACAGAGAGCGGCGGGCCTGCTACGTCAGCATGGCGTGGGGCGTGTCGCAACAGCCCAGTGTGTCATGGCCCTTTTTAACCTTCAGCCTGAATGCATCTTCTGTGATCATCATTCCAGTAAACGTCTCTGTTCTGACGTTACTCAATGGGTCATGAGTTAGTTTCTAAAATGTTTAGTTGTCATTGGCAGAAAACACTAGAAGTTATTTAACTAAATGCTCGTTTATCATTTTTAAAAAATGAACTCTCTTCTTTGTTTTTGTTTTGGTCGGGAAATGACTTGATCAAGTTCACGGATAATCAGAATTATCCACCCATTTATTCCACTTTGCTCAATTGGGCTTCATAGATACTAAACGTCTCTATTTACAGAGTTTCTAAACATAATCTCAATGCAGCCAAATACTAAAGACTCTGAAGGATGAAAAGAAAACCAAAGACATTTTGCACAATGACAGATTACGATCTAAATGATTTTTATTCTATCAAGAAGTTTGTTTTCTGATAGGAAAATAATTACATGTAAAGAATCATACCCTTCTAAGTAATTGTTGTAAAAACAATGTACTGTCATCAAAGCAACCTAACCCCTCTAATTGCAAACTTTTTGCACTTTTCAACTAGTGTTTGGATTACTTTGCGTCTTTGAGGTTGGGCCTTGACAGATACGCTTCATTGGATTCACGTCGGGTTCTTGCTGGGCCTCTTCAAAACATTATTACTTACTGCCAGAAGAAGCATGATAGGAGGGATGCATCAGGACTTGATGGCAAATTAAACAAAAAGTACTTTTAACCTAACTCTGCCAAGGGTAGGAGTACCTTTGGCTTAGAGAGTCCTGGATTTGCGTATAAATCTTAGGTCATTCAGGGTGTCAGTAACACAAATTGTCGATTTAGCTCCCTCACGACCAAAGGCAAGCTACAAGCAAATCTCAAGCAGTGACAGAAATTTTCCGTGTAGAAGGAACAAAAGTAATTAATAATAATAATAATAATAATAATAATAATAATAATAATAATAATAATAATAATAATAATAGTTACTGTTGCTTCAACCAATGTCTTATTATCCTCATCAGCACAGCACTTCCCCAGGTATTTCCTTATCTGCCTTTCAAAGTAAGCATCTAATCATAAAAGCGACTTGCCGTCCAATCATTGATGGACAGATACTCCTGCAGGATCTTTGACAAGTCAACAAGTTCTACAAAACTGACCTTTGAGGGAATGAAGGACAGTGAAAGTCAATTTAAACTGATTAAAAACTACTGACGCGAATACAGGTCATTAGAAATACCAAATTCCGCATCCAAGCAGCCATTTGCCATATCAAAGCTGCACCTATTGATATGTTGTTTCTGATCAATACATATCGTGCAGCTCAGTCAACCCACTAACCTCTGCTTTCCTTTTGAGTTGCAGTTTTTTGCTGATCACATGCTCCACTTCGATTTTCCCTGAAATGGAAATAAACACATGGACAAGGATGTTAAAAAAAAAAGAAAATAACATGAACCGTTCTGTAAACCTTTTTTCCCCAAAGCATGTAAGAATGATCAATATAGCTTCTGATAGGCATTAAAAAAAAATAAAAAATTAGTTAACATCAAAGAAGGCTAAGCTAAGACACCATTCAAAGGAGCGATGATTAATGTGAGAGTAGGAAGCATATTAAACAGGTTTTATATATATATATATATATATATATATATATATATATATATATATATATATATATATATATATATATATATATATATATATATATATATATATATATATAATGCTGCAAATCCTAATATGTGACAACCTCTTCTAGTTAAGGTTACTGTAGGTCATCACGATTCACAGAGGTCTGATGACAGATAAGTTTGATCAACTGAGGTCAACTGTGACTAACTGCAGGAGTAGCAGTCAGCCTATGCATGTCATCCATCTATCAAAAAAAAAGGCAGTTATGGAAGAAACTACAAACTATAAGAACAGGTAAGCTAATGTACTGACTCTTAAAGTAAACCTTAAAAGTACTTTATTTTACCCGATTCATTTTCTGTGTGTGTTTTCTGTGATCCTGAAACTCTCTCTACATTATATACTGTCTTCCTTGTCCAGTGACAGAAGTCTGAGTAAGCGAGCAGACTCCTGTTGCTTCCTACAGTAGTCAGCCACGAAACTGTATCAAAGGTCGAAAGTATTTGCTTAAGAGGAACACATTAGTGCTTCCATCAGTGGAAATTTACTGTCGTAAAGAAAGACAAATAAACAATAAAAACAAGCAAAAAGAAAAAAAAGGAATCATATAAAAATCCACAACAAAATGTTTTGCTTTATGTTTTTTCTTTTTTGCTTGTTTTTATTTATAGATTTTCTTTCTTTTACAACACCACGTTCAAGCTCAAACCAAAGATATGTTTGTGTGCATTTGCTCACCATTGCTGGTGATGTGGTTCTCGCCATTCCCATGCGGATGTCTTCCAGGATTAGACCCTTCCTGCAGGTCTGGGAAGCCAGAGACATCGTTGACGGCTCGGCTGCGGGACCTCAGCAAACTTTCACCCCCGCTTTCCATCCTGCAGAAGCAGAAAAAAATAAATAAAATAAAAAAAATAAATTATATGCGCCACAAAGAGACCAGGGTAGCGAAGTGCATCCCCGTTCACGCGTCAGTGAGAGGAACAAGAGGGGTTTTTAAATGACGGACAAAGCAAAGCCAGTTCAGTCCAAATCACTCTCACATGAGCAGCCAGACAGATATCTATTTAATTAGCTTCCGCCAGCTGGAAGCGGATGGAAACATGACCGCTAATGCGCAGCTTTCGGGGTTAAATCACCACCTAGCCTGCCGCTGGTGAAACATGATCGCCTCTGTCTGAATGACAGAGCTAGTCAAATTAGCTGCTGTCTACGGCCAAGCACCGGCGGACTGCTGCAGACGTGAACATATCGGCTTTACTTAATCACTTACTCGCTTCCTGCTCCTCTCTGTCGAGGTTCTCCCCAGCTACTGAGCAGTGAGGCGGCTGTCTGGCTGGCTAATATCAGCGACAACGTGAGGGAGCTCGCCTACTCCATCGCACACAAACACTGACCAGGCGAAGAGCTGGACCCTGGATGCTGATTGGCCGAAAGTCTCTCCTCCTTTTGACGTCACCGGCAGCCAGCGACAGAAAGGGTTTTCTGGGCTCCCAAAAATACAGATGCGCTGCCAAATCATGAGTAAGTTCGTTTTAAAATGATGAATGACATCTAGACCGCTCTTTTAAGGGAAAACGCGGACTCACATTTCATACCAATGAAGACGTGCTGCTCGGACCCAATTAAAACCACATACCGCGTCATTTTTCTAACAGGATGTGACAATTTGGCTTGATGGTCAACAAACGGGGTAAAAGCAAATATTTACCACTGTTTTCTCACAGACAATGTGACTTTTGTTCTGATTTTAATGACAAGCTTGGTTGTCCTGTAATTTTGTCCATGACTAAACGTTTCAGAGCATCCTCCAAGTCTATTACATTCCGGAAAAAGTTTGAAATATACGCGATATATCTGAAATAGATTAAAGGGCATAAAGAAAATGCACAGTGGTCTAGATGACAGCACTGTTGCCTTGCAGCATGAAGGTTCTGGGGTCTAATCCTAGCCTGGGGTCTTTCTGCATGGAGTTTGCAATATTTTCCCTGTGTTTGAGCGGGTTCTCTGTAGGTACTCCGGCATCCTCCCACAAAACCACAACTGTTAGGTTAATTGGGTCGTTCAAAATTGCCCTTATGGGAAAGTGTGTGTGTGCATGGCTGTTTGACAACATGGAAACAAAGAACCATGCATACATAACCTGTCTGGCTGCACTCTGCCCAATGACTGCTGGAGATTGGCACCAGCCATCCTACAACCGTGCAAGGATAAGTGGTTATGGATTTAAAGCATTTTCCAATTGAATTGGATAGAGTACTTGTCATACAAGGTTTAAAGGGGTTACAATCTGAAGAACAGACCCAAAAACCATACAACTGAGTCTATGACTTTCTGATGGTTGTCATTTCTATGTGCTTATTTGCACATTTGCTTATTTGCATATTTGCACATTTGCATCATTGCATCCGTATCAAGCATTACAAATGCTGCCGAACTCTCAGTTTCTAAAATGTATTCTTGCACAAATCATTTCTGCACATACAAATAGTTTAAAAAAAATACTCACCTGTACACTGTGATATCACACTGTCTCTTTCTCCTGCATTGTTTACATTTCAATTGTTTTACTGTTAAATCCCTGCTGCACTTTATCCTGTAATTTTATCCTGTAATTTACTTTATCCTGCAAATTACTGTAATTTTCAAGCTGTATGCAAACGAAATTTCGTTCTGTACGCACTCGGTGCATACAAAATGACAAATAAAGTTGTCTAAGTCTAAGTTATATTTGGAACAAAATAGAAGCACTTATTTCTTTTGGCAGTTCGTTACAGTCACTTGGATCTGAACAGCTTTCATTACCAAATTTGTATCTGTGCTTCAAAAAATACAATGCAACACCACACAATAATACAAGTACAAAAACAAAACACCAAACTGTCTAGTTTTCGCTTCTTAGTTTACTAGAACTAGCTGCCAAACCCAGACTTATCCGCTGGATTGACAGACAGAGAAGCTGGAATCATCGCTCAAGAGAACACGTCTCCACTGGCCTAGTCCAGCATAATTTATAGCCCTGCATCAGCAGCCTGGCCTGCAACGTTCTCAAGATAATCTGAAGGCCACATGAAGTTTGGAGGTCTCTAGCTGTTGGCTCTGCAAACTCCACACCCCAGCATCCACCAACATCACTCTGGGACTTTCGTGGCCTGTCTACCTCAGTAAGTGTTTACGTTCTTGCTGTTTTTGCACAAATGTTTTTTCTTGTTGTGAATATTCTGCTGATGTTTTTCTTTTAATACATAAATACACATGCACCTTTCGTAGATTTTTTAAATGATCCTACTCAGTTGTACATTTTTAAATCTGGTTATGCTATTTTTTTTTTTACAATTGTATTTATTCTTATGTTATAAATTTGCTCTTAAGGTGTGGTCTCTTCTTTCTTATGTATATTATCATTATAATTTACCTTTGTTTGTATCTGCATACTTCTATTTGCCTTTCACTTTGCTGCTAGAACACCTGAATCTCCCCACTGAGGGAAGATAAAGTTTTTTCTATTCTATTTTACCGCTTTGAGGCTGCTGTTTTAATTTTCTTGTGCAATGTTATGATGCCACTAAAGTTGATTATGGCATTTTTTTTATTAAATCAACATAAATCACAACACAGAATACATTTACACAGTTAATATACCAACCCAAAAACCTCCCTCCCCCCCACACATACACACACACTCATTCACATTCATTCACCCACATTGAATGAAATCATTCATCCACAAATTACATTTTCAGGATAAACATTTGAGAACTTCCCATCTATTTTTATGTTTTCTTATGGCATATTTAGTTGCAAGAATGTTTAATAAAAAACTAATTGTGAATGTGACATCCTATCTCCTTGATTGAAATCATTCTTTCACAAATATTTGTACTGTAGAAGCAGCTTGCATGCCTAGTTGCTGGATTTTATTCACCTGTGGCTATGTAATGGGTTAAATTACCTGCATTCAATCATTTGGATGGGTGATCCCAAAACCTTTTAGCAAGACAGTATGTTTAACCATTTAGCTTAGAGCTTTGTGAAATTCACATTGGAGACTAATAGTAAAATACAAACATATGTGAAACTGCCTCAATATACCCAGCAGGAGTAAAGAGAGATGCATACAGCTTGTAATAGACAATCTTTATTCTCAAAGTGGATAATGCTTCATCAACAGGAATAGGTACATGGTGCTGCACCATTGCTTGTAGATGCCTTTTCAATTTGCACTGCATTTATATACCAAGTATAATCTTAAACCATGTAGTAAACAAAGCATCTAATGTATAGTATGGGCACTTAGATAAAATATAGAGCCATATTCAAAATATACATGACCATAGGGAAGGGAAGATATACAATATAACTGTACACTAAAGGTCAAAAGTTAAACATTTTGATAGTACAAATGATTTGAACAAATCAAAATCAATTAAGAGTTAATGATATGTCCTAATAAATACATACAAAATATACATAAACAGCTTAAACCAAGCGATATCTAACTAAATTACCCAACTGACACTTACAGACAGTAAATGATCCCACACATAATGTAGAGCTCACAGGAAGCACAGGGGTCCTAAAACTACGGAGACCTCAGAGATGCTGCTGGGTGTGCTGGTCAGCTCTATTCCCAGATCTCTGACAGGAAGTAACTCCATGTCCCCTCGGTGCAACTCTGTGCTACCTCGAACCTTCACCACCATGTGCACCTGGAAAAACACCAGATGGAAAGGAACAAGTTTTAATTTTGTTCTTTTAAACAAATACGTAGCCTCGGGCAAAGGCTTTTGGAACATTTCTAGATCAGTGTTTCTTTGCTGTAATGGCAGGAGAAGAAGAAAAAAACATTTAATATGTCAAAACCACTTATTTAATCATATCAAATTTGACCAAAAAAGCAATATGTCGAGCATTTTTAAAACACCTTAGGAAAAAACAAATTGTTTCCTTCTGCACAGCCATTTAGTTTCTTAATTCTTGATTGCATTTCTAAAAGGAGTCATCAAAATTGTTAATCACCAAACTATATGTAGATTGTTAGATTAAGTTGGATTTGGGAGATATTTTGAGTGAGCTCTTTATTCATGGCAGTGTAATCAGCCAGAATAGTATTGAAAATACCATCAATCTGCACAAGAATTGAACAAAGAGGGTTCACTGCTGATGTGACAGAGATAATATGGTAATACTGACTTTTTATTCTTCTTATATAAGTTTCTCCAGACACCAATGTGCAGAAGGAGGATTGCTCAAATAAAAAGTAACCTTACACCAGGGTTCTTCTGCTCATGTACATCAAAATGTAAAGTTCTAGCTGTTTTCTAGGACAGATGTGGCTCATTTGGTGGTCTTCTTGTCTCAGGGCTGTTCTCCATCAGTCATCTGCTTGCTGTGCATGTGTGCTCACAACTGCCGATGCAAGCTCTGCACCTCAGAAGGAGATGGTCCTGGCTTTTCTTCACTGTGGTAGCAGTGAATAAAAGCTATGCTGAAGTTTCTGATAGTCCAGAAAACTCTAGTTTTCTCTAGTCTGAGATTTCCTCATATGGGAAGGTATTTTGATGCACAGAATCGCTGCGCCTTTATCTTCGAAAGTAGCCAATGCCACGACAGTAAGATGAATTTACAAACATATTCTTCTTGCCTTTAACCAATCAGTCGGCTTATTAGATTGACAGACTATTATTCTTCAGGACAAGAATGAAAAAAAAGTTTTTTATATATGGTGGTAATTCAGGGGTAAAGCATGCTGTGCGAATGCAGAGAATGACCAGATGCATTGCTACAGATCCCACCTCACCCGGGCAATGCACTGTTTGACCTACTTCCATCAGGTAAACGTTCAGAAACATCAAATCAAACAATAATAAGACTCATAACAGCTTCTTTTCAAAGCTGTAAGGACTGTCGCCCCATTTTCAGAAGCCTGAGTCCTGGGTTTGAGTCCCGGCCCTTAGACCTTTGCTGTATGTATTCCCCCTCTCTCTCTACCCGATTTCCTGTCGGCCTTCTGTCAGATAGAGGCCACTAGTGACACAAAAAAGTATATTTTTTATAAGGTATAAGTATCTGGTCACTATCCTCAATAATCTAAAACATACATTACAGCTGCAAAAATAGATCCCTTTAAATTTGTGACTAAAATTCTCATGATGTAGAAAAAAACTGTTTAGTAAAACAAACTAGGTAAATTATTATAGATATCATCTGCAGGTAATTTTTCAATGTAATTCTTTCTGATAGAAACATCTTTGATAAGCCTTAAACAGCGTGCCACTTTGGTCTTTATCTCTTGCATATCATTGTTCTTTTGCTTGCCTTTATACATCTGTAAAACTAGTGTCCTTTTAATTGCATTTAACACAAATTACTTAACAGATGGAGAATGCATGTTGGTAGATTTCTTCTCTCTCACCTCACACGCTTTCCTGGAAACAGCAATGAGGCGCGAATCGATTACTTTGCCAGAGTCCCCCTGCAAGTTTACAATCCAACTAGCTAAACCTGCTGCAGCAATGGGACTGGACTGGTTTCCTGTACATCTGAGAGTGACGTGCTGGAAAGACGCGAGGCTGTGGAACCGCAGAAACCTCAGCTGTACGACGTCCACAGTAGTATACTCAAACTGTCCAAAACAAAAAGAAGAATGAGACAGAGGAACCGGATGTTCATTTCTCCACAGATTATGTAATACAGTTTCTATGAGACTTACTTTGTGTCCGTTATATTGTTGAGTAAACCACTGTGCTGGTGTTCTTGATTTCATTATATCTGGTTTCCAACTGATTTTAATCTAAAGAATAAAATTTTTAAATTAATATAAAATACATACATATCTATCTATCTATCTATCTATCTATCTATCTATCTATCTATCTATATATATATATATATATATATATATATACATATATATATATATATATATATATATATATTATTTCTACCATTTTACACTATGAAATAAGTGAATGTAACACACACACACACACACACACACACACACACACACACACACACACACACACACACACACACACACACACACACACACACTCTAACACACACACAGTTGTGGGATGTATTTTCTACACTCTTTTTTACTCTTTTTTAGATTTTTTACACTCTAGTCATACAGTTTCACAACTGTTTTACCTTTATATGTGTTCCCAAAAATCATAATCAGGTCAGATTTTAGTTGTTTCAGTGGGTCTGATCTCTTTATTAAACTAATGGCTTATTTGAAGATATCTCTAACGATCTGGGACGTTACAAAACACAGCTCTGGATTTCACAACGCTTTCACTTGGTACTTACTGGGGGGAAACAAAAAAAATTGATTTATTGTATTGAATGATGAATTATAGCTAAAAAATTACTAAACCTTATTCAGAATGTCTTAGAAAATAACTTCACACAACTTTTACTTATTCCTCTGACTGTACCTGTGAATGCCGAGGACCAATGCAGGTCGCTCCTCCTGCTGTGAAGTTACAGAAGACTTTAACAGCATCACATGCACAGCCTTGATTGGGATCCATGTAAAAATATCCTAAAACATAAATAACTTGGATGCTCAGAATAAAATTGAACAGAAAATCTCCTCAGTTACAGATGAGGGCTGGACAACATATACTAGAAATGTAAAGTTACTGTTCACAATATGCATCACTGTAAACAATACGTGTGTCACTAGAAGTACCCGGACTCCGATAATTGCTAATGATTAAGCACCATTCGGCCATTATTTGCTTATATTTAGGAGAAGCTTGTTGTTTAATGCAGTTTACAAAGTTTTATAAGGTAAAGACATGGTAAGCTGGTCAAGTCATTAAGAAACTACGACTAAATTATCTCAATAATAATAAAAGAAAAGACGTCAGCTAAAGCCACCTTTTCAATAAATCCTTGTTGTTGTAATGAACATTTTGAATTAATTTACTTTTTATAGCTGGATAGTCTACTCCTTATCTTGGGAGTATGTTTACTAGGAATTAATGTGGAAAAACAAGAACACTTTTTAATGACTTCTTTATGAAACGTCACATTTTTACTGCATAATTACTAACATTAAGTTTTCCACATATCGTGCAGCCCTATATATGACACATATTGTTGTATTTGATGGTTCTAAAGTAATCCAGGTGCTCACCATCTTCCAGATGTGGATGAATAAGTTTCAGTTCATAGCAGGTGGTGCCGGGATCGTCTTTCGTTCCCAACGTCAAGCTGGAGGATTCCTCAGCTTCCTTATCTTCAGACCCCCTCCTCGACATTGACCGGCTCTGCTGTGGAGGAGTCAGCATAACCTTCTTTCACAGGGAACTCCAGGGATTGATAGACTAAAATATAAAGAACATTTTTAACAGCATCGATATGACAAGAAAGCTTCTACCAACTTTTATTTGTCTATCTTGTCTTCTCAGTAGAGTAGGGGGTTGGTGGGAAGTTTTTAGCCCGTGCCTTGTTCTCGGTCTGGATTTGTGCTTTTGCTCAGTTGGTAGATCCTGTCTTGGCTCGGGTCGTCGTTGTTTAGGTCTGAGTCTGCCTGGTGATCCTGGCTGTCCCTGCGATGAAAATGCAAATGCTTCACAGCTGGATTACAAAAAAACAACAATTGAACCTTTTGCATGTTTGTGGGTTTACAACTGAAAACCTCAGAGCAGTTTAATGGGCTTTGATGCCAGGTTTTCAAAATGATTTTACAAACAAAGATCTGTAAAGTGTGGCTGAGCCCATCTTTTCTAGAGATGCCTTTTTCTGCAATTACAATTGCAGGTATTCAGAGAGAAGTTCATCAGCTTTGAAATCTAGAAATGCAAAGTTACCCATTCTTCTTTGTAAAACAACTTAAGTTCAGTCAGATGGAGAACATCTGTCAAACGTCCATTTTTTTTAAGTTTAGCCACAGATGTGACTTTGCCTGGTCAATTCTAACACATACATAGGATTTGATCCAAATCCTTTCATTACAGCTCTGGCTGCATGTTTAGATTCGTTGTTCTGCTGGAAGATGGACCTCCGATCCAGTTTCAAATCTATTTCACCCACTAAAAGGTTTTCCTCCAGGATTTCCCTGTAATAATCTGCATTCTTCTTCCCATTAACTCTGGACCGGTTTTCCTGTGTGTGCTGAAGAAAAACCTCCCCACAGCATCATGCTGCCACCACCGTGTTAATGTGATTAATTAATTAATGTGATGAGCAAACTGATTTTTATTTTGCCCTTTTAGATTGTACATTGACACTTGCGGTTGTAACCTCGAAAAATGTTTAAATGTTCAAAGTGTATGAAGACATTTGCAAGGCACTGTGTGTGTGTGTGTGTGTGTGTGTGTGTGTGTGTGTGTGTGTGTGTGTGTTTGCATCATCACAATGTTTCTTACAGGAGCTCCAGGCTTGCCTTTGACCCCTTTTGGACCTCTCTTTCCTTGGACCCCCTTGACCCCCTTTAAATATAACACAGTCAAGAAGTTAATGGAAATTAAACCTTTTCACATTTCCTAATGGTAACAATATGATTACCTATCAGAGGTAACCCTAACTGTGAAGATTTAAAAAAGCTTTATAATCCTGCAAATACAGGTTCTTTTAACTTAAATAAGGAGTTTAAATAGCATAATTGTCTCAAGATTTAAATATTTAATAAAGATCAATCAATCAGTCAACTTTTATTTATATAGACCTTTACGACACATGAGGTGACCAAAGTGTTGTACATAAAATCAAAATTATATCAAAAACAGATTTAAAAAATCATAAACAAAAAAAGCAAATACAAAATAAAATACAAAAAATTACACTGTGCTACTAAGTGTTAAAAGCCAGTGTTAATAAATAAGTTTTAAGCCTGGCTTAAAAATGCCAACGTCAGTAGTGGTACGAATGTCCGGAGGCAGTTTGTTCCAGAAGCTGGATCCAGCGACTGAGAAGGCCCGATCTCCCCAGTGCTTGTACCTAGCTCTAGAGACCTCTAAAAAAAGCTTTAGAAAGATATAAAGAAAGGTTCAAAAACTCACCCCTTTTCCAAGACGGCCCTGCAGCAAAGATGGTTACAAAGTGTTACAATCAAAATTACATTTTCTGTAACAAACAATATATTAATTTCTATGTAAAAAGTCAGTTTTAAAGAGAGTGATATTACAAGAACATACAGTTAATCCAGGGGCACCTCTCTGCCCTGGTGGGCCATGAGGACCTGTGTGCCCCTGTGGAAACAGATATATTGATTATCGACTTCAAAACAAGTCAAACAACAAAAAACAAAGCAAAAAAATAAATAAAAATAAAAATCTTACTTGGTTTCCTTTTGGACCAGTTTGACCTTTAAGTCCCTGCAAACCAGGACTTCCCTGAGATCAAAGGTAGAAGCGAGTTAAATCCGGATTACTAAAAATCCTATTAGGAAGGATTTTAGCTATTTTGCATGTAATTTAAATTACCTTTGGCCCTGGTGGACCAACTGGTCCTGGTATCCCAATGTCACCCGACAGACCCTGTAGATAATGATAATATGAGATTGCATGAAATATTTGTCTAAAGCAGGGATTAGTACATTAGTACATTTAGAAATATTAGTACCTGTTCACTGTGAAGTGAGAATTATGTGAGTACTAATACTGTGGGTCTTTTACCTTTGCACCAACACTGCCCGGTTCACCCTTTTCTCCTCTCAGCCCAGGAATCCCCTGAATAATTAATGACCACTGGCATTAAAGAAGCTCCCAAAGACGCCTTTGTTCTGCTTTAAAACAAACAGGCATACCTTTGGCCCCACTGGTCCAGGGGGTCCTTTTGTTCCATTTGGACCAGCTTTACCCTGAGAAATTTACAAAGAGACAAAAATGGTTATTCGTCAACAGCTGGAATTAAATCTTATTGTTATTGCATCATGGGGTTACGGTTTAACTGAAAAATGATGCTAAAAATGCATAGAAAACATACCTTAACTCCAGTGGCACCAAGGCGCCCTCTAATCCCTGGAGGTCCAGGATTCCCCTATAATACACATACAAATATTTCTAGTTGGTAGGAAGGTTTTTTCCTTCTAATTTGTAGAACCGGATTCAACATTACCAATGACTTACTGTCTGGCCAAGGCTGCCTGGAGCTCCAGGAGCTCCTCTCAAACCCATATCCCCCTTTGAAAGTAAGCAAAATAGTGTTTAAAAACCCTGACCATCATAATAGACAGAAGTTTTGAAAACAAAAAGCAAAAATCTTTCTTACTGGATACCCTTCATTACCATCAACCCCCAGCAAACCATCCAAGCCATCCAAGCCCTGACATCAAAGTAAAAAAAAAAAAAAAAAAAAGAATAATTTGCATGCCAGATGATCTAAAACTTGTACTGGATTTCTGCAGCTGATGATGTAAGTTTGTGTTTTATTCATCGGAGATACTTGCTGGTTTTCCAGGTGTCCCAGGAGGTCCTAGCGTCCCTTTTGGGCCCTCAGATCCCTAAAGATAAACTTTCAGTAAATGGAAATACTGAAAAATGATGAGTCAACTTTGTCAGACACCAAACATACACAGGTGGTGGAGATGATATGACAGAGCCATAGAGAATAGCCCGTTCCTGTTGTTTCAGAACGATCAGAAATATGGTTTAGAAGTCCAAGCGACAACAGGCTTCAGCTCCACTAATAGCACAAGGCAGGGATGGGTTAGCCTCTCTGTTTATAATAGATATTTACCAAACCATAAACAAAGAGCATGATACACATATATTAAGCCTAGTCATTGTTTATAGATATGTTTCCAACTGGTACGTTGATGATTTATCTTTGGTAATGACCTTTACGTCTAAGGTTGGTGGGCTTCTTTGCCAAAAACCTTTTATATTTTGCTCCCTACAGAGATTCTCTATCAGGTTCACGTCTCTAACTCTGGCTGGGTTAGCCCAAAATGTTAATAACGCTTCCAGTCAGAGGAAACATGTTGGTTAAATTAAAAGATTAATTCAACCCTTAATCTGCCAGGAGCAAGAATCATTACAGGGCTTAGCTGTATATACACCATATACTCCTCTTTAAAGTATGCACATAGTTGGGTCGTTGCTTATTTACTCTCCTGCTGATTATTGATTGATTTGGGACATATACGACTGTCTTTTCTTAGAGTCATAAGATTTTAATGCATAAAAAACCTTTAAGAGCCTTATCAATCGCTATATAAGCTTGACTCTGTTTAAGAGATTAGGTCTTTAATGGCAAAATAACCAGACTGCATGGTCATTTTAATACAGAAGAAGACTTGTATTCAGGTTGTTTCTGAAACTCTTATCAACAATTTGACAAATTTGTAAACAAAATTATTAATGGATCAATTAACAATGGAGACAAATCACTGAAATGAGCTTGAGCAGGGTAATCACAGGGCCTAATTGTACCTTTCATAATGGACGAGTTGCCTTAGCAATGTAATTACCAGCAATCCCAATAGCTGGTCCATTTGGCTTTAAGATTCCTTACAGAACAGTTTGCCTATTTATTGTTTTGTTTTGTTTTTGGTTTAGAAGTATTCTAATAAGCTAAGCTGCAGAGTCTGATTTTATTCACACATGTTTTGCAAAATCGTTTCGCTTCTAAGTGTTGGAATTTTAAATTAGGTCCAGTAAATGTGTTAAGGATAAAGTACAACTGGGAGAATTATCTAAAGAAAACAAAATAGTCTGCAAATATCAGATCTAAATTTATAGATCTCAAAATTTTCCTCAGTTCTGTATCCTGATAAAATTTCATCAGCTGTTTTCTTTTATAACTGGTCGGATGAAGTTTAAAAATGTTCCCAAGAATCAGAAGGTCTTTTTACGAGGTAAGAGTGACGTTAATTTTAAGACCACAGATTTGTTTTGTAATATTTGGCTCTGCATCAGCTCAGCCGCCAAATGAAACTCACAGTTTCCCCAGGAGCTCCTTTGGTCCCCTTCCTTCCAGACAGGCCGTTTTCCCCCTTTATGACAAATACACACGGACATGAAAAGAAATCTTAAAACAGGAAGGCGAATAAACTATCTATTTCAACTGTTATTAATCTGTGTTATGTTTATAAAGGGTCACAATTAAAACTTTTCTCACCTTGGGCCCCTGAGATCCTTTGGCTCCAGGAAAACCAGGAAGACCGGCAGGTCCACGTCGACCTTTAGCTCCTGGCGACCCATTTAACCCCAGTTTTCCTACAGTGCCCTAAAAGTGCATTTTGCACAAAGAGTGGGTGCAATGTCACGTGGGATGCGTGTTTATTCTCACAGTTGAAAAGAATAAATTTTTACCATTGCACCGGGTTTCCCAGTTTCCCCCTTTGCACCTTTTTGGCCTCTTGCACCCTTGCAAAGACACACATTTACTCAAACATTGCACGGGTCCGTCTCCATGCAGACCGTTAAATCAGCCCGATCAGCCGAGCACAGCGGGTAAAGTAATGAAAACTCACCATATCTCCTTTAATGCCTGGAGCACCAGTTACGCCTTTCTCCCCATGATTGCCCTGAATTATCAGAAAACAGAGGACTCGTTCACAGCAGTTGGAAAATCCACTTGTATATCAACTCCTACAGGATGAATCCGAATAAAAGGTGCATTTCACCTTCAGTCCAGGCTTTCCTGCTTTTCCCTCATCTCCTTTCACGCCCGAGAAGCCCTGAAAACACACACACACACACATATATATATATATATATATATATATATATATATATATATATATATATATATATATATATATATATCAGTGTTGTAGTACTCGAGTCCGAGACTCGAACTCGAGTTCGAGTCATTAGCTAAATTTACAGACTCGTGACTTGACTTGGACTTGAGCACTGATGACTCGAACTTGGACTCGGACTCCTACATTCAGATCATTCTGACTCGGAAATTGAGAAAAAGACTCGACTTTTTTTTAATATCATTAGGCTATAATTTTAATATGTCATTAGAATATTATTTGGTGTATGATTTTAATATCTAAATGTCTTACCGCGCACGTGACGTCACCATCTTATGAGCAACGCCCCTTGCCGCTAAGGTTGGGCAAACAATGTGAGAGCGCACGTAGCAACCAGCCGTTACACATGCAACAGATACAACGATATGACCGACTTTTCAGCTGTTAAACTTTCACAAAAGGATGTCCAGGCGCCCATTTTGATGGTAGAACTGTGGAACAACATACCAACGTTCAGCTCAAACGATGGCTTGAGTGTCGAGGGCTCGGAAAGACTGGAAAACGGGCCGAGTTGATAGGAAGGTAGGTCGATGCTTTTCTCCTGCTCCGCGTTCATGGCCTCATCGGCCGTTTTTTTTTTTCTGTTTGTAGTCACCGTCCAGGAATCGGTATAAATTGTCCGGCCTGCCGAACAATTTAGTCCGGTCCGGTGGCCAAATGCATTATCATTATCCAACGGCTATATCTCCTCGCTGCATCGACCGATCTGCACCAGATTTGTTGTGAGTCATGGGGGAACACTGCCGAACACGTTTGTGGGAATCGCCCGGTGAACGGGCGAGGAAAATGCGTGACAGCATCTGCGGTGCGCGAACCCCGCCGGCCGGCCGGAGCTGCAGCGGTGCGCGAACCCCGCCGGCCGGCCGGAGCTGCAGCGGTGTGCGAACCCCGCCCGCCGGCCGGTGGCCAATAGGCCAGAGTGCGCTTGGCTGTGAGGGCCGATTAACGCCGCTTGTGGCTTTAACATCCTTCATATGCGGCCTATCAGCGTACATCGAGTCGCTGTTGCGCGTTCCATAACAACAATGTTTAAAAACCATGGTTAGGAGACGTCTTAGACTTGGAAAAAGCGGTAGTTTTACCGAGTAAAACCAAGGGTAACTACAGCGAAAGAGTATTAGTGCAATGGAATGTTACTGCTTCATGTCATACATCACACGTCACGGCATGTTCCTACAACGAACCTGGATCAATAGTGACTCGACTCGGACTTGACTCGGATGAGTAGTGGACTTGACTCGGATTTTTTTTTAATGACTTGGACTTGACTCGGACTTGAACACTGGTGACTCGAACCTGGACTCGGACTCGAGGCATAGTGACTTGACTACAACACTGATATATATATATATATATATATATATATATATATATATATATATATATATATATATATATATATATATATATATATATATTAAGGAAGGTAAAGGGGATTATTAAATGAATATAAGCACACAATAAAAGTGAGGATGTTTACGGATGAGGTCTGAAGTCTGCATATAAAGTTGTAACCACACAGTTTAAAAACAGATCCCATTTCCTTTCTCACCGTTCAACATTACATCAGACCAAACGTGTCCTATTTTATGTTAATTAGGAATACCAACATTGTTCCTATTTCATAAATGGCAGAACATATTTTGTGCATTCTTTCACAGGTTTCTCTCAATAGTTTGCTGGCGTTTTGGCCCATTTCTCCTAACAGAACTGGTGTAACTGAGTCAGATTTGTAGACCGACGTGTTCTCACACACCTTCTCAGAACCTGCTCACAGATTTTCTATGGTACTGAAACCAGAGTTTTGTGATAACCACTCCAAAATATTTACATCCCTGTCTTGCGTGGCCACTTTGTGACCAAGTTAGCTCTATGATTGGGGTCATTGTCTGTTTGGAAGACACTGAACTGAAGCTTCAACTTTCTGAATCGTGTATTGAGATGTTGTCTCAATATTTCTGGACAAAACTGAGTAAAAAAAAAAAAAAACATCCTGCGCATTCATTTATGTGAGAACCAGATCATCTGTTTATTTCTGTTCACCGCGGTTCAACTAAATGCTCACGTAAAGACGTGTAACAATATCCCAGAGGAGAATAGCCTCGATCATACAGTCCATACTGGTTTTATACAACAGATAACGACTGGCAAATTTACAATGGTTGGTTATGTAGAGGTTGGAAGGTGGAACCAGTGGGTGAGACTTCAGAAGAGTAACATCTTTGCCGGGTAAATCTTGATCCCTGCAGGTCAGACCGTCCATTGTTTCCTGCAGTTAGTTAACGTTACAAATGATTTACTACCAGGTAGTTTGCTGGCCTGTGGGTCTCAGAGTCTGCATCAGTGTCAGCCCTCATCAGTTGCTGTTTTAGCCTCTCACACTGCCATCTGGTTTTTCATGTGCCTTTTGGATTGAGCATGTCATCTTTCCCTAACACTATAATGGCTGGACATTTCCACAATGTTTATATTTGTGCTTGAACAGACGAATGTGCTGACTTCATGCATCTGGAAACTGCACACAAGGATGAACCAGACTTGTGGAGGTCTACTGTTCTCTTCCTGATATCTTATCTGATTTGTTTGGATTTCCCCATGATGTCACACAAGGAAGTATTGCCTTAAAATACAGTGCTCGCCTCTATTTAACTCAAATGTTGTGAATCAGAGGATAACAAAGCCATGATATCATCTGGGCTTTCCCAAATAGCGCAAAGACTCGATAATCTTAGTGTGTGTAAACAACAGAATTGGAATAAAAACAATTCTCCTATTCATCTGACATTAAGTAGACAGAAATTATTTGGGTAATCCTAACTGACCTAAAACAGGAAAAGTTTAGTTTGATTTCACGGCAGACAGAAAACAGCAGTTATGCTTCTTTTAAACAGTGTATGTTAATATGTAGTTTAAGAGTAATTTGGAAACATCATATACAGTGCACAAATTCGGTCATTTCTGAAATTATTTGGGAATAATATATATAATTCAATTAGTAATTTATCTTTTCGCTGTAAAAGGTTGGTTACAAGTCTCACCACAATTCAAGGCAACTGAGTGCGCTATAAAACTTAATCGCAGAGAAAAAAAACCATGCCATTCCTTTATGTTGACGATGGACTCATTCATGACAACAAATCAAAGCTACATACAGACAACGACGGCCCAATTCGCCCAGTGGGACCGATCCTACCAGGAGGGCCCTGCAATAGAAAGAGGCTGCTTTTATTCTCTGCTGTGTCGCAAACCAAACATGTATTTATGTTTCACATTGTGACAGTATCAGGATCATGCTAAATGTGATGTTAGGACAAACAAATCATGAAGCTGACAGTTTGTCCCCGGGGGCCCTTCTGCCCTTTGGCTCCTGCTGGTCCGGTGTCGCCTCCTGGTCCAAACTGTCCAGGCATTCCCGATGAACCTCCGGGGCCCGGCTCTCCCTGTGAACGGATCATCATCATCTTCATGTCAGATATCTAGCACTATTTTTAACACATGCTGCATAATTTATGAGGCTAATCCCACATAAACTTTCTAACCTTTGAGCCTGGAAGTCCTTCTTGTCCTCTGTCTCCAGGAGGACCCCTGTATCCCTGCGTTGGACAACACAGCATGAACACAAAACAGAGGGAACAATGTGATTTAAACTTGATTATTCAGGGAACTCTGTGCCCTCTCAGGTAATGAAATTCATTTGTTAGACTTCAGTAACGTTGTGGCCCAAGAACCTTTTTTTTTTTAAAGCTTTTGTCGTGGATGTGAGAAACAACAGTAATATCTGTCTAAACCTGCTTCCCCATCAGCCCCTTTGGTCCTTGTGGCCCCTGGCTTCCTCTTTCACCCTCATCTCCCTTTAGTCCATTTGGGCCTGCAGGTCCAGCTTTTCCCTTGTCACCCTAAACAAGTAATAAAATCGGTGATGATCATAAGAGCTTCAGTAGTTGTGCATTTTCAAATCTGTTAAGAATTCACAATGATAGCATGAAGCTCAAATCCAGGTTTACTCACAGGAAGGCCTTTTTCGTCAGCGGGTCCCCTGGGTCCTGTAAGTCCAATAGGGCCCTAGTCACAAAAGCAGTAAGTTACTCTCATACAGCACCCTCTGCATTTATTACCATGAGTAAGGAGATGTGAAGAATGATTAAATAATTTCATCTTTTATTGCCATAGCATAATCTAGCCATGATCATTTTGGGAAATTCCAACATTTAAATTGTGTATTTCATTTAGGCAAAAAAAAAAAAAAAAAACTACTGAAGGACCAAAATAATGACCCATTGTTTATTTTGATTTTGATTTAAATTTGCAATTCAACTCAATTTTATTTATATAGCGGCAATTCATGATACATGTCATCTCAAGGCACTTTCCACAGTCAAATTCAATCAGATTTTCCAAATTGGATCATCTAGACAGATTGGTCAAAAAGTTTCCTATCTAAGGAAACCCAGCAGATTGCATCAAGTCTCTCCAAGCAGCACTCGCTCCTCCTGAAAGAGCGTAGAGCCACAGTGGACAGTCGTCTGCATTGTCGATGGTTTTGCAGCAATCCCTCATACTGAGCATGCATGAAGCTACAGTGGAGAGGAAAACTCCCCATTAACGGGAAGGAAAAACCTCCAGCAGAACCAGGCTCAGTGTGAACGGTCATCTGCCTCGACCGACTGGGTCTCCCAGGGCTTTTGAAAGAGAGACAGTCCCACAGGATGACAGATCCTCCACCACACCTGACAAGGTGGATGATGGGCTTTCCCACATATTCCTCCTCTGACAGCAATCCCACCTGGAGTGTTTATTTCTGATAACGTCCATCTTAGTCTCATCCAACCAAAGCAATCAGTTCCAGTTAAAGTGCAAGTAGAGCTGGACCGACTCCAAATGTTTATGTTTGTGATGCAAGGGACATATGATGCTAACACTCCTAAACATCGGTTAGCATGCAGGCAGCATGTAATGGTTGCTATGCCGAATTAGGGAATCCCAAGATGGCGGCCCCGGATCTACCTCAGCATCCTGTGTGGTGACCAGATAAATACTGAAACAGGAGGTAATCATTTACGAATTTAGATTTCCTAGAGGGTATGATGAACGTAATAGTAACATTATAAAGGCATCGGTTATACAATTCACAGGAATTGCTGGGTGAGTCAAAAGGGTGTGGTTAATTTTTCTTAAAACAACCGCCTGGTGAATGAAGGGACAACAATTAAAGGTTGGATTTTTCCAGTTTTAACAGTTTTTAGCTGCTGTGCCAAAAGGAGCAGAGGGCATTGTAGATGCTCAGAGTTTCAATGAGAAATCTTTAAAGTGGCTAATTTAACAGGACAGAAAATCATGTTATCAACAGAGTTTTATTAATATACCTCCTCACCATCGAGACCAGCGACTCCCTCCTGTCCCACCGCTCCTCTGGACCCCTAAAGACGTAGTGAGCAAATATTACTTAGTCGCATACTATTTCTGAAGTTACTTTACATTTCCTTGTAAACGATTAAACCAGAAACTGAAGCTACACAATGACAGACGTAGAGATTATGAGGGGCCCTTCAAAAAGAGATAGAGGAGAATTTCTTTAAGCACTTGACCTTATCTCCTTTAAGACCCATCGATCCTATTAGTCCCAGAGGCCCGTCTTTACCCTGTGTGGGGAGAGTAAAGTTAATCCATTTCTTTGCAAACATATTACTTGCTATAACCTTGTGCCTAACATTTAGCAAAGCAACGATGACGGATAAAAGCAAAACTTCCACCCTTATTCAATCGCTCTCACCCCAGAGCCCCGAGACAGCGAGCTGATCTGGTGACTAACCAAAAGAAATTGCGGACCTTCAGCTGGCTGAAATGAAAGAAACATCCTGTGTTCTGTTCACATCAGATACTGTCCGCAGTCGCCGCAAGAGCTCTGCTGCAATCCAGAGGATTGGAGACACTCCACGCTCATTAGTGTTGACTTATTTGACCTTTTCACAGCTAAATTTCAGTTCGGAACGGCCGAACCTGGGTTTTGTAATTTTCTTGCACAACGGGGTGACTCCTGAAGCTTGAAACCGAGCCATTCAATCGTCTGGTGTGATATTACTCCTAACAAACCACAGTTTGATTAAAGGATGAAGTCAACCCCAGCAGACACTGTTTGTGTTTCTGCATTGAAATACACAACCTATATGTTTCACCTTCTTGCTTATTTGTGGAATTAATCACCAGTTAACCAGAGGTATGCCTTCGAGTAGTGGGAAAAGAAAACTTCTTGGTCATTTGATACTGGTAATATTTTTGGTAAATAGCAAAAAATAGATAGCAAAAGAAACAGTTGAAACCGAAAGTGTAAAGTCCAGTACATAATAAAGATGGCATTAAACTAAACTCACAGGATAACCAGGTGCTCCATCTGGCCCAACTAGACCTTGCAGGCCTTTGTCTCCTGGAGAACCTCGTGGTCCAACCTCACCCCAAGGTCCAATGTTACCCTGGATGCCCTGTGAGAAAAATGGAAAATCATGAAAACAGAACTTTACCAGTACTGATTGATGTTTTTCATTTATTATGGTATGAGGGTTTTTGGAAGATTTATTGGTACAAGTCATTGTGAACGGATGCAGGACAGAAGACGCAAATGTAGCGCATAGAGGTAAAAAGAGAGAAAGACTTTAATGACGTGTTAGCAAGAAAGGAAATGGGGAAAAAAACAAGGTGAGGAGCAAAAAAGGCCAAGTGTCTGAAAAGTCCACCAGGAATTAAAAGAACACCTACTAATAAAAAAATCAAGGCACTTCAGGAAGGGCAATGAAATGCAAAAACAGACAAACAACGGGAGAAAGGAGCACTAAACCGTAAAGCCACACAGGAGAGGTGGCTCAACTTTAGGCTTTACTTTATTGTTTTAACCCATAATTCCTTCAAAGGAGATCAATGTTATCTCAAATATCCTTCTGCTTTCTACAGATGAGATCAATGATTCCATTATATTTTACTAGAAGTGCTAAAAACTCGTTGGTGCTGGTGAACCCCAAGATTAACGTTCGATTTTATTTGATCTCAGTTTTTGAGAGTAGTTTTATGACCGAGCACTAAGTTGAGCAAAAATCTGCGTTTTCCTTTTTTATGAATTACGAAACAAAATATTAGAGGGTAATATTTACAATACATTGCAGTTATTTAAATGTTAATATAGCACATTATTTTGTTAATCTAATGTTTAATAGATTAATTCCTTTGTTAGTTCCTCCCCCCAAAATTTTTTTTCGGTATGAGGATAGAATAAATGGACATAACTTGGAAAGTTTTTTTTTTTTGTCAGAAAAACAAAAGAATAATTGGAATAATGAAACTGATTTCTTACAGGAGGTCCTGTGTATCCTTTGGGTCCAGGTGCACCAGTCCCTCCCTGAGGCATTAAACATCATAGAAATCCCCTTAGAATCTCAAAAAACCTTTAACATAATTTCTTTAAAAATACTTCTGAGTAAAATAGAGGCAAATCTGCTAAATTACTCACTGGGGGTCCTTGCTTTCCTCTCGGCCCTCCTTCACCTCTTTTTCCCTTCAAAAAGAAATCACAATGTCAAGTTTGAAATGTAAAAATTGGTCTGATGTGAGGCTACAATGAGAAGTCGGATACCCAAAATATGTCAATCGTTACCTTTAATCCTTCGTTTCCTGCTTTTCCCCCTCGAGCCTGACAGACCTTTAACCCCCTGAAGAAGCCGACATACATGTCTTAAAATATTTTTAACACATTTAATGGGGCAAACAAAATGTCAAGATAATCTTAATTCGTTTTTGAATTAGCTTTATTCCACAGGCACAGAAGCGCTACAATGTGTTTTTAAAAATGTTTTCTGTTCTTCAGCATCAGTAGATTTATCATGGGTGTTAGACCTACTCCAGCTCCTGGACTTCCTGGTGTCCCCTTCAGCCCTGTGCCGCCAGGTTCTCCCTGGTTATGAAACCAAACAGATTTCTTGAGATCTAAATGTTGATCTTTTTATTTACTATGAGGAAAGTAACTTGTTTTCTGTCAAGTACTCACACTGTTCCCTACAGGCCCTTGGATGCCAGGAGTCCCTGCTTTTCCAGGAAGTCCCTGTGTTAAACACAAAGTCATCAAACAATGACTTCTGTTAACAGCTGAGGAGAGTTTTCTTTTCTCTCTGATGTCCAGAAGTAGGTCTCTCTTGTTTAAGCCTGAGACATGAAATTCACCTAATAATTGTATGACTCAGCACTTACTGGTGGACTTTTCACAAAACAAAACATAAAAAATAGGATAAAAAGATACCAACTTTTTCTATAATAAACATTTTTCCAATAAAAAAAATGCAAAAATGTGAAAAGGATTAATTTATTTTCAACCCCAGTTTCAACCTGTTTGGGGTTCTGGGGGAACTGGGGTTTCTGCCAGCAGGCACTGGGTGAACTGGAGCACAAGAACTGGAACCAGTCCATCCCGGGGCCAAATGACAGTAAAACAGTCACGTGCACACTCCCAAAATTCAGTCTTAGGTTCACAGTTCATGAAACATACTGGATATCTTTTAGACCTAGAGAAAAGACATGCATACACTGGGACAAAATGCAGACAAAGAGAAAGGACCCTCTAGCCGGGGAGGCAAAACTATTAACCATTACTCCACAGCATTCATGTAAAAATTCCCTTAAAATACATCAATAGCACAAAGTCATTTTATGTTTTGAAGAGTCAACATTTGCTGCTGTTCTCTAATCTGTTTGACTGTCATTGTTGATAAAAATGCTCTGGTCAGCAAAACACACAAAGTGATTTATCATTCCTAGACAAATCAACGTGGCAAAGAAATGGGACTTAGGGGTGAACTCACTTTTGGTCCTTGAAGTCCAGCTTCCCCAGTCGTTCCATGCTCACCAACGGGTCCCTAAAATATAGAAAAGCCATTTCCCAGTTGATTACTCATACCCCAAATCCTCCCGCTATAACATCATATCAGAGAAAGATTCCTAAGACATATGAAGTATTATTTGCACATTTCTCTAGTGAAAAAAACTTTAACTTATACTCTTTTTCAACCCTTTATAACTCTAAAAAGCCTTAGCGGTACACGTTGCTCTAAAACGCATTTGACGTTTTGAGAATTCATTGGGGTGGTCAGGCCAAAAATATCCGATCCATAAACATCAAAAGTGTCTTATTCTTTCTCAAAAGTGGAACTTTGAACAATGGACCCCTGAGGCCAAATTACAAAAGGTAGATTATTTTCAACAAGAAAAGTTCTCGGAATAGGAAATAAACAAATGACCAGATCCCGTCACAATTTCTAAGAGGTCTACAGTTAGTAAACACTTCTGTTTATCAGGCTTTTTAAATAAAACACATCACTAAGACGGCTTGTAACTCATAATATGACTTTCCAGAATTTAGACAAAGTCGACCCTACAGTATCCAGGATATCCAACACATTTTAAACTAGAGTCAAAGCTGCAGGCAAATTTATAAAATCACATTTCTGAGTACAGGCAGAAGCATGATCAGGTTATCTGTAACAACTGCATCCTGGATAGAGTCACAGTTTTAATCTGTATGCTAGCAATCTTCTATATTTCTATTCCTCCCAGGGTGCACCTCAAATAAACTTTATTTCCAAGAGACCTCTATTTTTGGCCTTTTTAAAAACATATTTAGTTTCTGCTGCCTGGTGAGGTCCTCTTCGTTGCAATTAGAGCAGTGACAAGACACCATGCACCAGCAGCCCAAGTTCCAAGGATGTTATAATACATTTACCAGCTCTTGTAATGCGAAGTGCACTAGATGAATCACAGGTGACCTAAAGAAAACACCCTGCAGAGACGTTTCATATTCTGATTTTTAATGGTATGTGTTCTAAATCAGGTTTAAACGGCTATTAATTAACCATCAACACATATATTTATCAATGAAATAAATATTGAAATTAAACTTTTCTTAATCCTAACCATAAACAAAACAGTGTGGCTCAAGATTAGTTGTCACTTGATGAATTTCCTAAGCTTTTTATTCAATGACTTACCTGAGCTCCAAGTTTGCCATCAGGCCCTCTGCTGCCTAAAGGACCTTGAAAGCCCTGAAAACAGGATAGGACACCAACAATGTGCAGTTTAATTACTGCAGTATTTCTAGTCTGCAGTTAGTAGGTTAAACACAGATTTGGACAAAGTTTGGATCCTCAAGTTATGTTAGTTAAAAAGACTTCCTGAGAATATGTTCTATAGCTGGTGAATGGAGAGGAAAACAAGTTTGAACCCAGTGATAAATTAAATCACCTTCAACCCTTTTGGTCCTGAAACTCCTGGAACTCCAGCTGTTCCCTGCACAAACATGCAGTAAAACAGACTCATTATTCCCTATGTTTGATCAAAACAATAAAGTATTTATTTATACATATTCTGAAAGCATGTTTTCACTATAAATTCTATGGCAAACTCAAACTATTTCTTACTTTGTCAGATTTATCATAGTAAGACCAATTTATGTACCTTAGTTGTTAGGTGTTTATGAATTTAAAATTATCACAAATTCAACTATAAACTATAATATAAAATCTGCTTCTGCAACACATTTAAGCATTTTATTTTTTTTTAGTTTTTAAGTATTTAAATTCCCCCAGCAGCAATTTATTAACTACAATTTGAGAATAGATCCCACCTGGAAACTATGAAGATGACAGATGCTATTTGCATGCTTGAAAGAGTACATAGGGGCAATTGTTGTAGCAGGTTTGTTGAATGTCAGATTAATTTCTCGATATTTTATCAGATTTTATGTATTACCAACCAAAGTTGGCAGGAAAACATTTTCAAACATAGAGGCAGGATTCTGTATGGGATCACACCTTCTGATTAGATATAATACAATGTTTAGCCTTTAAAGCCTTTATTAACATTATTTTAAGAGACAACAAAAGGAAAGATACTTTAAAGAATAAATATTCTACACCGACAGCTGCGAGGTTTCTAAAATAATATATTTTTTTTATAATTTTGTGCTCTGCTGAATTGCTCAGCACCCTGCTGGGGCCATTAGATATATTTTGCATGAACATCTTTTTCTAATGCAGCAAAAGTGGTTAATTCTTTACTTATTTTAATACTTTTTTTTAACATACTGCATATTTAATACATGCTGAATAAAAGCACTTTATTCATGAAAGTTATTTAAAAAAAGCCCCGGAGCAGAACTTTATCTTCAGCCTGAATTGTGCAGTCAGGTGTGAGAACAGCAGAGGAAATATGGCGACATAGGAACCTTAATACCAGGTTCTCCTTCAGGTCCTCTCTCTCCTGATTTGCCCATCTCTCCCTGCGGGCAGAAAACACAATCACAGCAGTAATAATGATCATGAATCAGGGTTTCAATGGAACAAATCCTTCTCTTAGTCGTACTCACAATGGGTCCAGGCAGTCCAGAAAATCCCGCTCGACCTCCTCGACCCTATAATACAAGTAAAACCCCGAAATTGCATGGATGTTTTATTCACACTGTAATCTCACTTTGCCATGACTTGCTAGTTACAGCAAAAGGCTCTGGGCTTGAATCAAAAGAGATTTAAACGTCCAACCTCTTTATGAAACGCAGCTCATGCAATTGCCCCATCTTCAGGTATTTTATGATTTATATTCATATAATTAATGATACTCGGATAACATGTTGTGTCTTTCACACATGGCTTTTAATCTTTTTTCACATTTTCAAATGTCACAAGCGCAAACTTTAATGTAATATTTCGATTTACTTTTACCTGACACAAATTGTGTTGTGGAAGAAAAGCCCGTGGTTTTCTAATCCAATCCCTGCTTAAAGGCATACTATGCAACATTTTTCAGTTAATTAATGTGTTCCATACCGTTTTGGATGATTAAATGAGTCATTTCAGGTCGAACTAAGGTTTTCTCGGCCGCCCTGGTGGTCTGTGGGGGAAATACCGCACTTGTAATTGCAGGAGCAGTCGGCCCGCACCCACAGGCTCAGAAGTCTCGTGTGCATCGCGAGAGTCGGTCTTGCTTTACGGCGAGAACTGCTACACGCCCGCAGTGAAAGGCATGTTCGTTGCTAGCGCAGTGGCGATATTTGTGCAGTTATCATGGCGGAACCGGCGAGAAAACAGCGAAAGCCCATGTCGGAGCAGGCAAGAAAGAGGAAAAGGGCTCTGGACAGAGAGAGGAGTCGTACACGGGTGAACATCGGGCAAGCTTTTTCCGAATGGCAAGAGCTAAAAGAAAAAGAAGGCTGCAAGGCTGACGTGGACCTCGCGTTTCTGCTGATGCGATTGTAAGTAACATTGGAATGGTTTCTCTCTCTCTGTGCATGTTCATACTTTCACTGTGTTAGTCATTGTTTGTACTGCCGTTTTTTCGACTTTTCGTTGTGTTCGCCTGTCTGCTAAGCTCAAAACAACCGCGCCTGGCTTGACGGAGAAACCAGAACAGCTGAGCATATTTATGACAGTGCACTTTTACTTTCGCCCTCTGGGGGGAGCCTTCCTGGAAAATCAAACCCGGTTGCATAGTATACCTTTAACTACAGCTATTCACTGAAAGCCTTAGAGGTTTGTTAGTTAACCTTAGTGAACAAGAAACATCATGAAGGTCAAGGAACAGCAGGCAGGTCAGCGAGAAAGCTGGAGAAGTTTGTTGCATTCTTAAGCGTATGTCTGACTCTGAAGAGGACACGGCGCTCAGTTCAGTCAATCTGAAAACTATATAGCATGGGGCAAAACTAACACAGTGAAACATGGTGCTAGCAGTGTCATGCTGTGAGGAAGGGTTTCTTTAGCAGGGACAGAGGAGGTGGTCATAGTTAATGGAGCTAAATACAGGGCAATCCTGGGGAAAAAAGAAAAGACTTAAAGCTTTCCCATAGCACAAACCCACAAAAGATACAACCAAAGCTGCAGCAAAATACCCATGCGTTACAGTTTTGATTTGCACAATTTATAAAAGTATCCATTTTCTTCCTCTTTATATGTGATCGCGACAAAATATGCTAAATATTGCGGTTATATCCTGACAGAATGTGAATTGTTATTTTTAAGGCTAATATATTGATATTACAAATAATTATATGGGAGTACAAATACTTTATGCACAACTCAAGATCGTTCGGCATGCGTCTTTGTTCTACCTTGTCACCTCTTGGCCCGGGACCTCCCTGAATGCCACTAGGTCCTTGATTTCCCTTTATTAGTGAACATACAGGACATGGAAAAATTAACTATCATATTAAAACAAATATTCCCCCTCAGTGTGTAGTTCCAGAGACTTGATCCAATTCACCTTGGATCCTTCGCTTCCCTGCCTCCCTTGCTCCCCCATGATGCCATCAGACCCCTTTAAGAGAAGAACATCAAACTGTAGCATGGTGTGAGTGATAAACTCTTTCACTCATCAACCTCATTTCACTCACAGTGGGTCCAGGAAGTCCTGACACTCCTCTTGGTCCCTCTAGTCCATGTAGCCCCAGTGGACCCTTACGGCCTTTGATTCCTCGTTTACCTGGAGGCCCTGGAGGTCCCTGAAGACAGACGGCAAAGTCCAAGAACAGAGTCAGGGAGACGGTAGGCAAACTGGACCGTGTAAAAGGACCTGACTGGCGGAAAGGATCAGACTTACAAGGTCCCCCTTAAACCCCACGCTTCCCTTCTCACCTTTTCTGGCTTTGCCCCCCTGATTGTGACAGACAGAAACATAAAAGTCCTCATTTAGCTCCTCGGTTACAAACATGAATTGTTGCAGTTTTACAGGAAGGAACTGAACATGCAGGATGGTTTCCCTTTTTCAAAAAACGAAATGGCTTTATGTAATCTTACAGGATCACCTGAGGGTCCTGGCTTTCCTGCTTTTCCATTGGCCCCCTAAAAAGGAAAATTAAGACAATATTCCAGCAACTTCATGAGTAACCCTTGCATATTTTCACTTCTAAACATCATCTCAGCTGTCCTACATTTAGTCCAGGAGGTCCAGGTTCACCAATTTCACCCTCATCTCCTTGATCTCCCTGGTAAAATGAAAAAAAAAGTCAAATAAAGTGCAATTAAATGACATGTTAAATTTTCTTTCCCTCCTTTCTTTTAAACATACTCACAGGATCACCTTTAGGGCCTGGAGCGCCGATTAGTCCAGGGCTTCCCTTCAAGGGAACAATCGGAGGTTATCTTATTATCACTGAACTTACTGCAGGCCTTTCATTTACTGGCATCGCTGATAAAGATGTTTGAAAGCCTTTAAATGTATTCTTTTTTTTGCAGTAGCTTCATCTCACACTGGAAACAGTTGAGAAACATACCCTTTAATTTGAGGACAATCACTCAGTTGAGCTAAAAAAAAACTCCTGTGTTAACATGTGACCATTTTTAACAAAATCAAAATCATTGGTCCTCCTGCTACCAATATTTTGTAGATTTCCCTTTTGACAATCGGACAGCGCAGCAATATTTCTCAAGGTTGATGCATACAGAGAGAGATGGGGATCTTTGACCATTCCTCTTTGCACAATCTCTAGATACTCTCTCTTATGCTCTCTTCTATTCAGCTCACCCCACATGCCTTCAACAGAATTTAAGTGTTCATTTGACCATAATAATTTTTCTGCTAGAGACAATTAACATTTGTTTTTTTTTCCCCCTGGCATTTCCAAGAGTTGATATCATGCACTCTTGCAAGGTCTCATGGGTCTTTGGAAGAGAAACAGGCCTAAAGCATCACAGATCCTCTGCTGTACCCATCAGTGGACCTGAGGTGCCTTTTTGCCATATTAATCTTTTGTTCAACATCAAACCCACCTGGAGTTTTATTTTGTTGTTGCCAAAAAGCTGAATTTTAGCGTCATCTGTCTAGGCTACACATGGTGCCAAGTTAAAGGCATACTATGCAACATTTTTCAGTTAATTAATGTGCTCCATACCGTTTTGGATGATTAAATGAGTCATTTCAGGTCGAACAAAGGTTTTCTCGGCCGCCCTGGTGGTCTGTGGGGGAAATACCGTACTTGCAATGCGGTACCGCGCACGTGACGTCGCCGTCTCAAGAGCAACGCCCCTTTTGCCGCTTAGGTAGGGTATACAGGAGAGAACGCATACAGGAGAGAACGCACGGATAACGGATATGACCGACTTTACAGCCGTTAAACTTTCCCAAGACGATGTCCCAGGCACACGGATTACTGGTCGCACTGTCGAAGAACACACCAACCTTCAGCTCAAACGATGGCTTGAGGTTCCAGGGCTTAAAAAAACTGGAAAACTGGCCGAGTTGATGAACGGTAAGCTTTGGTTTTTTTTCCTGCGCGGCGGTCATGGCAGCGTCGGCCGTTTTTTTTGTTGTTGTTTGCAATCACCGTCCAGGAATGGGTATATGTTTAATGTTTGTCTCATTTGAAATGTTTTTGAGTAAGCTATCCTGGTAGCAGGCTATCATGTTACCATGATTGCCTATATGCTGTCATGGTAGCAGGCGCTACTTTATTAACATGTCGGCCACCAAAATACTCTTACCTTGACTTGATGTCGCTGGAATTGGGTCAGGATGATTTTTACGGTTGTGCCCTTTCCTCCGACAAAATGCTTGCTACATATGTACTTGAATTTGGTAACTTTTTCCGGGTTGAACTGTTGTGTAGGCCGACCGCCCCGGTGTTCCAAGCGCACACGTTTCTCCTTGGCAGTCTTGAAGAAAACATCCTTCATATGCGGCCGATCAGCGTACCTCGAGTCGCTGTTGCACGTTCCATAGCAATAATGTTTAAAAACCATGGTCTTAGATTTGGAAAAAGCAGTCGTTTACCGAGTAAAACCTAGGCTAACGCATGTCTCTTTTAAAGCAAAGCAGCGGCGTTTCAGGAGTTTGCCCCACTGCGTACCACGTGATGTGACGTCATTGTGACGTTGTGTTTCTAAAAATAGCTCGCGCGCGGTACCGCATTGCAAGAGCTCACGGCCCGCACACACAGGCTCAGAAGTCTCGTGTGCATCGCGAGAGTTGGTCTTGCTTTATGGCGAGAACTGCTACACGCCCCCAGTGAAAGGCATGCTCATTGCTAGCGCAGTGGCGATATTTGTGCAGTTTTCAACGCGGAACCAGCGAGAAAACAGCGAAAGCCCATGTCGGAGCAGGCAAGAAAGAAGAAATGGGCTCTGGACAGAGAGAAGAGTCCTACACGGGTGAACATCGGGCAAGCTTTTTCCGAATGGCGAGAGCTAAAAGAAAAAGAAGGCTGCCAGGCTGACGCGGACCTCACGTTTCTGCTGATGCAATTGTAAGTAACATTGGAATGGTTTCTCTCTCTCTCTGTGTGCATTCATATTTTCACTGTTAGTCATTGTTTGTACTGCCGTTTTTTCCACTTTTCGTTGCGTTCGCCTGTCTGCTAAGCTCAAAACAACCACGCCTGGCTTGACGGAGAAACCAGAACAGCTGAGCATCTTTACGACAGTGCACTTTTACTTTCGCCCTCTGGGGGGAGCCTCGCTGGAAAATCAACCCCGGTTGCATAGTATACCTTTAAAGTCCCAGCAGACTTTGACAAACTCAGCTATGTTTGTTATAGCTGAAAAACTGTTTCTTTCTGGTATTTCTCCCGTACAACTAGTGTCATGAATATAGACGGAAGACGCCACAACTTGTTGTAGTTCTCCATCAGCGATCTTTAAGTGAGTGCACCTGTTCTCTGCTGTATTTAAGCCCTCTGTTTATTTTCGTTTGTCGCTGGGTTCTTCTGTCATAAGTTGTTGTTTTTTTGACCAAAATGCCAACAAGAGTTTGGAAGCAGCATGATGGACCTGAAAGCTGTAGACCAGGCAGACAGCACTGTGAGGATCATGTTCTTTGATTTTTCCAGTGCATTAAACACAGTTCAGCCTGATTTGCTCTGTCAGAAACTCCAGAAGATTCAGATGGAGGCTTTATCACTTGGATCAAAGGCTACCTGACAAACAGACCACAGTTTGTGAGACTGAAGGGTTGTGTGTCTAACCAGGTAGTCGACCAGCACAGGAGCACCACAGGGGACTGTACTCACACCATTCAACCAGGGGGACGATTGTAGATTTCTGGAGAATCAGGTATAGTACCAATGCTATTATCATAGTAGAATACAAGTACCGTCATTACATGTTTAAATACCAATTATGAGTAACTGTGTTCTGATAGTTACCAATTTAAAATACTGTTGCATTTGTAATACCATTTGAATACTTGTCCCCCTGTAAATGACATTCCAGCACCTAAAAGATGAGTTATATTTGCGCGTTTGGTGACCTTGTCTGTGCACGAGACCAGAAGCACCGTACACGTTTATACTAGACATAGGTGCAGTATTCATCAAAAGCACAGGGGGGACATACTCAACATAACTAGAGGAAATGCAGTAAACAGAGAAGAAAGGGTTGATGTCACTTAAAAAATGGCTGTGCACGGTATTGTAAACAATAACTAGAAACGTTCAACTTCTGAAGAAGTTGAAGAAGGCGCCCGCCTGGTGGTGCGCGTAACCGTCAAAGGCAAAGCTTCCGAGTTCCTTGGTCGTAGGCTTTTATCACTTGGGGATTTTAAATCAAATCTTCTGAGTGTGAAAAGGATTTGTCTTCGTCAAAACCAGCCGACAGGAGAAGGTCTGCATCCAAGCAGCATGGAAAATTTGTGTTATTAAAACATGATTAAATACTTCAATGTAGCATGAAAAAATTAAACATGTGAATAAAAATGATAAAGGCATTACAAACTACTAAAGGAAGTACAAACTCTGTGAAGCAGAAGTTGGTGAGACCTTCCTAGAGCTACTTCCGGTTAGCAACATGCTAAGCGTTAGCCGCTAACATGGTTGTGTCCATAGACATAAGAGTAGACCCCGCATTGACTGTCGCTGCGCAGGAATTACGGGCGCCACCTTGGGGCGGTCGACTTGATACCTAATCCTGCTGATTCAAGCTGACACACTAATGATGCCTCAGCACTGTGCGGCTCATTTTTGTTTAAATCGAGGGATTATTTATGTCAGGGCTCGAGGGATAACTTCACAAGCAAGATGAAAAGACATTGTTTATATTTTTGATCAGAATGTAAGTTTTCTAATACTAGGAGATACAAAGTTGTTGTTAGACATTAGTGAATAAACAGCATATATAATATATATATATATATATATATATATATATATATATATATATATATATATATATATATATATATATATATATATATATATATATAAAAAATATATATATATATAGTGAACCCTCGCTATATTGCGGTTCACCTTTCACGGTCTCGCTGCTTCACGGATTTGCATTGATGAGCCGTTCATTACAGTTCTCATCAGGTGGCGTGTCGGTTTATAAGAATCTTTTTTGAAAAAAGAGTGACAACTACCGATAAAAATGTGTTCTTCTCCCGAAAAAAAAAAACTCACCTGCACCGCGGGCTTTAGAAGAAAAAAACGCTACAGAGCGGAGTCACGGATGCAGCGCCTCAGTCAAAAGAGCAGTGAAATACACACGAGTCACTATTTGTCCTACTGTACTTTGTATTTTTTTTATAATAATTTTTAATTTTCTCCCGTTCTAATCCAATGACTCGGGTCGCGGTGGGCCACGCTGATCTCCGCAATTTGAAGCCTTCAGTTCGTATTGATTAAAATTATTTCACATCTTATTTGTAAATAATAATTAAAAAAAAAAAAACGTTTATGTAGTACTTTCATTTGTTAAACAAATGCTTGGGCCGGTAAAAAGGTTTTGTTCTATGGTTTCAATATACTATAGTGTATTTAATTGTATATAATAATTGTAAAAAAAATAAAGGTTACTACTTTACAGATTTCGCCCATCACGGGTTCTTTTTGGGAAGTATATGTACATATGTACATGTACAAATGTGTTTGTTTATATAGCAATAAAAAAAATTATAAAAAATGTGTGCGTGGCTGTGTTTTGAAACATACATACATCATGTCAGAATATTCTATTACTTTTAACCCCACTAAGATTATTTAAACGCACTGGACCATTTGTTATAATAGCTATAGTTTTAAAGTTTTAAGCTAAACAAATGTGAAAATTAGTTCAACATTAAACGAGTTATAGTTGATTAAAATTGATTCTGCACCTGGTTAACACATTAGACTGAGCGGAGTTGTCGACTGCCCCAAGATGGCGCCCCTAAATCTCGTCAGCGCCTATAGGCGAGAGCGGTCGATGCGGGGTCTACTCTTTATATATGTCTATGGTTGTGTCCAGTATCACCGGGTGATTGTACTCTGTCAGTTTGGTCCAAATCCTGTACTGGGAAGTTCCTCAAAAAGGGTGCCAATACTTAATGTCACCAAAGCTCACCAAAGGCCATGTGTCAGATGCTGACACCCCACTCACAGAAAAAACTCAGTTAAATAGACGGAATGGTTAGTGCTTGGTTTGTGCACATTTGTGCCGTTAAAATTAGCGTTTGTGCTGTTTTGGTTTTGAAGATATTAAAGAATATTTGTTAAGTTCATCTAGAGTTCACCATCCCATCATTTTGCTTTGAATCCAACCAAGCTGGTCAACTTCTTTAGTGCTTCGTTTGTGCAAATTTGTGCCGTTAAAATTAGCGTTTATGCTGCTTTGGTTTCGCAGATAATATAAGTTTTAATTTCGGCCGGTGACGTCACCACAGGTCGCCGCTGCAAAATGAGTGGTCAACTTCTTTAGTGCTGTATTTGTGCATCTTTGTGCCGTTAAAATTAACGTTTGTGCTACTATGGTTTCGGAGATATTATGAATTTTAATGTTGTTAAACTTTATAGGCTGACCAGTGTGATTTATTTTTTGCAGTTTTTCTGTTATTGATTTTAGTTTGGGTATGTTTTCTGCGTTATATAAGCCTGTATACTTTAATTGCCCTTTTGTTAGGTGCAGACACCCCCAAATCTCCCTATTGTAGAGCAATAAAGGTTTGCTATTCTAATTAATTCAGAGGAGTAATGAACTATGACTACTAAGATCAACTATAACCAAGTTATTGTTTGAAAATGTTATAAACATTATACTCTCAAAGAAGAATAAACCCTTCTGATTAGGAAAAATAGACTTTATGAAAACAGTTGAACATTCTAATAAATGAAATGCCTTTTTTGGCAATGTCACTTGACATTGCTATCTAAAGTAAAGTTCTTTAAATGAGACAAAATAAATCGCAATATCTATTCAGGAATAAAGTACAAAACAATATAACACACATTTTACAATAGCAGCTAAAACAACTTGCATGATAAAAGAAAAATATAAAATTAATAACTGCTTTCTTGAGATAAGTGTTGAGACCAAAAGGTAGATCTGACCACATCTTTTTACACAAATGAGGAACATCATTAAGGACGCCAGCCATCCTGCACAGAGACTGTTTCAGCCTCTCCCCTCAGTCAGGAAACTAAAAAAAACAAACAAAAACATGTGTCCCAAGAGATCTTTGCCAATAAGCAGGAATATATAAATCATTTTATAAGAATGCTGTAGGGGGGGGAGGCTCGGTAGATGACACAACTTCATAGTAATGTTACTGATTTATCAGTAGAAATATATTAAAAAGACTTACGTTTTTTCCAGTGACGGCAATAACATATGATTTACCGTAGCACTTTATTTTGAAGCGGCGGGCTGGGATGACGTCATCGGTTGAAATTAAAATTCATAATATCTCCGAAACCAAAGCAGCACAAACGATAATTTTAACGGCACAAACCTGCATAAACGAAGCACTAAAAAAAGTAGCCCAGTTTGATCGGATTCGAAGCAAAATGGCGAGATGGTGAATTCTGGATGACCTTAACAAATATTCTTTAATATCTTCAAAACCAAAACAGCACCAACGCTAATTTTAACGGCACAAACCTGCACAAGCGAAGCACTAACCATTCTGTCTATTTAACGGAGTTTTTTCTGTGGGTGGGGTGTCAGCTTCATGCAGCTCTTCCATCCCTCAGTGCCGTGTAGCCTAGCCACCGCATTTCTACCATAATATAAAACCGACATTAAATAAACGACTCACCGTCACGTAGTTGCAAGGAAAACACCCAATGGAACACCCTTCGTCTGGGTAAATTGGACTTCATTCAACAATATCCTTCAGTAATTTAGGAAAAACGGCAGCACAGCACAGCACAGCAAGCCACAAGATGGAGGAGTTCACCTCTGACCCGGAACTGAAAGAGTACTGCTTGTCTGCTCTGAATAATACACAGCGCCCCTCGAATTACGGCCGCCATCTTGGGACGGTCCACCTGCTACCCTAACTTGCTGATTCAAGCTGAACACACTAACCATACCCCGGCACTGTGCGGCGTATTTTTGTTTAAATCGACGGACTATTGACGTCAGGGCTCGAGGGATAACTTTTCATATGTAAGATTAAAGAGATTGTGATGAATTTGAATACGGCCGCCATCTTGGGGCGGTCGACCTGCTACCCTAACCTGCTGATTCAAGCTGAACACACTAACGATACCCCAGCACTGTGCGGCGTATTTTTGACGTCAGGGCTCGAGGGATAACTTTTCATATGTAAGATTAAAGAGATTGTGATGAATTTGATTGTTTTATTGTACTATTTGGTATATTTAAGATATATGCTGGATAAATTAATCTGGCTATTAATTTAAATGAAAAAAAATCGTTTTTTAAAGCCAAAGGGAAATGAAATATTGTATTTGGTATATTTAAGATATATGCTGAATAAATTAATCTGGCTAATGATTTAAATGAAAAAATCGTTTTTTAAAGCCAAAGGGAAATTAAATATTGGGTGAAAATGTAATTCTCTGAAATTGGCACAGCTTGGAGTCGAACCTATGATCTTCTGCTTTGCAGCCCGACACCTAACCCACTCGACCAAAACACCAGTGTCGTGCTCAGCCGAGCATTATTTAGAGGTCAATTGTGTTAAGAAGTGTTTTTTGCGAATTCTCTTCCAACTGTAAGTCAAAACGGTGTCAAGTACAAAAAGCCCTGATCGCGGCGTCGAGACGCACGTTTTGATATATGGTTTGTGGGGGCACAGCCTACGGTTCGGGCTGTATTAACGGTACTATAATAATAATAATAATAATAAATAATAAAGAAACCCTTATTAGGTGCATAACATAAGGCCTCCGCCATGCATTTTCAATGCATAGGCGGGCGCCTAATGAAGAATAGTTAATGTGTTTATGGCAGCTAAACGGAAATAAACGGAGGCGAGACATAGAGGAAGATGGTCTGTTCACCCGTTGCATACAGAAAGACATGAATATAGGGAATACAACCTGTCTGATCTTTTTTTTAATTTATTTAAATAAAAAGTTTTTAAGAAGCACTTTGCTTTACTAAATAAAAGCTGACGGCTTTACATACTGTGGGTTGTTGTCTTAGACTTGAATTAGGCTGCCAGTGATGGAAACAAATCAAAAGCCTTGTTTGTACCCATAAACTTGGCCAATAAACCAAGTTAGAGCGATTCTTCAGATAGCGAGGACTCATTTTCACTCATCGCAACCAAATGACAGATAAGCACTGTGAAATATACCTCTAGCTGCGCTACAACCGTTTTTACTGGACTGTTGATTAATTATAGGTAGATTGGTGACTACCCACTAAAATGTTTGCCTCGAAATAAAACTTCATTCTGTTTATTATTTGTTGCTTATAATGACTAAAACGGTGCTGAGTAAACAGAATGAAGTGCTGTTTTAGTCATATAAAACAGCACTTTTAGCATTCTGCAAATGTTTGCAATATTTTACTTAGGAAAAAGGTTTTTACTAATCAGCATGAAGATACAACCTTTGTAGTAAATTGTTTTACTTACAGTATTTTTGGTTTAGTCTTTTTACCATATTTTCTGGCATAGCTTTCATTTATTTTATTTTGTGAATTAAAAAATTGAGATTTTTTAAGAGATGCAATGTTAAAAGTTGCTGCTACGTTCAAACACTTTGTCACACTATTATAGAAACAGAAATATAATCGGTTAACACTAATAAAAAAAATTATTTTGAATAATTGTTTTATTTATTTTTCCCACGCAATGTTTAGCATTAATATGTTTGTTTTTCTGAGGGAATAACTCCCTATGCATAATGTGAGATTTACATAATAGGCTTAAATGCAGTTTTAAGGGTAAGTATTCCAAGTATTTAGAATACGGTAACATGATAAAGTAGAAGAATACGATACAAAATACATTTTAAAGCAGGTATTCAGTATTCTGTAACTAAATACATTTAGAAAGTATTTTCCCCATCACTGGTTGCAGAGAGAGTGATCTCCTCTGCCATGATGTGTTGAGGTAGAAGCATCAGAGCAACTGACCTAAAGAAGTTCAACAAGCTTATAAAGAAGGCCGGCTCTGTTCTGGGGACTCCTCTATCACCTCAGGAGATTATGATGAAAAGAGGGATTCTTCATAAAATAAAAAACATTATAAACAACCCTGCAACAACGGCTGCAGCCGTCAGCATCTACAGCAACTCTGTGAAGAAACCTCATAACATGAGTTAAACCAGTGCTTAATCTTCCTTTGGGGTTAATAATGCATGTATGAATTGAATTTAATATATAACAGGCAACTTGCAGAGCCAGGATGAGGCAAACGAGGCATGGAGACAGGTAGCTGACAAAAGAACCCAGAAACAATTGAAAACAAACAGAGGGCTTAAACAGAGCGGAGGACAGGAGCAGGCTAAAGGTTAAACACGGAGACACGGTTTAATGGGGTCTACTAATTAACTGGTGGCTTAGGCTGAGGAAGAGTAATTATCAGGGGCAGACAGGGAAGAACAGACCAACAAAAATCTCCTAAATACTCAATGTACAGCTACACACAAAAAGGATAAATGACTAAAGCCAACAAAATCCTAAAACAACAAAATCAAAGCACAACACCCGTAGATCACGACACCTCAACAGTTTGATCACATTAAAAAAGCTTTAACTTGACTTTTTTTTAACTTTTATTTAGAAGGATTGTTGGTCATGCCCTAAAGTGTGATGACTGGCCATGTTGTAATTGAGTTTTTTCCCCCTACTGAATAAATGTACAAAATTTAAACGATTCTTACGTTTATGTGTGAGATTTTGCTACTGGAAAAACAAGATGAAAGGCTGTAGTATAGACACAATTTCACCATCAACTGTGAAGGGTCAATATTACTGCTATCATTTTTTTATCATTGTGACTGATGATTACACATTTAACCATCCTAACCAATGTTTAACTCAAGGAAATGCCCAAATCAGATGAGCTGACATGGTGTACCTGAGGGCCGTGGACACCAGGAAACCCCACTGCTCCATCTGGACCACATTCTCCCTGAATAAAAACAGTCAGGTTAAAATAAAACCACAGCCTTTTAATGGTTGAAATGTCCCATTTCAGCCTCTGGTATTAAGGGTAAAATACGGTAATGTCTTGTCACCTGAGGTCCCGCTGCTCCTCTGGCGCCCATTTGTCCTTGATGACCCTGAAAGCATCGTCAGCTCCTCAGTTATTGTCTTTTTTTCTTTCTTTTTTTTAAACCACCTGCTTTAAACTTGCTTTTTTACTTACCGGAGGGCCCTTAACTCCAGTGTGTCCCGCTACGCCCCTGGGGCCCATTTTCCCCTGGTGAGATTAAATCACGATTTAATGAATTATACTGAATGTGCCAGATGAACGGTGCGTGATGTAGCTGATTAATGTTGTGAGGACTTACAGGTGGACCGGGAGAACCACTAAAGCCCGGAGCTCCAATTGTTCCCTAAAAAGCAACGCCGACAGTCATCAAGGTCTACGTTTACATGGGCTTTTATTTTTGATAAGGCATCGCATCTTGTGAGAGGTTGAGAAACGCTAAATTGTTTACACCAAGTAAGTGTGTTGCTCATATGGTTTTATTTCTTTGCTTTTACTGGTACTGTGTCTCTAAGTCTGATCCAGATGGTCGTTCGACACTAACCGGAGGTCCTGAGTGTCCTGGGAAACCACGAGGACCCCTGGCTCCAGGGAGGCCCTGCCCATTGAACACAACACATACAGGCACGGATCTCATTATGTGACGGCAAAAGCAGCGAAAGAGGCAGCCTAGAGGCAATCTACACTTACAATGTAGCCGGGAATCCCGTCAAACCCTCGGACTCCTTTGTTTCCCTGATAGCGACAAGACACACAAAAATCAGACGAGATATGCACTTTGGGTGCGTTGATGACGAGTATATTATAAATCTGACCTTTTCTCCTTTTCTTCCTCTTTGCCCCAGGGCTCCAGGTTCTCCTTGATAGCCCTGAGGGAAGAGAAACCCATGTTAAAATAAAAAAAAGGGTAAAAATATGAGATGGGTCAGGATGACAAATATTTAGGTGCAAATATTTTTTTTGATATGCAACAACCAAACATTTAAGCCTAAAATGTATGAGTTAGTTGGAGAGCACACAAAAATGACCACTTCCTAATCTCCACGAGACAAAGTTCACTGTAATCTTACCCACTCACCCGGCTCCCCTTTGCTGCCCTTCTCTCCCCTGTAGCCCTTTGGACCCTGGAAGACAAAACAAAGCAAAAAATGTCATAAGGGATCAGAGACAGCTATTACAGGGACACAATTTAAAACCATTTTTGAGTTGTTGCATAGAGGCAACAGTCTTGTGGAGGTGCGCGTGTTGTCAGATGTTGTGAATCACTTAATTAGAAAGTGAATACATCAATACTCGGGCGTTTGCAGCTTATAAATCTCACTATTCCGTCGTTTAACAAATGCAAATAGGATTTGACCAACCTGAGCCAGGAAAGGTTTAGTCTGATCTAATGTCAGAAAGTCAGGAATGAAACAATGTTCACAAAAGCTTCTCCAATGTGTGAAAGTATTTTTGAGACAGAAAATAACATTATGTTTGTGCACCTGTTCTCCAGGTAAGCCCGTGAGCCCCGATTCAGCATCCCGTCCTGCGGTGCCATCTTCTCCGGGTCGACCCTGTGGACCTGGCATACCTTGCGGTCCAGGTCTGCCCTGCAGCAAAAAAAAAAAAATCACTCATCTGTAGTGTATAAAATTATGCCTGTGACATCAGACTCAGTTTTAATCGCTACGAGTTCTGACTTTGGTTCCACTTTGTTCTCAATGCACACATTTTAAGCACAATCCTGTATAAAAGGGAAATAGGAATATCTTTCTTGTAACTATGAATATTTACGTTTTTAAAAAGAGGATTGGACTGACGCAAATAACCACGGTATCTCTCTGGCTGCTTAGACTGTTCAGGTTCGTCCAGTTGACAGCCAAAGGAATGAAACTGTCTCTGTTGCAGCTGGTTTCAGTGAATAATAGCGCCGGCCTGAGGGTAAGAGCCTAAATACTCTGTGTGCAGGATGTGAGGCGTCTGCAGAGATATAAGGAGCCCTTTTTCTGGCTCTAGACCTGTACAAGATGAGGGAAGTCCAAGCCTTCTTCTCTTCTTCTTCATAATTGTTTGTTGTGGACGAGCCAAACCACACAGTGATGGATGAACACAGGACAGACAGAACGGTGGCAGCGTAGAAGATGACCGGCATCTCCTCTGGAAGGTTGTACGTCTGGCAATTCAAGACGTAGCTCTGCCTAAAACACTACAACCTCTTCTCCGTTCTCCATATTTAAAGTTGTCAGCTTCAGAGGCAAAGCTTGTGGTCTTTTGAAAAATGTCTGTCGCTCTCCTCTGCTGTCATTAAATTGGTCTAAGTTAGAGGTCAGCAACCTTTGCAGACCAAACAGCCATTTTAACCTTGGATCCCATTAAATAACATTAATCCACAACCATAAAATTAATGTTTTTTTTCTACTTTGGTGAAATTGGTCAAGATAGAAAAATAGATACTTTGTTGTGGCCGTTTTTAAGGCAGACGGCTCACTTTAGAAAATTAAAACACACAATTTGCAGCATAATATCAGAAAAGGGACAGAACAAGAAAAAAACTCTTCTCTAAAGAGGAAGTTTGAATTTAGCAGAACTGTCTAAAATAGAATTTTCTATTGCTTTTGTATGTCAAACTATGGCTTATTTCGTTTTATAAAATTTGATCAAAATTATTCAGAGCCGCTGAGGACTAAAGAGCCACATGTGACTCTGGAGCTGCAGATCTCTGGTCTGCGTAAAAAATTAACAATAAGCACTTACAATTTTCCCTGGAACTCCTTTTGGTCCTTGCTTTCCAGTAATTCCAGGTGGCCCCTAAGAAAAATAAAGTTTTTTTACAACCGTTTTACATTTTATATAATTTTAATGGAAAATATAGCCCTATGATCAGGACTCTTAATTCAGTTGTTTCCCTACAGGTGGTCCATCTTGTCCCGGAAGTCCAGGCGGGCCGGGATTTCCCTTATGTTTCTGCAAAAGAGAAAACACAAAAATTACAAAGGATAACGCTTCATTTTCCTTTTTTTATTAACTTGTTTAAATTAGGTAAAAATCTGACTATACCTTGAGTCAAATTAAAACTCAGAAAATTACATATTTCTGAAAAGTAACATACTCCCAAAAGGTTGTTGTTCTCAAAGTTTCTCCTTCAGAGGAAATAGTGAAAAAAAAAAATCTTTTGCTATTTATCACCGAACGTTTTTTCCAAACAATTAGAGTCCTTTTCAGTTTGGCAGATGTAAGGACGACATTTTGCTGCGGAAAATTTAGTTTCCTAACCCCTGCCACATTATAGTTATGGGGCTGTTCTCATTTTACATAGCAGCTTGCAGTAAACAATAAATCCAGAAATTTAATGTTAGAGCTGAAGAAACCGATATCAGCCAGACACAATTTAGTTCTGAAAAGTTTATTACAATAATGAATAGTGAATAGGGCTGATTCCACAAAAGTCCAAAACAAATAAACAAAAAAAACCTAAATCATTAAATTAATCATTAAATGTGATTAAAGGATACATACAGCACAGCGCCAAACGTTTCAGGCTGAACTACCACCTCACCAATCAGCTAAATCAGCAGCTGAGATGCAGCTGGAATAATTTATGTTGGACTGTTGAATTTGTTTTAAATAAATACAATAAAAAAAAGGAAGCGGCGTAGGATTGCCAGGAATCAAAGAAACAGAAAAAGCAACAACGAGGAAAAAAAAAAAGATTATATTTGTATAGTGTAAATGGAAACATTAAAGCTTGAGGGTCCTAAAATCACCTCTAATCTAATTCTCTTGAAAAGATATGAGCACAGCTTAGACTTAGACTTAGACTTTCTTTATTGTCATTTTGTATACACAGAGTGCATACAGAACGAAATTTCGTTTTTCACACAGCTCAGAAATATTGCAGTAACTCTACAGGATACCTTGCAGTGAATTACAGTACAGGATAAAGTGCAGTGATCAATCGCAGTCACTTACAGGATAAATTTCAATTTACTTCCGGATAAAGTGCAGCAGTGAACAGTAGGCAGTTGAAATGTAAACAATGTAAACCAAATGTAGACAAATATGCAGTAGGGTGCAGCAGTGATTTAAAAGTAGACAGTTGCATTGTACACAGTTTTGCAGTACGTTTCCGGTTAAGGTGCAGCATCAATTTTGCAGAATACGATACAATGTGCAAATGTGCAAATGTGCAAATCAGCGAATCTAGTGTGGTACACTTTTATACTTCAGCAGTTCAACAGTCTGATGGCAGCAGGGAAAAAGCTTTTGCAGAACCTAGTGGACCTGCTGCAATCAGGGAGAAGGTTTCCACCTCCCCTGGTTAATCAAGGTCAGTGCGTGCGTATTTTCTGTGTGAGACTGTAAATGTTTGGGTTTGAGACGCCTGATGTTACGTCTGCTCTGGTCAGCCGATGCAGCGGTGTGAGGAGGAGGTAGATACAGATTCGGAGGAGACCAGGGCTGGGAGCAGACAAGGGGGCAGGCTGTGGCCTCGCCAGGGGTGTGATTACTTCTCTCTGCTCTGGTTCTCAATAAAGTGCTGGAACTTGATGGCATCAGCGTTTCCTTTTATTCAATTAGTAACTGGGGCATCAGTTATTATCATTATTTCCCACAACAATTGCTTTTCTAAAAAAAACAACACTTTGTACTCTTCCGCATTTTAAATGAGTGTTTGACCTTCAACAAGAAATCTCACAACCACAGATCACTGATCAGCAACAGTGCTTCTTATTTTCTCACCAGACGGTTCTCATGAGAAACTATCTCCCAAGTTTTTTGGAGTTGTAGTCTGTGTACTACCAGACTAGCGGCAGTACTAATAATACAAAAATGTAAATTTGTTCTAGTGACAAAACAGTTACCTACCGGCCAAGAGGACACCAGCTTTTTGTAGATTTTGGTTTTCTGCAAGGAAATTAAGAAAAAAAAAGCTTTTAAAACTATAAAGTGTTATTTCTTTCATTTGCAATGGATTTGCACACAAGTAAGAGAGGATATATATATATATATATATATATATATATATATATATATATATATATATATATATATATATATATATATATGTATGTTTAAAGTACAGTGAAAATCATTTTGTTGTTATTCTTGATCCACTTCAGTGTTTCAATGTATCAATTAAAGATAGTATTAGTATCAGAAGCATCAGTATCAGAAGTATCAGTAAACGATCACCCAAAAGATAACCCTAACTCCCTAACCCAACATGTAGTAGGCTGGAAGCTCCCCCAAAAAAAGCAACACCTCGTGTCCTCAGTTTAAGAAATTCAACAACAGGTTTTGGGACTCCGGCAAACCCAATGAGAGCCATTATCTACACCTGGAGAGAACAAGGAACAGAGGTGAACATTACTGGGACTAGCTGGCTGACAAAAATTATTCCCAGAGAGCATCAACAACACATCGAGCAGGTCACAAAAGCACCCAGAAAACACACGAAGTGCACCAGGCCTCACTTGTCTGTTGCAACATCAGTGTTCATGATTCAGCAACATGGAAGAGACTGAGCAACGATGATCGTCTCTGGCAAAAGGTTCAAGGTGAGAACCACTGCTGCCACATCTAAAGAGCATAAAATCTGAAATCTGTCAAGTTAGGGATGAGCTACAAGAAATCATCCAGTCGTTAACCGGGCGGCCCGCAATTATGTGACCGCAGGACTGAGGTCTCCCATCATTTATTGAATGATCTAGAAAGCGAAGATGAAGAAAGGAGGCGTCCAACAACAGAACTCCAGAGCACCGACCGAGATCCTGCGGCAATGAAGTGAACGAAAGGGGGATCAGCACAAGCACTTCAAAGATTCATCCAGCACAAGTATCCTTAAATTCAGCAGGGGTTAATTTATGCAGCTATTACTGTAAAAGACAAACAAGCAACACAGACAGCACTCATCAACGACACTTATGTGATCTGAGCAGAACTTTGTTATTTCATCTCTCCCAGTTGTCTTTCCGTAATTCACATTCAGCTGTGTGTATTCATCTTTCATATTTTACTGCCTGTCTTCCCAGCTTAGCTCGCTCCATCACTTTATCTGTTCAGCTTTTTTTTTCACCTTTTCTTTGGATTTTTGGGGGTATGACTACTGCTGGTGGAGATCCACAGAGGACGCTAACCTTGAAAGCCTCCCACTCTTCCTCAGAGGTTTTGAACACGACAATGGCAGGCATCCCAGCTGGACCAACGGGGCCTCTGTATCCTGTCTGCCCGGTCCTGCCCATGACGCCTTGGTAGCCCTTAGAAGCCAGAGAACAATATGTTTCTTTGATCGTATCTAATTTTAGATCATGTCATCATTTAGATAAGCCTCTAATGAAAAAAACAAAAAAAAACACAGCTGGATTTTTAGTAGATCAAAGATTAATTTCTATGCAAATTGAACCTCAAAAGTTTCAGATGATACAATAAAAGACTCTCTTATTTGAAATGATCCAGAACCAGCAGTGTTAATTTTCCCAACCTGAAATGACATAACACTGAATTCAAAGTTCAGATGATGGAAGTGTTGCTTTTTCCTTTCGCAAGTCTGCAGAATATGTGGTTTTTATTTGGGTAGTTAAACAAGTAGATGCAATAACTGAACTATTGCAAGCTCATGGCATCATGTTTTTATTAAATATTTCTGAATTAATAATGAGCAGCTTTAATTATTAAACCTGTGCCGATTATAAATTACATGAGGCTAAATATAGGTGACAGGTTAGAGTAATCTTGGCATAAGGTTAACAGTAAATACAATAACATGAGTGAACTGATAGTTTAAACATTACTTTGTCTCCTTTAGGTCCTGGTGGTCCTGGAAGTCCTGGTGGACCATGCTGTCCCTGAAGAAAGAATAAGTATTATAAATTAGACAGTTTTAGCTTGCAAAAACTTTACTAATAGAACTGCATCTGAAAAAACACCAATACAAACTCCACCCTGTGTGATTATTATTCCCACTGCTGTCTTTTGTTTCATGAATGTTTCTTAAAAATAAGACATTTGTGGACTTATTTCTATATTCATAATATACACGACAATGCAAAATATATAAAAATTGTAAAACATAGTTAATAATGGTATATTATAAAAAATATTACATTTTAGATTTCCAATTTTTGTTGTTTTCTCACTAGACCGCAGTAATAAATTACTCCAATGTATACAAGGTTAAGAACAAGTGAATAAAAATTGCTTATACATAGGAAAAAGGTTAAACATTACCAGACTAATCCTAATTTTTTTAAAGGAATTCAGATTTTGCTTTCTAGTAAATGAAGAGAACTCATGCATGTCAGAGAAAAGAGGAAACGCAAATGAGAATGGATGTATGAACTGAGTGCAGTACAAAAGATTGACCACATGAGGGAGACAAAGCCAATGAAATAATACCTTTTTTGACACGTTGAGCCTTCTGAAAAAAATACTCAATCGTCACTCGCTCAGCCCTATATGAATCTTTTGGGGGGTTGTCTGTAAAATGTCAGGGACCATGAGAAAAATATAAATGTATTTGCTGCACAATTTATTTCAAATAACCAATTCATCAGTTTTTTTTAGTTTTTTTTTTTTAAAAGTGGGCCCATAATCTGCTTTTTTCTTCGGGATCTTAAACTGAAACATGCTTTCTCACTTGACTGAAACCTTTCGCTTTGTATAATATTTCAAAAAATGTTTAAATCTAATGGCTGTGCTGAAATTGTTTAATTAGTACATTTTTGTTTGATGTACTTCTTTACACTTGTTTTTTATTGGTAAATAAAAAACGTTTTTTTTTGCTGTTGTCGTTGTTTCTAATTATTTCTTACAACATATTCTGTGTACACACTATTGCACACCATATAAACTAAAGTAGACCGGACTGAAAAATGGAACTGAAAATAACTGAATAAAAAAATCCTGAATTGAACTAAATTGAGCGGAAAACCGAGCATTATGCCATCTTTTTTGTTAGACTAGAAACGTGGGATTTGTCTGGAACTGTGCTAAAGCATGTGAGAATGTATTTGACAGGCCACGACCATTTTGTGTGATTTGCTCATTCCAAATCACATCTGAGGTTCCTCAAGGCTCAATTCTTGGGCCATTTTTGTAGAACATCTACTTGAGCCCCTGCCGCAAATTGTGGAGTATAACAAGATCTCTTACAATATATATATATATATATATATATCTTCCTTCAGCTTAACATGAAAAAGACAGAATTGATATTTCTGCTCCCTAAACGCCAACGCTACAGAGCAGCACTTAACTGCACTGTGACACAAAAGAGCATAAAGTCTGTAGCTAAATTACAAACATCTTTAGAACATTTCCAAAATGCAAGATTTCCATTTAAAGCAGGGCAGAAAAATTATGAATGCCTTTATTTTCAAAAGACTATATATCTTTACAAGGGTCTTACTAGCAGCTGTCGCTCATCTAAAATGCCGCTGCCAGACTCCTGCCCAGAATGAGATAAAAATGAATCAGATTACAACAGTTCTAAAACCACTGCATTGGCTGTCTTCTTAGTTGTCTATGGGGCTCTGAATGGACGTGGGCCTAAATGCATCTCAGAGCTGCTTGCCAGGGATGAACTATGTAGGCCAGGTCATCTGAGGCCTGCTCCCTCTGTGTTTATGTAGGGGGAGGCAGCATCTTATTTCCAACCTCCTCAACTCTGGAAAAACTCCCTGAAAACCTGAGATGAGCAGAAATTGTTGTTGCCTCCTTTAAAGCAGGACTGAAAACGTTGCTATTTCTCGAAGGTTAACCATAAAGATAAAAATGACTTTACTATTAAGTAATGCATTTCTCTCCATGTTTGTTTTAAATTAGGATTTTAAACTTGGATATTTTACTTTCTTTTGATGTAATCCCTGTTTTTATTGTGATTCTCTTATCTTTGTTCCTTTATTTTCCAGCAACTCGTTTATAATCAACCCGTGTATAAATGGGGAAATATAAACTGAACACTAAACTGACCATTTCACTACATCACCACTGATTAACCTTGAAAATGTGGGTGCAAATTCCTATCAGCACAAGTTTCACCATGCAAGAACAGTCTAGCTTTGTTTCTAAAAACTTTTTTTTTTGTTGATAAAAGGGTTAAAGTCTTACCCTTTGGCCTCTGATTCCTGGCCTGGGTTTTGCCTGAAGGCGCCTCTCTGTGAATCCTGAGAGCTGATTGGCTGCTTCAGTAGCCGGTTGTGGAGTTTCAGTCTGGGATTGGACGATGACGCCTCCAGAATTAAACTGAGAGGTTGAATCGGATGAGGACTGATTGTAAGGCTCAACATCATCGTTATCAAAGAAGGTAACTTCCATTTCTGGGTGCATTAAACTTCCCTCCTCGCTCTTTGAATCAACGCCACCATGATCTGTAGATGTATCTGTACCTTTTTCTATCGCATATGGAAGCAGAGTTGCTTCAATTTGAAGTGGAACAGCTTCCAGCTTTTTTTCTATTTTCAATTTTTCCTTTGTCTGATTGGCCAAAATACTACCAGACTGGGAATCAAAGCCAGTTGTGTTCGTCTCTTCTCCTTTTGTTACCCTGATTAGCGTCAGGTTTGAGGCTGGGTCTTTCTCGGGTGCAGATAATTCCTCAGTTTCTGCTCGTCGTTCTTCTTCCTGCTCCTGTTTTGCTCTGCAGCCTTCTGGGGAGGAGGTCATGCCTGCGAAAAGTGGAGCTGCGATGACTGATGAAGGCGCTTCCTTTCTCTCTTCCCTTATTTCTCCTCCAGCCTCAGAGGATGGGAGCGACATGAAGACAGGAGGCCCTGATTTAGAGGTGGCAACAGAAACAAGAGTGGAAGCGGTAGCGACATGTGGTCTGTCTGAAAAAGCTTCTTTCGGGATTGTTTCTGTGGGATTCGCAGATTGAATGTCAGGACTCGAGAGAGTCGTCTCGACAGCTGCGACAGACTCAAGATTACTTTTGCAGCTGCCACCCACTGCATGGAGATCACACTGAGGCTTTCCAGGAGTAAGACTCGTCGTCATAACTTCAGCTTCAGAGCGCCATGGACTCCTCAGGTCCTCTGATACATCAGATTTAAAAAGCTCCTCCTCAGTCTGAAGCAGAGGAGCTCTGCTTTCATTATCTTTGTCGCTTTCCACGCCTGGATTGTCGACGTCTCTGCTGGTCGAGCTTGTAGACTTTGCTTCCACAGTCAGTACAGCTCTTGTGTGTCCATCATAGATGTGCGGAGCAGGGGAAGTTCTGCTCACCGGATCCGTCCTTGGGGTCGGTTCAGAGTGGCCAGACTGGTTTTCTGGGCTCGACGATGGTTTGAATCCAGGCTGAGTGGTTATCCCGTTACCAGATCCAACCTGTTTAGGAAGTTTTTAACAAAGAGATTCAAGTTTCATTGGTAAGTTTTTGGGGAGTTATAACCAAAACATTGAGGACATTATTCAAAACAGCTGCATGCAGAACTGACTATAACAGTTAAGAACGACAAAGCCACAATTTGAAGTGCATTCTTGTGCTAATGCTTAGCTTCATAAATGTAAATATGTGCACAAAAGCACCCTGAGTTATGCCTTTGTTCTAATTTATTTGACTTTAAAATGATGAGAGCTAAACCCTCTCTGCACGGCAAGTGTGGGACTAATATGTGGAAAGGAAAAGTAGCTACAAATGAAAATTAGATTGCACTATAACTTTATTATAATAACAGCTGAATTCAAATTATAAAGATAAGCGGTTGTAGACAATGGATGGCTGGGTGGATGGAAGATCTGGCACCACCATACTATCTAAGACCAACAAAGTGAGTGTTTTACGTTCTAATTATTAATTACGTCTTCTGTGTAGACGTGTAAAACAAAACTAAATGTATCTCGCTGTGTCTTATATTGTACAGCTGTTAGAAAGTGAAACCCATGTGTTGAGTCATAACACTTAAAGTGGCGTATTTCAAGCCATTCTTTTGCAAAACTTTGATGATTATGGCTCACAGCTAATAAAAACACAAAGTTCAGCTCATCAGAAATGGTTTTCATGGAGAAGACGGTTGACCTGACAGTTGTTCAGAAACCTATTATTGACCACAAAGGTTTATTCCTAACGAGGTTGGCTGTTCACAAATAGTCGTAGCTAAACAATGGAAAGTTGAGTGGAAGGAAAAAGTGTGGGAGCAAGAACTGGGGAGGGCCAGATTCATCTGTCATAAACCCAAGCACCTCTTAAACCAAAGACAATGTTTGACAATGTTTGGGGGGGGAAATACTTGACTGTGGCTCAGTGGTCTGAAAACCTATTTACCAATGGAAATAAACTAAGCATTTCATTTAGAAATCAAGGTCCCACAGTCTGAAGGAAGAGCGTTAAGGTGCAGATTTCAAGCTTCCAGAGGTTCAGAGTAAAGTTTCCACAGTCAGGATGGCTTGTATCTGTGGGTGTTGGTCCACTGTGTTTTCTGAAGTCCAAAGTCACTGCAGCCGTCTACAAGGACGTTTTACAGCTCTTCATGCTTCCTTCTGCTGACAAGCTTCATGGAGATGCAGACTGAATTTTTCAGCCGGACTTGGCACCTGCTCACACTGGCAAAAGTAACAATACCTGGTTTAGGGACCACGGCATCACTGAGCTTGATTAGCCAAGAACCTTCTCTGACCTAAAACCCCACGAGAAACTACGGTGCATTGTCAAGAGGAAGATGGGAGTCCAGACCCAACAATGCAGAAGAGCAGAAGGCTGTTTTTAAAGCAACGTTGGCTTCCTTAACACCTCAGTAGAGCCACAGGTGGATCATCTCCATGCCACGGCGCATTAATGGAAAAACAATGCATGAGGAAACCAGATAACTGACTATGTACTTTACAGCACTTAAACTTTTCAGTAAACCAAACATTTCTATTTTAAATATATTTTGTTTCTGGCCTTATGCAATATTTCAGGTCTCTGAAAAACTCAAAATAAATATAAATAAATAAAATATATTACTCTGTGTATGATAGAGCAATATAATACATGGTTTCACCTTTTGAAATTAATTACTGAAACAAATACAGTTTTTAATTCTATTTTAATTTATTTGTATCCACCAGATCTTCTGGCAGATCCCAGGGGAACGTCCAAAATGATCATAGCAGAAATTTTGCAATGAGACGAGGAAACCCAGCTTGTTTGCTTTTGAGTACTAACACAGGAAGAAGATAAAAAGAGAGAGGAAAGAGGTTTATAAAATGACACAAAACTGACAAGTTTCTATACTGAGAGGAGTAGTTACTGGATTTTTAGCAGGTGAACTCATTAAATAATAAGCAGGAGCTGAGAAGAAGATAAACAAACTGGAGGGACTAGATGAACAAAAATAACAGCAAAGTTGCTTTCCATCGTCCCGTGTGCTGGTGTTTTGAAAAAAAGAAACACCTTACGGGGGTCTAAGTCTGAGGAAATTAAGGAAAATCTGACATGACAGATCTTTGAAGTATTTTGATGTACTCCTTTTGTGAATACTGCATGTGTACTGATATCAGTGGAATGACAACACTGCGTAACTTCACCAGCTCATCTAATTTTTGCCTTTAAGTATCCAGTGGTTGCATCCAGAGGTAATATTTTAGAGTTCTGCAAGAGCGTCCAATTGGTCAGCTGACTTATGACATAAGGTTCATTTTCAAACATCCGGCACAGCAAGATGGGTGGAGCATCTGCAAAGCATAGTGTGAGATTCACCCATCTCATTATTTGGCCCCTTCTGCTATATTTGGGCAGCAAAAGTGTGACGGGTGTATTGGGTAACATAAAAACCATGAAAACTATAGTACAATCTATTTAAATCAAGAATCCAATCAACAAATAAATGAAAGGGTCCAATTTAAATCCCTATTATGCCTTGCCTTGCCTATTATGATAGAAAGAGAGTAGATAAAACAAAAATGACCTAATAGAGAAGAAATTTCTCAGTAATGCACTTTATTACCTCTTGTCAACAATGATGGAACAGTTTTAACAGGATATCAAATATTCTCACAGAGCTAAAATCTAGGATTTATAATTGTTAAAGGATATATATGTTAAAACTTTAGTTTTCCTCCTGCTTGATATTTGATTTATTTACAACTCATCTGGGTGGATGTTTTTTGTAAAGTCTTTTGTGTGCATTTGGACCTAATGGTAAAATATCTGTACTACGGAAGATGCATTTTTAATAACAACTTTGATACATGAACAATAACGACTGTCTTTTTAGTTTGATTTTAGTTTTTAAATCAAAAAACGCTGAATAGTGATATTTAACATCTATAGCAGACTTTACAGCAATCTGAATTCTTTTTAATTTTGAATGTTTACAGGTAAAATAGCTGTTAGCGGTTTAACATTTTAAACTAGATATACAGAAATAGCATTAGAAAGACGAACAGCAGGACTTACATAATTTAGAAGGAACAGCAGCACTGAAACTTGAGCGGCTGACATGGCTTCTGGTGCCGGTGAAGTCCGGCGTCCTCTCTCTGAGCCGTTTGCGTCCGTAAGTCAGAGCTCCGATCCGCCTTCCAGAACACAAGAAAATCTTCCTGCCGTCCGAATCACAGAGTTACAGGTCAAAGCAACCATGGAAAAAAAAAATGAGGAGACCAATGGAAAGCAGAGACATGTTGACACGGCCACGTTTCCATCTCGTCATTTTAGCGTTGCTATGCCAGACGGGCGTCTGTCCAGCAGTTTATTCTTCAACAAATCTGCAAGTGGCTCACGCCTGAGAGTGTGAGCAACACTTATGTGAGCATGCTGATAAACAGAAGGTGTGAATCCTTTTTCTGTTGATTCGGGCCAGATTATTGGATCTGAGCAGATGATCAGACGAGGTGAGAAAACAAAACTGCTCCGCATGTGAGACGGGCCATGAATGAGCAAGAGAAGTGACGTTTTGCGATAGCTGAAGTGCTTAAGCGAGCCTCTGTGGAAGATGTGAGTTTGCATCAGACAAGAAAACAAAGACCCATTTGACACATAACACAGGAATTTCTTAGGAAATGTGTTTCATAAATCCATCTAATCTGCACCCAAATCATGGTAACCATCTTTACTTGTTGTTTTGTCAGGAGAGAGAAGACGAGTCCTGAGGTCCAGGTGAGGAATGTCACATGAAGATCACAAGAGCCCCAGCTAAAAGCATAACGAGGGGTGTATAGGTTAGGGCTGGAGATTACAGTAAAGGGTGTGTGATGATAGGAAACAGCTCCTCCCAGCAGGATCAAACTTAAGGAGGACATATCATGCTTTTAATTTCTTCCTTTTCACATTTAAATCATTCAGTTACAGTCTTTATAAAGTGGAACTGCAATGCTTTGGTCTGTACTCCTGGCTATTGTTGTTGAGGAGTTTGAGAGCAAGATAGGAATAATGAGGAGGACTTTAGGGAGGCCAAGAGCGTCTGAAGCAGGAAGACGGTGGAAGCAGAGAGAGCTGATTGGCTGATGCACCACCTAAACAGTGGAGGAAATGAGCACAGAAATGTCTATAACAATCATACAATTCTTAATATGTATAATCTTTGTAATATCCTTAGAGGGAAGTTAGTTTCAGCGCAACCCGACGGGTTTAAGGCGTGGCTCTAGTAATGTAACTTTACTGAGGATACATAAATTATAGGAAATAATAATGAATAAAAAGTGGAGAAATATACAAAGAGCATATATCAAAGAGTTTTTCTGTAGTACATGTTGATGTCAGTAGCCTAAATGGTCATCTAGAAGTTCGCTTGTGTGATACCATCTCCTTGCTTTTGATTGCTGAGTAATTCTCACTTTCCAGGCTGGTGCGTAAAAGTACCAAGATGCAGAGAGAAAACGATGCATTGATCTGCAGCAATACGCTTCAGAGTCTGTGTATTTGCGTCATGATCCAAGGACCAATTTACCTTTCAACACTCCTCCATTCTGCTCCCAGAGCTGCGAGCTGTGTGCTGAGCATCGCTGCTGTCCAATTGTTTTCTCAACCCTTTTTTTTTCTCCATTTTATGTTGGTCATTTTGCCAAATACAAATGCTTTATACAAGCAGGCAATCCCAGTAAAATACTGACAGGTGAGTGCACATTAATATCAAATAGATAAAGCAGTAAAATTACTGGTGAATAAAAATAAATGAGCAAATCAAGAATAAGATGAGGATGTAAATAAGGTGAGTTCAAACTTTTTGATGCTGTGTGACAATTCATTTAGCTAAGTTTCAGCATCATGACACAAATGTCTTAATCCAGTGAATTTCACTCCTTTGATCATTAAGACCACATTGTGTTTTTTTTGGTACAATTAACCAATCGCAGCTCTTGAAAGTCAGCGTTACACGTAGCAACGGGATCAAGCACGCCTCCTCACTGAGATCAAAATGTCCTTACTCAGAGTCACTCTCAGCAGTGATCTGAATCCCTCTGATGCTAAGACTCATAGGTAGGACTTTTCAGGCTAAGATAGGAGCTCTCTGAGAGGACTCCAAGGATCTTTGTGAATACGGTCACTGGTGGCCTTTGGTGTGAAATAAGACTGTGGTTTCACCTCTCTTTGGGAACTGAACCTTAGCTGAAACTGACCTTAGCAGGCAAAGTTTCCACCCTTAGTCTCTGATGCTGCCAAGGATGGTTAGCTCATCACACTGCTGTTATTATCCTATCAGACCGGCCGGCAGTCCCCCCCCCTGACACTGATGTCTAAATGTCTTGACGGGCTCCTTACCTGGACTTTGGTGCCAATCCGCAAATGGTACAAAGAGCACAGCTTGCTTAGCTGGCTGTGGTCTCTGTTACTGGTGCATGAATTCAAAAGAAATACATTTTTTGCTGTAACTTGCAAGTATCAAAATGTATGGCAAAGAAAAACAAACATTTTCTCAACTGAATCTTAAACAAGTTGATGAGGCTTGCATTTTGATTCTGATCAGGCTCAATTCTTGGTTCTGACTGTTTGTCTCCCTTCGTTTGACTCAGTATTGGTCTCAGAAACCCTTCTAGTTACAACGCCTTGCACTGATCAAGAGAGAAATGTTTGCCAAAGTAAATGGTCTGAATTTATATAAATATGCCTTTCTAGTCATACCGACCACAAAAAGCACTTTATATAGGAGGGAAATTCCTCCAGTCTCAATCACAAATGCATACATTCACATTTAGATAAGTAGGCAATTTGGCATTAAGTGTCTTGCCCAGAGACAAAGTCCAATGTCACAGGTGGAAACTGGAATCAAACCCAAAACCTGTGGATTGCGAGACAGCTAATCCTTTCACTGAGCCTCATTAGACAGCCGTTCCAACCATATTTCAGGCCTTATTGGTTGTGTTTCCAGCGAAAGACATTACATAAGATCTACCTCTCACACGATAGGAAGTTCTGAGTCAAAGTGACCAATATGCACCAAAAGAAAAACAGTATCTATTAATTTTAATATTTTAAATGTTCTTTTTAACTAATCACAAATCATTGAGTCATTTCAAAAGCTTACTGAGTTTGAGGCTAGCAGAAAAAGCTCATTCAATTTTAGTAAACAGTTAGAATTAAGCCCAAAGGTATTCACGCCCCTGACAGATTCAGATCTCGAGAAATCGATTAATTTTACCAACATGTTTTGTTAGCGGGAAATAATACTGTTTTGGAGTGGCCTAATCAGAGTTTGAGAAAGAATCTGCTGAGGGAGTTAAAGATTAGGGTGATGGTGAGGAGGTTTTCCAACCTAAAGAAAGATTTTAACGCTGCAGTGCAAATAAAGGCCTATCCATTTATTATTGAGAAGAGTAAATTAATCTTGATGGGCATTTTTTTTTAAATAAAAACAGGTTTATATTTTTTTATCTAAATAATATCTCAGTTCATACAGTATTCATATCAAAACAAACAGTTCATCGCAAATGCTTTAGGATGATAACCATTGAAAACTTTGACAGTCTCTGGAACGCAGTCTGTAATGTAAATTAATATTTTATTTCAGTCTAGAGACCCAATGGAGGCCTTTTTATCATTCTTGGTCAAAGTGTGAAACGTCTGCAAAAAGTGAGACTTCTGAGTGTTCGATGTTGCCATGTTTCTGTCACAATGACAAAAGACTTAAACACACAACTTCTTCAATGTTCAAATTAGACCTTGGATATAAAGGTTCAAAATAGACTGATGCACTTATTCAATTCATAAGAATCTAGAGACAGCGAAACTAAAGACCATTCTCACACAGGGCTAACTCACAAGTGAGAGTAAACTGTCACAAGGGTGACAGACTCAGATGGCAGCAGAGCTTCACGTAAATATCAACACCAAACCTTTTAGATAATGAAAAAAAAAATCACTCCACTAAGCATGAAAAAAAAAAAAAAAATAAACGCTCTACTCCAGACACATTGAACTCAGCGAGTAAACTCTGCCAATATGATGAGAATATTTCTAAACATAATGTGCGAGAAAATATCTGTGGGTGAGAGAATACTTTTCTTATAAGGAAGCAGTCTCACAAATAGACAAATTTCACTGTAAGTTGAGGAATCACGGCTATTTAAGACATTTCTAAGATATTTACTATAATAGCAACCTAAATCATTTTTAACATTCCATATATACAATGTCTTAGTCGAGTTTTTCTCCTTTCAGTTCAGAACTACTTCAGTTCAGAGTGTAGCCAGTGTTTACTTCCTGGTTCCTGAGCCAATCATACGAGAGTTCCCAAACAGAGCGCACCATTTACTATTTTATTTTGGCAAAAGAGCAGCAGCCTGCAAACATGGAAACCAGTAAGAGAAGTGGAACAGAAGTAGAACAAAATACAACATCATGTCTCTGTGTAAGTAAGAATTCAGAGCAACGGACCGTTGAGTAAATGGCGGGTGTCTGTGAAAGGCATTGTGTACGTGTTGTTCCAATTTTAACCAATAGGTGTCATTATAAGGTGTTGTAAAAGGTGTTGTAAAGGGATGTTTAGTTTAATAATTTAGTAAAAGCTAGGATGTGATGAGTATTTAGGAGTTGTCAGTATCTTAAGGTGCATTCAATCTTCAGTTTCAGTTTCAAGTTGGCTAAATAACCTGGAATGCTCCATGAAGTTGAAATGATATGTTGTTTTGGTTTTCATTTTTATAATTTTCTTGTTAGGCCTTGCCTTATTTAAAGGGTACATATCATGCTTTTTAATTTCTCCCTTTTTACATTTCAATCATTCAATCATTGGTGGTCTAAATAAAGTGGAACTGCAATGCTTTGGTCTGACTTCCTCGTTATTGTCGCCCCACAGCCGTTCTTCTACCCCATGTTCTTAGGTTTGTCTGAGAGCAACTCACTTTTGTTCACGTACAGCACTTTGAATCGTCTTGTTACTGAAAAAGTGCTTCATAAATAAACTTGCCATGTCTTACAAATTTAAGGATTTAATAATAAAAATAAAAGACAATTACAGCAGGCACCAGGAAGCATGGACAGAAAACTGGACAGAGTAAGAGACCATAAGGCGGTACAACAGAGGGATCCAGTGAGGCAACAATGAATATACTGACGGACAAGTGGAGAGTGACACTGAATGCAGATGAGTCAATCAGGAGACAATGAGAAGCAGCCCGGGCAGACAGGGTGCACAGGGACGGAGGAAGAGGAGCTAATTAACATGAATGGAGCCGAAGAGAGATACACAGAAACCCAGAGGAAATATAAAACTGTTCTAACAAGAATCATTCTGAATGAACAAAGAGAACAAGAACAAACTAGAAAACTATAAGCACAAATTAATGTACCTATAAAGCAATGTTCAGAGAACATATGCAACAGAAAGATGATGATAGCAGAAACTCAGAATCTAACACTCGTGGATCATGACATCTGATCTCTTAGCAAAATATTAGATATTTAGATTGCGTTGGTGTGCTCCCCATTTGCAGTCAACAATATACACAACTATTTAAATAGTTTAATAAAACCATTACTGTGATGGATTGGCAACCTGTCCAGGTGTACACCGCCTTTTATCCCAATTCAGCACTAAATCCTACTTTCAAATGAAGACCACTTTCTGAAAAATATTCAAGCCCTTGAACAGTGTTCTTCATAAAAGCACACTACTAATCAGATGTGGTCTAAGCCAAATCAGGAGTGCTTAGCAAAAAAAAGAATGAACAAGCAAGGACAATTTGCCAGTGCCCCAAAGGTTCATACGGATGCAGTTGAAAGCATAGTTAACAAGGATAAAGTGACAAGAATAAATAAATAAATTTCCACATAAGGCACATACACATAAATGCTGAAGGTATCCATGCCTGAACCTCAAGGGGTGCACCACTACAGGTCCAAAGGCACAGGAAAAAGTCTGCTCCTTTGCTCATAGCTATATAAATAGACAAAGAGGTCTTGGATTCTCCTCTATGGCACAGCAAACCAAAACGGGACATTTTTCAGCCTTTCGAGTGGCTGGAGGTCTGAGAGAGGAAGAATGAAGCACATCCTGAAAGGGACATCCTCTCTACGGTGAAGCATGTCAGTAGCTGAGTGACGCTGTGGGACTGGATCCCTGCAGTGTTTGAAAAGACAAGGTAGATTTAATCACGTATCAGGAAATTCTGCGGGTCTGTGTAAAGTATAAAGTCCACCAAGGCTGAGATTCAGGAGAAGTCTCATAGGGGCCATCAAACTCACCTAACTTGAACTCTATTAAAACGGTTGAGTTTGAAAAAGGGGGCTCTAGCACTAAAACATGTAAATTTTAATGAACAGGAGGGCTTTTCCCATGAGGAGTTGGGTAAGATTCTGCCAGAAGTTGCTGTCTTGCTATGAATCATGTTTCCAGCAGGTCAAAATAGCCAAAGGATGGTTTATCACGTACTAAAGATATTTGAGAATGCAGTCGTGATTAGAGACATTTTGTGTTTAATTGAGAAATTTCCCTTGTAACTTTAGTAATGTTGAGGTATTTAAATTGTTCTTGTTCAGTTTGTTTATTGTAAGCTGGTGATGGTTTGTATATTTTGCTAATTAATTAATTAATTTGAAGTGAGGGCTGAATAATTTTTGGTGCACTAGTCCAGGAGAGATTTAAGAAAATGTTGTTATAGTATTAAAGAAATTCTTTAAAAAAATGGCTTTCTAACTTGGAATAAAGAGCTTACAATCCATTATTTAAAAAAATTTAATTATTCTTTTGTAAACTAAGATGAACTAGCTTTCAACCAGGGCTGAAACACAGCTTTATTTTAGTGGATCTGTCAAGAGCTGAGTGCATGCATTAGTGCTGATTAAATTATGGACCAATCAGTATAGCACAAACCAATTTTGGATGCATTTAGTTATTTTGGAGCACAGGAAGAGTTCTCAGCACTAAAACTGTCATTTATTTATGATTAAAGGGTTAGAATTTGTACATAAGAAAAAAAAAAATCAATATTTGTTCACTTTCTAATGTGTAACTTGGTAAAGTTGTGCCATGTGTGCATTGCTTGCTATCTGTGTGTGTGTGTGTCTTATAAAACACATTTGCAAAAAAAAAAAAAAAAAAAAAGCATAGATGTTTTTCCAGTTTTATTTTGTAAGGATCATTGCTAGGCCTTACAGAGTCCGTGTCCTAAGTAGCATCACCCTGTTTATTAATTACAAAAACTCCTCTGCAGACCTGTGTTAACAAATCATACCAATTTAATGTAACCTGGCACAGAAAAGAGAGGGCATCTTTTTAATGTGTCTGTAAACAGTCATAAAACAGGTATGATATTTACAGTAGAAATCAAAAGGTACTATAAATGAAAGATGGATTTGTTTTTGTACAGCTTATACTACATATTTACCAGAGGGCTTGTCTATGTAAATAATCCAGGCTTGACAGGGGACCCTTGATGAGCTTTCCCAGGCAGAGGTTAGGCTCTTTGTACAGACAGACATCCAAGTTAAGTCCTAAGCTGGACTGTACAGGTTTAGGACATTTCTATGCAATGTATATACCACAGGGAGAGCCCGTTAGAGACTTTTCTGCTAAATGTCTCTTTTCAGAGAGCTTCTCGGTCCACATATGCCCAGGGTTCACATTTCAAACTTGTTACAATTCAACACCACAACAACACGTGATATAAATATTCATCTTGATCAGAGGGAAGGACAAACTCAAGCTTGTAATGTTCAAAATAAGTGGAGAGCGAAAGCTGGGAAAGACAGACAAATACACCATATTGCTTAAAGTATCGGGTCACCAAACCCAGTCACTGAATTCAGGTGTTTAAGGTGTATTAAACCCAGCACCGAGGCTTTGAGACTGCTTCCACAAACATTTGCGAAAGAAGGGCTCGCTCTCAGGAGCTCCGTGAAATTAAAACATGGTACCGTGATAAGAGAGCCATTTGTGCAATGAATCCAGTCGTGAATTTGGTTGATATGTAATTTTGCAGTCAGTTAGTGTAAGTATAACAAAACTGAAGTGACTGGAAACAATCGGAACTCAACCACAAAATTGTAGTCCACGTAAAATCACAGAAGGGTTTCAAAGTCGATATTTACAGACCTCAGAACTTCACGTGACCTTTAGTTAAACTCAAGACAGAGGTTAGAGAGCTTCATAAAATGGGTTAATTCTTTACCCTACCAAGACATTTTGGACAACCTTAGACTGCCAGCTTTGTTACCATTTAGAGACGGCAACATGACTTTTGAAGAGGTCTAGAAATACTTAAACTGTCATAACGATAAAGCAGAGGAGGAGGAAGCAGGAGGCCAGAAAATAAAGAAGAAAAAACTCAATCTGGAGGGAAATGCAAAAAGAAGACACAAGAGGAGGACCACAAGAAACAAACCAGGCTGGTAGCACCACAGAGTATCTGACACAGAGTGAGAAAACCAAGTGGTATTTATGCTGGTCAGACCTCAATTACTGGAGTACAAGATAGTTAATAATAGACAGCTGGGGAGAGCTGAGACAATGAGGGAAGGTGCTGGCTGAATCAGGGATTACAGAAAACACACTAACAAAACAAAGCAAACATTAGCAGAAAGCAAATCTAGGAATATTCAGAATACTACCCCAGGTATAACAGAATATGTAAAAAAAACAAACAAAGGGAAACAAAGAATGTAAAGAACACACAAAATACTAAAGTGCAGAACGAAAATCAAGAGGAATTTCTAACCTAAAGAATGAGCTGAATATGGGAAGCAAAGTGACAAAACCAAAGCAAACTAAAAGCGATCAGGATGTAGAAGAGAGAGTTTGGTGTGGAAGCACATGAATGGCATGCACAGAGTCCAGACCTCAACAGATAATGGATGAATTAGAGCAAAGACTGGGAGCCAGGCTTTCTCCTCCAACCTCAGTGTCTGACCTCACTGATGCTCTTCAAAATGAATGATTAGAAAAAAATCCCGTAAATCCACTCCTAAGCCTGGTGGAAAGCGTTCTCAGACGAAGGTGAAGCCCTTACAGCTACAAAGAAAGAATGGGATGTCACTGAAAACCAGTGACTGAATACTTTAGGCAATATAGTGTACGTCTTTCCATATTCGTTTTCTAATAACTTTGTTGCAAAAAAACGTCTTGAACACCAAAAATAATAAGAAAGCTTTAAGATATGATCATGCATGTGGAAAATAGTAAAGCTCTCAAAGCACATAAAAAATACAATAACAATTTCCTAAAGACAATAACACAATGGCAACAATATGGGAGTTAGAAATAAAAAACAGCACTGCTGTGATTTCTGTTAAAGCATCCTGGTGTATGGTGGTATGACAGCAATTTGTCATAACTTTCATCATCACGAGAAAAAAAAAAAAAAAGGCAACACATCCCCAGCTCAGTGTACAAAGCGGCTGAAATTAGCTCCCTGCCACGCCATCAAGGTTGGTTGTTCAGCGCAGGGACGTGTGGACTGGACAAACATTTGGCTGGCTTCACAATGACAGCATCACTGGGATACGGCCGGCGGAGTCGGTGAGCAAAGAGGATGAAAAGCACTGGGCCTGAATAAAATCTTTCACTTCAATTACTTTGCCATGTTGAAGTCTAATAATTGATTGTAGTTCTTAGCTTTTTCTGGACTTCATGTTGGGTTAATAAATACTGGATGTCTGCAGATCCTGAGGCAAAAAATATTTCTCATGTGTTTTCCAAGCTTACAGTATATATATATATATTTTTTTTTTCTTCACATTATAACAGAAAGATCAAGCTGAGTAATGCCCGATAAATCGCTTAGAAACTCTTAATGTAAACGGGAAAAGTCGGTAATGGCTGCCACAGAATCTTCTCCTCCCACAACTACGCACTGCGAAGACTTAACAGCAACCCACTCAATAAACCTGAACAGAAAACTAAAATACATTCATCTTATTACATGTGTATATGCTACCTCTATTTTTCACTTCCACAAACTGCACTTAATCTGAATTATTATTATTTTTATTTTTTTTGGAAACATTTGCACGTGTCGGACGGACATCTCACCGTGTTTTTGTTCTGTAACAAAACGCTTGTTTGAGAACGAACTGCAACACATTGTTTTGGGTGCGTTGGGCTACGCATGTCAGGGTCCCCGTCCGCTGTTTTTTTTTTTTTTTTTTGGCACATTCTTTATTAGGAGCGCACACACACACACACACGTCAACAGACTTTCAGGTCCAAACGTCTAGACTCCCTTCAGCTACTATGAACACGCACGGACATGTGAAGAAGGACACACGTGTCCGGATGAACAGCGGCGTTGCTCAGTCTTGGCTGTAATGCTACGGGTGCTGAGAACGTGAAGTTGTCTGAGCCACAGCAGAGCTAAATCCGCTCCCCCCGGTGCTATGAAGCCCCCCCACCCCCCTCCGGGTTGCCCAGACGCACTGTGTGTCGTTTGCATCTTTGTCTCTGAGTTCTAGCAGCGGTCATCCTCATCTGTGTCGCTGAGCAGCTCGCTGTTGTCGGTCGGGCTCCCCTTGACCAAGTGCTTGCGGACGTGACCGTTGGGAACCTGCCAGGAGTGTCTGAGCTGAGGGGCGGAGCTTATGGCGTTGGCCCGTCCCAGACTGGTGGCCATGGCGGACTCAAAGGTCAGTGTTTCCTGTCTCTCACCTGAATCGCCACCGCTGAACTCCTCGTGGAACGGGAGATAGGGCTCCGATATGTAGCGGTGAGGCGACGGGTGGCTTGGCACGACGATACTGCCTCCGGAGGAGCAGTGACCCGCCGACAGGGGTCTGCGCTCCTTCTCAGCCTGCCATGAGGTCTCTGTGGAGCCACTGGGGGCGTCCTGAGGCTGGTACTGCCCCTCGCAGGTGGGAGCGGCGGTGGGAGAGGTCGAGGCTTTGCAGACGAGAGGAGAGTAGGAGATGTAAGGCCGCGGACGAGAGGGTGTCTGGGGCAGCTGGCGCCGGTTACGAGGGGTGCTGGACTCGGAGGCTGAGTTTGCTGGACTGCCAGATGCCATTACCTTTCAAAAAAAGCAACAACAAATCAAACAAAACAGGTAGCAAGGAAAGTATGAGAGACTAAGACCAAGTCGGTTTTAAATTGTATATTAATAGGTAAAAGGAAAAATCAATGTGAATGGATTTACGAATATCTTGACCAATTGTCACAAACTGTTAGATTTGCTAACCTGACACAGCCACTTGTAAAATAAACTTGGTAATTTTTGCACTTCATTGTAAAGAGGCAATAGTGTACTCCAGTTTCCTACAAAAGCAACATATCTAGATAATAACAGAAAAAAAATAACCAAGAAGCACAAAAATGTCTTTTTTTGGTGCACATATTCATCCAGTATTGTGGACTCCCACCTGTTTCTGGATATTGGGCACACGTCCTTCGCTCGGCGAGCAGGACTCCGTCCTCTCGCGGGAAGGCTCCCTGCTTCGCTCCTCAGAGTTGCACCGGGACACGTCGGGAGACAGCAGGTGGCGCCGTTCCTTCGATCGGCCTCTCTCGCGACTGCTTGTGTCTCTGGGGCTGATTTTGGGACCTAGCAGTCAGAGTTCACATCTCAGCCGAAATAAAAATGCCTTGCCTTTGCACATTCATTTATTCAACTTGGACTTCATTTGGAGAACATTTTAGAGATGTTTAAACCACGGCTGTATTTAGTGAGAGTGTCTTTAAATAAATCTAAACATAAAAACACTGACGTGTGCTTGTCTATGCATTTTTAACCATACAAATTAGACTATTCATATAATTAAAATGCTAACCAAAACTTAAAAAGATGGATGAATTTGAAGTTGAATTCCACATTTAATATGCACCAACAGTGAACACTTGATAAAAAAATGTTGTGAATGTTTTTTATCTGGCTCTGCTCTTTTTTTTTTTTTTGGGATGGATGAAATGCTTCAGGACAAAACATCAATAACAATAACACAAGGTTTCATCTTTAGGAAAAGGTGGAAGTGACCTCTGTAGCTCCTCTGACGGGCTCTGAATGTGTCGTCAGGGCTGATTTTCTCCAGAGAGTGTTGCTCCTGCCAAAGGCCGTTCACACACTGATCTCCGATGGTGGAGAAGGAGCGTTTCATCAGCCTCCCGTCTTCTGACACTGCCGCCTTTCATCCATGTGAAGCAACCAGAACACAGCCAAGTAAATGACAACGATGCCCAATGATGACACAAACTCCCCCACTGAAAGCTGCAGTGTGTGTGTGTGCTGTGAGGCAGTGAATATGAGAGTGCTAAATGCAGCTGGGGATTTTATTTGCACACTGATCTTCACGGCACATCTTCGGTAGGCAGTGGATTTAGGAGTGAATGCAGGTGATTACTTTTCATTACCTGTGGATCAACGGCCAGCCTGGGCATGGAGGACGCTCTGATAGATGCAGTGCGCTGCGGAGATTTAATTACTGTTTGGTCCTGCCTGGCCTGCTGCATCAGATGGTTGTACTCCACTACCTCCGGCACCTACACAAATAACACAGGAAATAATGTATTTCTTCAGCCGAGCTGGAGACGCGCACTACACACACAGTGGCATCTGAAAATCCCAGGCTTACTGAGTCTTACATAAATACAGTTCCTTGCAAAAAATAATGTACATATTTATACGTACCTCTTCTTCACATTTGGTCACATTACAACTATGTAATATATTGGTATATTATGTTATGATCCAATATAAAGCAGTCCATATTTGTGAAAGGGGGAAAAAAGGATACATTTTACTGATAAAAATCATAAATGCGAGGTGTCTATTTGCGTTCACAGCCCCCTTTACTTTGATAACCTGAAATTAAATCAAGTTTGATAAAACTCCCAAAAACCTGAAGTTGCTTAATTAGCTATCAGACTTTACAATGCTGCACTATAACTGTAATAACTAATGTGCAATAACTACTGTGCAATTCTATTTAATAACCTGT